>NC_053496.1:155376322-155737927 GCF_905171775.1 Rana temporaria | reverse complement strand
AGGTCAATGAGAGAGGTCAGGCTATAGCCCAGCCAAGGCCTTTGCTTGCACGGATGATATTAGGAAAACCCTGGGTAAATGGTTACACTGATTTTCACATCGATAACACCATATAATCCATAATCGTAACATTCAGCATTGGACACAGAAAGAGAAACTGACCATAGCGTAATATTGTCTAATTCCTAGTTTCTTATTCAAGTAAAAAATATTGCACTTACATTTAGAAGTTTAAAATTTGTGCATAAAATGAGAAGTCGGCCCGCTATAAAACAAACTCTTGTCCTCCTATGAGACAGCGTGGCAACGTCAGCACATACCCTCCTCCAATATAGTTAATCATCTGTATTCTGTTACAAACCTGGTTGATCCTGTCATTCTCTGTCCCTCCCTCCTGTCTATGTCCCCGCTTCAGCTGGCAATTCTGTAGATTGGCTGTTGGCAAGCAAGTACCCATGCAGTGCTCTTTGCATGTTTCAATGTGGGCCATTTTTTCTCCCTGATTGTTAGCTGTGCAAGTCACGTGGCACGTGGGCTTACACACAGAAGATAAATGACAGCCCACTCCTTCCCACCTCCCCTATGCCCGCTAACTAACAAAACACACTGGGGGTTGGATATTAAATCTTGATTGATGGAGGCACCAAGCACAGAGACAGAGGCTGGAGGGGAAAGAACGAGGCAGTGATTGACAGAACAAAGAAAATGTGTATTTTGATTGTGTATTCTGAAGGCTTTTTATGTGTTTATGTGACCAGCACAGCACAAATCAGCGCAGTGTGGACACAGTGGGCAGTTCAGGCTTCTTCAGTTGGCAGAGAACTAGCAGCTGCTACAAAGATATTTTACTGCACTCAGTCAAGCTATTTATAGATGTCACGTGACTGCTGTATACCGCCGATCTAAACAGGTACTTAGAGGTTTAATTTTTCAAATACAACACTGGCATGAGTAACCCCTTCATGGTGAAGGTATAACAAATCCTAATGCCTAAACATAATTTTGTAACTTTGACATGTGTTAGTAAAACTGTACTGTACATATCATTGAGACTACTTTGTGTATCTAGGAGGATTATACTTTGTTTTTTCAGAATTTACTTTTTTTGGTGGTAAATGGTAACAGGTATCTCCTGATTTTTTTTTTATCAAAGCAAAACTGGAGTAAAATAGTAAAAAAATACAATATATTTTTTTCATTTAGCTGTAAATATCTTTCTGTTACCATCTTACCACCAAAGAACAACTCAAAAAAAAATTCACCTGCTCCTGATGATCGCAGTGATACCTCATATATGTGTGTTATTTGTACCCATTTATCTTACCTGTAGTAATCTGGTATAGTGTCCAACACAGAACCATAAGATCCAATGTACTGAAGTCAGAGAGTAAATTAGGTTGTTCCGCAGCAACTCACACCAGGTTCTCCAGAGAACACATTTAATGGATCTTCCAATAACATGCAAAGTCCATAGACGATACAAGAATCCAACAGAGTATAATTCAGAATCCCATCTTCTCCTAGACCTGTGCAATGTTCATCATAGAGTGACAAGACAAGACTAGCCAAGACTCCTTGAATGCCAGCTTGAGTCCTTCAAATATTGGACTCACACTGGAAGGGGGGGGGGGGGTCAACCAAATGTTCCCATTGAATGAATATCCCACCAAGTCTAATTAACATTAATAAACACTTCCTTATGTAAGGAAGTACCAGGCCACACACCTAGGTCTTCTTAGATAAGATTAACACATCAAAGAGTCCTTTTGATACGTGTCGTTTGACCACTAACCCCTTTGATGTGTAACCTTGAATGCCTGTATGTAAACCTATATATACTGTGCCTTTCATATACCACAATATTTTACAATACCTACATATCTATATTAATATTACAACATATTCCCCCACTTGAGTCGGTTCTAACTACTAGAACTGACTCATAAATCAAACATTAAATGTCATTATGGTTTGAGGTATTGGATGCTTTACAACGGCTCATATGAAATATTAAGTTCAGATTGGTTACATCTCTCTTCACCATTCTCTAAAATATCCCCATGAAACAGTTATTAGATAATATAACTTTAGACCATGACTGGAAAAGGATTCAGTAAACATTCATGGCCAGTATAGCTGTTAGGCCTAATTTCAAAGATTGCTCCTTGTTTTGTAAATCACATCACGATCTTGAATAATAAAAACCGAGCTGATGTCACCGTCCATTCTGACTTCATCACATCTCTCACCATCTCACTGAAAGTAAAGCTTGGTATGTTTTGGGGAGGTCCAATCCACATAAGTCCAGGATTCTCTCATCTCCAGGCTCAAAGTTTTCATTTTTAAAGATGCTTTTACACAAACACCAGCAATTCCTGAAATTCTTCCATCTTCCATCTTTGTAGTAAGAAGAACCATTAATGTATCAGCAGTCCCTTTCAAGGTCAAAAAGGTTTGGATCCGGACCGGCAGTAACAATTCTGTGCTGCAAACTA
This sequence comes from Rana temporaria, assembly GCF_905171775.1. Taxonomy (NCBI): domain Eukaryota; kingdom Metazoa; phylum Chordata; class Amphibia; order Anura; family Ranidae; genus Rana; species Rana temporaria. Next base: position 155,735,432 of record NC_053496.1, on the reverse strand, counting down.
TTTTCTTGCACTTGACACCTTCAATCATTCAAACCTTCAATATTCTGAATTTGTTGATTGCCAGCAGCAATTTGCTTTCGTAACGTGCTGTAGGCCGAACCCTTGTTGCCTTTAATAGAGCTGTTTTGTATCATTCAGTCCATAATTCCACAGAATGGTATGCCAACATATATATATATATATTCCCCCATGCGACGGTATAGATATTATCAGCTTGACATCAGTGTTTATCAGATCTTCTGTGCAGACAAATCAGCAGTGGAAATTCTTGCCAGTATTTTTTATGAAGAGTAGAAAGGTCTCTTTCATCCATATGTGTCATAGCCTTCAGCATATTATAAATAACTGATTCAACAATGTTTCAAATCATGACTAGAGTGATGAATTTCACTCACCCCTCTTATAAATTTAGGAAAACCACCCAACCTACTATAATGTATGCTATGCCCAGCCATTTGTGCAACATCACCTCAGATGTAAATATATTGATATCAATATGCATTATTTCATATGTACAGATGTTATAAAATTATTCTAGATTTAAATGCTTTGCTCTGGTTTTAAGATTAAGTTCAAGAAATAAAACATAATAAAAAAGCAAAATATATCGGGGAAAGGGAGAAAATGAAAAAAAAAAAAAAAAATAGGGCGTTGGGTAAGTCCATTGAAAATAAAATAAAAAAAAAATGAAGAGAAAAAAAAAATTTGAATGTTCAAAAAAAAAAGGTCCATTGCTTGATGAAAATTGAGAGAGTGTCCATGAATACTTTATAATTTCTTGTATAGTGATATTGTCCATTCAGTGTCTCTCCCCCACTAGTCAACAATTACTCCTGCTTTTTACATGCGAACGCATATCTCCAGCAATGCACTGTACCTGAAAGACAAAAAACTCTCAGACAAAATCTCATTAGCAAAGACCTTAAACAAAGAACTATTTACATGTTTACACTTTAAAGCTAATTCACCCCCACTGCTATAGAAGTGTAATTTTCATTCAAAAACAGATCTGTACCATTCAACTGTTCTAATAGTGTGTGATATTCTATTTTCATCTTATCATACTCAATCTTCAGATGGTCATATTTCTGTTTTAACTGAGGAAATGGTATCCAGGTCCTTTTCTTATTATTATTTTGGTCAGCTCTGTTTATCATGTTAATATCACTTTTGTTTGACCCAGAGTTTCCCCTTTTGATGTGATCATTAGATATTATCTGGTGATCTTTCTGTTCAGTGTTTGTCCTAAACAATGTGGCTACATCAATTCTGACAGCTTGCTCATTTGACCTTCTCCATAAATGATCTGCTCTCAATAATATGTCTTTTAAATCGTGAGGATTCGGGGTAACCAATAAAATATCTTGTTTGATATCTTCATGCAAAGCATCTAGCAACATATTGATATGTATCGAGCCTCCACGTTCAAATGCAAGATTATTACCAACCAACAATTCCATAATAGTTTCTATCCTGTGCGACAATTCATAGGGAGACTCACCTAGCATCTGCTCCATCCTCCCATGAATCGTAACATCGGAACGCACTCCGTACAGAACACACAATAATTCCAGTAATATGTCCCTTGTCCTCAGAGGCTGAAGACAGATCTGTTTGATCCTCAACCAAAGACTTTTCCCTATAGAATGTTGCAAAACTCTTTCTAAGTCCGATGGGTTGAGATTGTACAAATCTATGACATTCTGCAAGTCACAAAACCATTTTAAAAATTTGTTTAAATCATGGCAGGGAACCATTCCTATTTCTTTAAGAATTGCATCCAGTTCTTTTGGTTTCAAATGCTTCATTACAAGCTGAACTTCACTTGTATTATTATTATTATTGTTATAAACCGTGGTGGTCACAGTGGGTGCGGCTGGCAATGAATTATCAGATTTAATATGAGGTTCTGTTTCATTTGATAGAAAGTTTGTATTTTGCTGCAGATTGCTTAATCCAATATTTGATGCACATCTGCATTCCTGAGATCTCATCTCTAATTCCATAATTCTTAATTTTAATCTCTCATTTTCCTCTGATAATTCATCACAGCGTTTAGATTTCTCAAGCAAAGCTCCACTAATAGTAACTGCATGCAATTTTAAATTTACTGTCTCCGTTTCTGATTGGTTTTGTAACCTCTTACAAACCTTATGGCCATTATCAACTGCACTCTGTAACTGCGCAATTTCCTCAACTTTATCATTCAAAGAACTTTCCATTTTTAAACAACAAGATAACAAGCCTTGCACAATACAACCTTTTCTTTTACTTTCTGAAATTTTGCTATCAAAAACACTTTCCTCTAAAAATTCCTTCATCATAGTCCACGTCTGCTTACATTTTTCTGGCATTTCATAAGGACCGCCATGACGCTTAATACATTTTAATACCCATCTGTTAACTTTATCAGAACTGACACTAGCTTCACACTGAGTAAGCATTTTGACTAAAGTACTAATAATTTAAGATAAAGGAAATATTTTACTCACCGCATTTGAAGCTTCACCTTGCCAGTTCCCGTCTTCTAGTACACGGCAGTCCCTTCTTTCTTCAGTTTCCAGTCTCCAGAGAATAATTCTGGGGTTCCAAACTTGTATAGTCTTGTATATCAGACTCTCTTATGTCACAACCAGACATTAGAGGTCACAGCACAGCTCTTGGGTCTCCATCAGACTTCTGTCCAACTCACAGGATTTTTCATCATCACCGACTTCTGTTACTAAGTCCTGAAAATGTGCTTCTGGTCTCTTGAACGGCACCAATGTAGTAATCTGGTATAGTGTCCAACACAGAACCATAAGATCCAATGTACTGAAGTCAGAGAGTAAATTAGGTTGTTCCGCAGCAACTCACACCAGGTTCTCCAGAGAACACATTTAATGGATCTTCCAATAACATGCAAAGTCCATAGACGATACAAGAATCCAACAGAGTATAATTCAGAATCCCATCTTCTCCTAGACCTGTGCAATGTTCATCATAGAGTGACAAGACAAGACTAGCCAAGACTCCTTGAATGCCAGCTTGAGTCCTTCAAATATTGGACTCACACTGGAAGGGGGGGGGGGGGGTCAACCAAATGTTCCCATTGAATGAATATCCCACCAAGTCTAATTAACATTAATAAACACTTCCTTATGTAAGGAAGTACCAGGCCACACACCTAGGTCTTCTTAGATAAGATTAACACATCAAAGAGTCCTTTTGATACGTGTCGTTTGACCACTAACCCCTTTGATGTGTAACCTTGAATGCCTGTATGTAAACCTATATATACTGTGCCTTTCATATACCACAATATTTTACAATACCTACATATCTATATTAATATTACAACATTACCTAAAACACACAGGCCCTGAAACTAATTACATTACTTTTATTTATTTTTTAAATCCTACCTAAAATATATTGACCCTGGACCTTGACCCTAACACTAACTTTGACACTAACCTAGTTATTTATTCTTTATTTTTTTAACACACACTTTTTTATGGACATTTTAAACCTCTGCCAAGCAGAAAAAGATACAATGTATCTTTCTTTGCATCTATAGTAGGAAAAAAAAAAAACAGGGATGGATGTGACTTATCTAAAGTGGGGTTGCCTCAAAATGAGTGGTTTAGACACACTCAGCATGTAAACAGGGCTGTCTCAGTACACCTGGAAACATCCAGAGCTGGCAAACAGGTAGCGTTGAGAGAGTGACACTAGAAACATAGAAAGGTGACGGCAGAAAAAAAAGCGGACTTTTGTTTCTTTTTTGGTTTTGTGTTTTTTATTTTTTATTTTCTTTGGGGGTGGGTTGTTGTTATTTTTTTTTTGGGGGGGGGGGGGGTCCATTTACCTTGTGTCTGACTATAGATTTATGTTTATCCCAAGCATGTTTGAAGCTGTTTGCTGTTGACCTTTGGTGGTAGTTTATTACAATATTCAACCAACCTTTCAGTAAAATAATACTTTCTAAGTGTTAGCAATTCTGAATGAACCCTCTGCACACTACAATGCACCCTTTCTACCAAACTTACCATAAAAAACAGGGATTTTTAGTTCACATGTATTGTAATACATGTTTGAGCTGGACACCTGTATTAAAAGGATCCCTCTCTGGCCAGTCTTTACTCTGCTCTGTAAAATGCAAATGCTACAATGGAGATAGTGTCAATATAGGGCAGATAGACAAAAATTTTAGCTTTAGGAGGGCTACAAGTTATTGCAATGCAATAGAAATAAAGCAGCCAATACAATTATGCATTTTTTGGGGTTCAACCAGCGGATTGAATAAAAGCAAACACCTCGATTTCCCCATTTATAGGTTCAATGTGAATGGGAGAATCTCTCCTGCTGTGGTATTGTATTCTGAGCCTTCCCTATAGTCAAAACACACTGATCAGTGATGCCAGCTATATCCGGTGGCACTGACTGTTCAGGAAAAAGGCTGGTTGTATACAGGTTAAACGATAGATCGACCTGTGTACAAGCCTGCCTTTACATAGATCAAAATTTGGCCATTTCAGCAGGGACCAACCAAATTTTGATTCATGTATGGCCGGCTTAACCATTTATGGATATACCTGTGCTCAATTCACAGTTGCTTCTACATATATACTGTATAATTCATCAGGTGCTAAAGGGGTGTGATCACCCCAAATTATGGATGAACCCTCTGCATACTGCAGTATAGCCTGCCCATAGATGAATCGAAATACAGGCAATCCCCGCAGAACAAGCGGAATTTAGATCCATCAATGGCTGGTATTTCATCTCTAGGACTGTACAAACCAGTTGTCTATACAAAAAAATATATCTTTGCATTAGTTTAGGAAGGTATTCTTTACAGGAAAGGCCTTAAAGCATATGTACTTTTTTTTTTAATTCTTATATTTACATCATAATATAGAATAATAGCAAGCATTATTCCTGTACATTACGCTGCTAAAATTACTATTTTAGATAAAAAATCACCTTATATTCTTTTTCTTGTCATTTCCCATCTTGCTTGTGGTTATGTGAAGCCCACAAGCATAATCTTCCAGGATTTGGTGCTGCTGAATAACCAGCATGCACTGCCTGTTTTTGCGCATGCACGGTATGCACAGCTCGCAGCGCAGGAAATATATCAGGTTGCCATCACAACGCACATCGTCGTCTGAAGTACCCACCCCTGTTGTGATGGCAACGAAGATTCGGTTTTCGAATCTTGTGATGATGAGCGTTGGCGGTGAGCCACACTGACTCCTGGGAATTATGACACACTGCTCCCAGGAGACAGTGCACCGCAGGATATTATGGATATATTTGTGGGTGGGAGAAGCCGGAAGAACCATTGGAGAAAATATAGCCAGTGATATATAGATTGAGATAAAGTTTATAAAGTGTGTGAAACTCCTCTTTAATTGTCTTTCTCATTTCAAGGGAGTTTTGCATTCTCATACAAGTCTATATGAATGCAAAGCCTCAAGAAGGTCATCTGCAGGTCAGAATGCGGTTAAAGCGGAACAAAACTCTCTCAATCAACATGAACTATTTTTACATAGTTACATAGTCAGGTTGAAAAAAGACACAAGTCCATCTAGTTCAACCAAAAAAATAAATACAATCCCATATACACAATCCTTCACCCACAGTTGATCCAGAGGAAGGTGAAAAACCCCAGCAAAGCATGCTTCAAATTTCTACTGCAGGGGAAAAATTCCTTCCTGATCCCCCGAGGGGCAATCAGATTTTCCCCGGATCAACTTTACCTATAAATGTTAGTATACAGTTATATTTTCTACATTTAGGAAAGAATCCAGGCCTTTTAAAGCCATCTATTGAGCTTGCCAGAACCACCTATGGAGGGAGTCTATTCCACATTTCCACAGCTCTTACTGTGAAGAAATGTTTTTGTATTTGGAGATGAAATCTTTTTTCCTCTAGACATAAAGAGTGCCCCCTTGTCCTCTGTGATGACTATATGGACCACTTATGTACTTGTGCATGTTGATCATATCCCCCCTTAATCTCCTCTTCTCAAGAGGGAATATAATTAGTTCCTCTAATTTCTCCTCATAGCTGAGCTCCTCCAAGCCTCTTATCAGTTTGGTTGCCCACTTTCACTTTCTCCAGTTCCCTGATATCCTTTTTGAGAACTGCATAGTCTAGATGGGGTCTTACTAATGATTTGTACAGGAGCAAAATGATATCTCTCTCTCTGGAGTCTATACCTCTCTTAAAGGGTTTGTAAAGGTTCGTCTTTTATTTTCTAAAATGGTTCCTTTAAGCGAGTGCATTGTTAGTTCACTTACCTTTTCCTTCCATTTCCCTTCTAAATGTTTTTTTTTCTTTGTTTGAATTTCTCACTTCCTGTTTCTCCTCAGTAAGCTTTCCACCATCATCCGAGTGGTGGAAAGTCATTTAGAACAGCTTACTGAACATCTTACTGAGGAGGAACAGGAAGTGAGAAATTCAGACAAAGAAAACAAAGAAAAAAAACATTTAGAAGGGAAATAGAAGGAAAAGGTAAGTGAACCAACAATGCACTAGCTTAACCTTCTGAGCGGTGTTCCCGAATCAGACTCGGGGTGAGATTTTTTGGCTACAATTGGTAACCCCGAGTCAGACTCGGGCTTGCCTCGCAGCATCCATAGGCTTGGTTTACTTACCTTGTCCCTGGATCCAGCGATGCCACCATGCTGTGTGAGCGAGCGGGACCTTGCTCGATTCACACAGTGCCTCTGTGTGCCGCCGATCTCCGTTCCCTGCGACGTTACGATGCATTGGGAGCGGAGAACGGCGCCAAATGCAAAAAGGTAAACAAACACAATACATACTGTATACTGTAATCTTATAGATTACAGTACTGTATGTAAAAAATACACACCCCCCTTGTCCCTAGTGGTCTGCCCAGTGTCCTACATGTACTTTTATATAATAAAAACTGTTCTTTCTGCCTGCAAACTGTAGATTGTCCATAGCAACCAAAAGTGTCCCTTTATGTCAAAAATGGTTTTAGAGCAGCTAGAAAACAGCGATAATAAATTATAATCACTTGCAGAATTGTGCGATAGCGATTTGTGGGGAAATTCGTCATAAAAAAATAAAAGTAATGACAGCGACAATTCTGCAACTGAGCAAATTTCAGTGATTTTGAGTTGATTACATTATTGAATAATTTTTATTTTAATTATATTATTATTTGTTATAATTATTTATCATATTATAATTTATAATTTTGTTTTTAAAAAAATTTCATACCCGGGATGCCTACTAGACTCTTGTTTGGTCAGATTTAAGTGAGTTATTCCTAAGAATTACAGGCCTACAATATAAAACGCCAAATTTCCTTGCAAATAATGGTACCGCTTTCAGCACATTTTTTCTGAAATAATCATACCGCCAGGGAGGTTAAAGGAACCTATTTAGAAAATAAAAAACAAACCTTTACAACCCCTTTAAGGGCCCTTTCACACGCACGTGTCCGTGTGCGGGCTCCGCTTTGCTCAGCAGGGATCGCTCCATCGGGGGATCGGTCCGACCTAAAAAACTGACAGGCAGACCTGAACGGTCCACCCGTGTGAAAGGGGCCTAATACAAGAAAGGATTGCATGCTATTATTGAGCTTATGATCTACCAAAACCCCCAGATCTTTCTCCACCATTGATTCCCCCAGTTGTACTCCCCCTAGTATGGATGATGCATGCATATTCTTATCCCCCAAGTGCATAATTTTACATTTATCAACATTAAACCTCATTTGTCACTTAGTTTTCCAATTAAACAGTGCATTGAGGTTGGTTTGTAAATTGGAGACATCCTGTAAGGACGTTATTCCACTGCATAGCTTAGTGTCACCTGCAAAGACAGAAATTATACTTTTAATCACAGACCCAATATCATTTATAAAGGTATTAAAAAGTAAGGGTCCCAACACTGAACCTTGGGGTACACCACTGATAACCTTAGACCATTCATTTAGAGTAACCATTAACCACTACTCTTTGAATTCTGTCTTTTAGCCAGTTTTCTATCCATTTACAAATTGATCTTTCCAAGCCTGTGTAGACTTTACCTTCCACATGAGCTGTGTGTGTCAAATGCTTCTGCAAAATCCAAGTATACCACGTCCACAGCCACCCCTCTGTCCAAGGTTTTACTTACCTCCTCATAAAAAGAAATCAAGTTTGTATGACAACTTCTGTCTTTCATGAATCCATGCTGTCTGTTGCTTAATATTTTTTTTTTTTACAGCAAGAACTCATCTATGTGGTCATTTATTAAGCTCTCCAGTATCTTCTCGTATAACAGGTCTACAGTGGGGATCGAAAGTTTGGGCAACCCAGGTAAAAATTTGTATTAATGTGCATAACGAAGCCAAGGAAAGATGGAAAAATCTCCAAAAGGCATTAAATTACAGATTAGACATTTTTATAATATGTCAAAAAAAGTTAGATTTTATTTCCATCATTTACACTTTCAAAATTACAGAAAACAAAAAAATGGCGTCTGCAAAAGTTTGGACACCCTGCAGAATTTATAGCATGCACTGACCTTTTGCGAAGCTGAGACCTGCCAGTGTCATGGATTGTTCTCAATCATCGTCTGGGAAGACCAGGTGATGTCAATATCATAGGTTTTAAATGCTCAGACTCATCTGACCTTGCCCCAACAATCAGCACCATGGGTTCTTCTAAGCAGTTGTCTAGGAAACTGAAAATAGTTGATGCTCACAAAGCTGGAGAAGGCTATAAGAAGATAGCGAAGCGTTTTCAGATGTCAATATCCTCTGTTCGGAATGTAATTAAGAAATGGCAGTCATCAGGAACAGTGGAAGTTAAAGCAAGATCTGGAAGACCAAGACAAATATCAGACAGAACAGCTTGCAGGATTGTGAGAAAAGCAATTCAAAACCCACATTTGACTGCACGATCCCTCCAGAAAGATCTGGCAGACACTGGAGTTGTAGCACACTATTCTACTATAAAGAGATACTTGTACAAATATGGTCTTCATGGAAGAGTCATCAGAAGAAAACCTCTTCTACGTCCTCACCACAAAAATCAGCGTTTGAACTTTGCAAATGAACATATAGACAAGCCTGATGCATTTTGGAAACAAGTTCTGTGGACCGATGAGGTTAAAATATAACTTTTTGGCAGGAATGAGCAAAGTTACGTTTGGAGAAGAAAGGGCACAACATTTTATGAAAAGAACCTCTGTCCAACTGTTAAGCATGGGGGTGGATCAATCATGCTTTGGGGTTGTATTGCAGTCAGTGGCTAAGGGGAACATTTCACGAGTAGAAGGAAAAATGGATTAAATAAAATTTCAGCAAATTTTGGATGGTAACTTGATGCCATCTGTGAAAAAGCTGAAGTTAAAGAGAGGATGGCGTCTACAAATGGATAATGATCCTAAACACACCTCAAAATCCATGGGGGATTACATAAAGAGGCATAAACTGAAGGTTTTGCCATGGCCTTTACAATCTCCTGACCTCAACATAATTGAAAATCTATGGATAGACCTTAAAAGAGCAGTGCGTGACAGACAGCCCAGAAACCTCAAAGAACTGGCAGACTTTTGTAAGGAAGAATGGGCAAAGATACCTCAAACAAGAATTGAAAGACTCTTGGCTGGCTACAAAAAGCGTTTACAAGCTGTGATACTTGCCAAAGGGGGGCAGTACAAGATATTAACTCTGCAGGGTGCCCAAACTTTTTCAGACGCCATTTTTTTGTTTTCTGTAATTTTGAAAGTGTAAATGATGGAAATAAAATCTAACTTTTTTTGACATATTATAAGAATGTCTAATCTGTAATTTGATGCCTTTTGGAGATTTTTTCATCTTTCCTTTACTTCGTTATGCACATTAATACAAATTTTTACCTGGGGTGCCCAAACTTTCGATCCCCACTGTATAGTTAGTTGGTAAAGACTTTGATCCCTTTTTAAATATGGGCACCGCATTGGCCCTGCGCCAATCCAGTGGTACCACTCCAGTCATTAATGAGTCCCTAAATATTAGAAACAATGGCCTTGAAATGACAGAGCTCAATTCTTTCAGGATCCGTGGGTGGATGCCATCTGGTCCATGTGCTTTATCCACCTTTATATCACTTTTTTTTTTGTAATTCCTTTATTTACCAAAGTAAGTTACAAGTAACAGCCAAAAATAACAGAGTGTACAATATCTCAAACAGGTAACAAATAGGTACACGGAAGTCAAGACAAAATATAGCAAGCCCAGCATTGCACAGAATAAGCGGCCATAACAACAAATAGGTTTGTGAAAATAATGCTGGTGCATCTCGCTAGGATGTCCACCGTGTCAATAACGAGGATCATGACATGTACGATTAATTGCATAAACAGTAAGATAGTAAAATAAACCAAGAGAAATGTATAGTAAGACAGAGTAACTTAGATTTTCAATAAACTCAGTGGGAGATAAAACTCCCCTTAGGCTTGGTAAACCCAGGGATGGGGCAACCTGAAAGCCAAATATAGATAAGGATATGCAATATATCTGAGAAACATAACCCATCACTGAGTACCAAAATAAAAAAGAAGGGGGGACACAAAAAAAAACAGAGAGAGTACCCGAGGGGGAGAGGGGGTATGTGTCCCCAGAACATAGAAAGCAGGGCATAGGGTGGAAAGGGGAAGAGAAACAGAGAGCAGACAGGGCCTCTCGCCCAGGGAGTGGAGGTAAAGCCAGGAAAGTTAGTTTGTTCCACCTCCTGGAGGTACGCATCCATGTACAAAATGATTCCAAGGTCTCCAGGTCTCACTGAAGGTCTCCTCCCGGTTGTGCAAAGTAGCGGTGAGATCTTCCATATTTCTCAATTTGTTCACCTTAGAGAACCATAGAACCATGTTTGGATTACAGCAAGTGTAATGGCAAATAGCTTACATGTTTCGCTTGATAACAAGCTTCATCGGAGCGGAGCATGTAAACGATTTGTCACTACCAGTGGCGGCTGGTGCTCAAATTTTTTTTGGGGGCGCAAACGAAAAAAATAAAATCAAATGCAGCCACTGGGCCCATCAAATGCAGCCAATGGGCCCATCAAATGCAGCCACTGGGCCCATCAAACGCAGCCACTGTGCCATCAATTGTCACCACTGTGCCATGCCATCAAACGCAGTCACTGTGCCATGCCATCAAACGCAACCACTGTGCCATCAACTGTCACCACTGTGCCATGCCATCAAACGCAGCCACTGTGCCCATCGATTGTCGCTACTGTGCCAATTGTCGCCACTGTGCCCTTTAACCACTTGAGATCCGCGCTATAGACGAAATACGTCCGCAGCGCGGCTCTCAAGTGGCAAGTGGCCGTTTAAAAACGGCCTTTTATGTGCATTACCCGCGCGCGCCACTGGGTGGCGCGCGGCGGGTAAAAACTGTCCCGACGCATCGCCGAAGACCCGATGCGTGTACCTGGCGGCCGCGATGTCCGCCGGGTACACGCGATCGTCGGTGACACGGCAGGTGACAGCAGGGACGTGGAGCTCTGTGTGTAAACACAGAGCTCAACGTGCTGTCAGAGGAGAGGAGACCGATCTGTGTCTCTTGTACATAGAGACACAGCATCGGTCCCCTCCCCCAGTCACCCCCCTCCCCCCACACAGTTATAACACACCCAGGCTACACAGTTAACCCCTTCCTCACCCCCTAGTGTTAACCCCTTCACTGCCAGTCACATTTATACAGTAATTCGTGCATTTTTATAGCACTGATCGCTGTATAAATGTGAATGGCGCCAAATTTGTGTCAAAAGTGTCCGATACGTCCGTCGCAATATCCCAGTCCCAATAAAAATCGCAGATCGCCGCCATTACTAGTAAAAAAAAAAAATAATAAAAAAAATCATAATTCTGTTCCCCATTTTGTAGGCGCTATAACTTTTGCGCAAACCAGTCGCTTATTGCGATTTTTTTTTTTTTTTTACAAAAATACGTCGAAAAATACGTATCGGCCTTAACTGAGAAAAAAAATAGTTTTTTAAAAAAAAATTGGGATATTTATTATAGCAACAAGTAAAAAAAATATATATTTTTTTTAAATTGTTGCTCTTTTTTTGTTTATAGCACAAAAAATAAAAACCGCAGAGGTGATCAAATACCACCAAAAGAAAGCTCTATTTGTGGGGGAAAAAAGGACGCCAATTTTGTTTGGGAGCCACGTCGCACGACCGCGCAATTGTCAGTTAAAGCGACGCAGTGCCGGACGCTGAGATTTCGCCTGGGAACGAAGGGGGTTTATGTGCCCAGTAAGCAAGTGGTTAATTGTCGCCACTGTGCCCTTTAATTGTCGCCACTGTGCCCATTGTCGCCACTGTGCCAATTGATGCCACTGTCACTGTGCCAATTGTCGCCACTGTGCCCATTGTCGCCACTGTGCCAATTGATGCCACAGTCACTGTGCCAATTGTCGCTAGACATGTGCAGACTGGAATATTTCGTTTCGTTTTCGTTTGGAAAATAAATGTATTTAGTTACTCCCGAAAATCGTTTTGATTTATTTTGTTTTTCGTTGGGGAATAGCTTTCGTCCGAAAATCCAATAATACTTGGTTTCTGTCGAATGGGCAAAAGAATATTTGCCGGAACGCCGAATCTTTTTGGTTTCTGTAGAATGGTCAAACGAATATTCGACGGAACGTCAAATCTTTACGTCGAATCGTACATTTCCGTTCGAATATTCCGCCTACAAGAATTCTAATGTTGTATGACTAGTAATAATGTCGAATCTATTCTCTATAATGTCGAATCTATTTTCTCATAAATCGAAATCTATTCTCTGTAATGTCGAATCTATTATTTCTATAGTGTCGAATCTTTTCTCTATAATGTCGAATCTTTTCTCTATGATGTGGAATCTTTTCCCTATAATGTCGAATCTCTCTATATCAAATTTTTACCGCAACGAAAATAAAGCATTTTTTATGTCGGATCTTTCGGTTTTCGTTTCTTGCACTTTCGTTATCGTTTGTTGAAACGATAACGAAAAAACCCAATTTTCAGACGAAAATGCATTCTAACGAAAACGAATGCACATGTCTAATTGTCGCCGCTGTGCCCTGTAAAATGCCCCTCCCCGCCTGGCACTTACCTTTCTGGGGTCGTCCATCCTCCTTCCACGTCCCTCGATGTCTTCTCCTGCCCTCGATGACACTTCAGCCAATCAGCTAACCGGTAACCAGAACCAGTGAACCTGATTGGCTGAGACGCCTGTCAGTCTTATTCAAGGAACGCACCCCCGTATGTCCCTTAGATAAGTATTTGGAAGCCGAATACAGCCTGAGGGCTGTACTCAGAAAGCCTATCAGAGCCACTGGCTTTGATAGGCACTTTCACACAGCCAACCAGCTGCCGTTATTCAGATGGCCGGCGCTCACCGTCAAGCTGGCCATCTGAATAGTCGGCGGCAGCGGCAATACATAGATTCATGCAATGCATGAATCTATGTATTGTAATCAGTGGCGGTGCAGTCTAAATTGTATAGGCCCTCATAAAAGGATCCGTCACTATAGCAGAAGTATGGAGCTACTGCCCCGCAGCACCCATAATGTGGGAGATATAGGTTTTTGTGCGTGGGCCTCTTAGTGCCGTAGCCAACAATGTGCCCGGTTTATTGGAGAATTCATACATGGTACGGTGAACCCAAGCTAGTTTTTGCTCCGTTCTGTGAAATAGGAGCACGCAGAGCTCCTCACAAACTCAGAGAAGATCCTGGTACGTGGATCATGCAAGACTGGCCTTATGGGAACACTCTAGACTACGTAGCAGGGCAAAAAGTTCCTCTGTGCGGCAGGACCTTTCCCTCTTAAGACATGCAACTATTTTGATCAATGCACCCCGAAATCACCATCTTATGAGCCTCCCATACCACTAACGGATTGGTGACCGAGGCCACATTAATGGCGAAGAACTCATGCAGGGTGGTCAAGAGCTTGGAGCAGGTCTCCTCCGACTGAAGCAGGGACTCGTTCAACCTCCAGGAGGGTGAAGTTTGTGTCACTGGGCCCAGTTGAAGGGTCATATGGATCAGGGCATGGTCTGAGAGGGAGATGACATTGATACTAGTAGACACCACTCTAGAGAGGTCCTTATGCCGGATCAGAAGATAGTCCAGCCGCAAGTAGGTATTATGTACCGGGGAGAAGAAAGAATAATCACGGTCCTGGGGGTGCAACAACCTCCAGGGGTCAATCAAATGCAAAGTACGCAGGTCCGCCTTGAGGCGCTTGAGACGAGAATAAGAGAGATGGGAAAAGCCACAAGAGACATCGAGAAGGGGATCCATAGCAAAGTTGAGGTTGCCCCCAAAAATTAGGAGCCCCACTTCAAGATTTCAGGGAGAAGCTTCCGCAAAAATTGCGGTTGATCCACATTGGGGACATAGATGTTAGCAAAAGTGATCTGTCTGTCAAACACCCTTCCCGTCAGCAGAAGGAAGCGACCCAGTTCATCTGACCGCTGCGCTTCAAAGATCCAAGGGATCGACTTGGCCAAAAGAATGCTCACCCCCTTTGACTTAGAAATGGGAGAAACGCTGTGCTAAACCATGGGGAAGGACCCGTTTGTCAGTTTAGGGATGCGATCACCGCAGAAGTGCGTTTCCTGAAGGAAAGCAACTTGAGTCTTACCCTTCCGCAGCCCGGCCAAAAGCTGAGAGCATTTTTGAGGCGTATTAAGGCCCCGCACATTAAGGGAGGTGACCTTGAGGGGACCCATAGTGTCGTCCGGCAGAGTAAGGACACAGGAGGACGGGGTAGACCACTTGGGCGAGAGGCTAAAGAGTGGAGTTGGAGAAAAAAAAGGGGGGAAGAGTTGAAGAGAAAAATAGATATATGAAAGGCAAGAGAAGATGAGGGAAGGGGAAGGGGAGAGGCAGGAAGGAAAGGTGGTAAGGAAGAATCTGTCTAAAATGTTAGGAAACTGAGGTCTCCGACTCAATACACAAAGTGGCCGAGTGGGAGACTGACCTAGTTGGGGGTGGTGAAAGCGGTAGAGGATGCCCAAAACGAGCAGCTGAGGTTAAGAGAAAAAATAACACATTTGGAGATGCACAGGACGAGAACAAGGAACACATTGTAACTGATTGCCCACCAATTCTGATGCAGATACCGTGGAGGTGGCGAGTCACGAGGCCCGTTCGGAGACCATATCACCTGCAAGTCTCCCCGCCCGCCTCCCAAAACAGAGGATGGCAGGCCGGGGAGAAAAAAAGACATTGAAAACATGACAAAATGGGGGGGTGTGGCCGGATGTAGGAGCGCGGAGAGTGAGTGAGGCAGAGTGAGGCAGAGATGTGAGAAGCGGAGAGGTGTGTGCCTGACCTCCCACGGATCTCCCCCCCCATTGGGTCATGCTGGGAGTGCTGATTAAGCAGCTTAAAATCCCCGTTGCTGGAGTCTGCTGCCTGCTGATCTCATCCTGGCTGTAAACCTTATCAGCACTTACAAGAGGCAGTTACCTGCTCTCAGATCGGGAGCGTTTTGTGTCCTGTGGGGGCTCTTGCTTGCCTGTCCGCCCCGTCCGTCCCGACTGGGGAGCTTCTGGAGCCGGGGAGAGAGCGGAGGAGACCCGGGGGTGGAGGCTTAACTGCAGCAGGCGAGCGGAGCGCGCGATTGGAGGACGCCGGTCAGCTGACCAGCCCACGTGATCGGCCCTGTCAGTCCCGGCGTGGATCGGCGCTCTCAGGCCTTGGGAAGCACGGGACATAGCCAGGGGGTTCCCCCCACTCTCCTACGCTGAGCCGGGTCGGTGAGGAGGATTCAGTCACTCTCCACATCAATGTACTGAAGCCCTGCAGCTCTGCCTAAAGGAGGAGAAGCTGGGGAAAAAACCTCACCACTAAGCCTCATAAAGCTGCACAAAAGTGAGTAAAATCCTGTATAACAGTGGCAATAGAATACATGGTGCCTTGAACTGAGCTGAGCTATGGTAAACTGTTTGGACTGATCATAGGCCAAATGAATTAATAGTGCTGTAATGTGCTGGGCTGCGCTGTGCATTGAGAACATGGACTGATTATATGCCTAATGAATCTAACTGTCCAGTGAAGTAAAGTGAAGTGGGAGTATGTACATTGCACATTGCATCGAGGACAACTGAGACTTCTGTACTTTACATCTGTGAAGTAGGGACTATTGATTGTTACCATCATTTACTATCCATGGTCCCTGATGTACATCTGGGGTGATATTCTGCCTCCAGATTTGTTGTCCAAACAATTGCTAGCACCTAAATACGGCACTATTGACTTGTCCCCTGCTAATTATGGGCTCCACATGAGTTGGGGAGCTTCTGATTCTGATCCTGAGATAGAGCCTCAGTAGAGCCTTAACAGAGGACAGAAAAAAACCTCCTTTTTTTTTTTTTTTTGCTTTGCTCGCTCCAGGCAGTTTGGCCTGCTCTGATTATAAAGGATAAAGAGGACACACTGGTTTCAAACGAATCGATGGTGACTATACTGCGCTGTGCTGTGCATTGATGTATGGACTGACTATAGGCCTAAATGAACAAATTGAGCATTAGTGGTTAACTCATTATCTTCCTCTAAACAGAAGTTTTTTTTTTTTTTTTTGTTCATACAATGTCAGGACCGCAAGCATTGAGGTCAGCAAAAGACAAGGTGGGGGTAGCTGCTGCAGCAGCAGCCAAATCAGAAAAATGTGTTCCTTCAACAGAGCAAACCCCAAATAAAAATGGCTCAATTCCCCAGGCCTTTGCCAAAATAAACGCAGATAGACGAAGCCAAGGCCAAACAGCGGCAGTGGAAGTAAGTAAAACTTCTGCTAAAAAGAATACAGCTACCACAGTTATGGACCCAAAAGTAATTCCCAGGCCAGAAGATGTCCCCACAATAAAAGACGTATTCTTAGTGGTGAATGAATGCAAAAAGGCGCTAGGAGAACTGTGCGATCAAATGAAAGGCGTTAAGGAGGAATTGGTCTCAGTAAGACAGGAACTGCGGAAAACTAACGAAAGGATATCAGAGGCGGAGGGGAGGATTTCACAAATGGAGGACGAAATGCACCCCCTCAAACAAGATGTTAAACACATGAGGTCCCAAGTGGATATATTAGAAGACAAAATGGACGAAATGGAAAATAGACTCCGGAGGGATAATGTCAGGCTGGTGGGGCTACCGGAGAGGTGTGAGGGGGCTAGACCAATAGAATTTTTGGAAAACTGGTTTGCAAAATTATTTGGTAAAGAAAGCTTCTCACAAATATTTACAATAGAAAGAGCGCATAGAGTCCCCTTTAAGCCCCCCCCGCCGGAGGGCGCCCAAGATCAATGCTATTAAAATTTTTAAACTACCGTGATAAAGAGGCCCTATTGAGAAAGAGTAGAGAAATGGGAGAGGTTTTTTTTGAAGGCTCTAAAGTCTCATTTTATCCTGATTTTTCCCCCCAGTTACAGAAAAGGAGGGCGGGCTTTCTGGAGATCAAACGGAAAATGCAGAAAGCTAAATTTTCATATGCTTTATTATACCCAGCGCGGCTACGGGTGGTTGCGCTGGGAAAGACATTATTTTTTGATAAACCTGAAGATGCAGCATTATGGATGGAATCGCAATTAAAGGAAGGAGAGGGGAGTCAGGAGTAAGGGGATTAATTTGCAACTTGTAAAGATGGGGGGGAGGGGGTGGGGGGAAGGGTGCACATTTAAATGAATGAGAGGAATCGGTCAAGAGTCGAACAGAGAAGGGAGAGATGTGAATGGTGTTGGGAGGGAGGGATGGGGAGTGGGGCGGGGGGGGGATGAATGAGGGTGTGTCAAGAGAGGTTAGGATGATGTGGGTAACGGCCATAGGAAGCCCCCTAGGGGAACACCTGGGTAGGTGCAGAGGGAGGGCGGAGGGAGGGAGGGGTGGGGGTGGGAGGGAGGGCGGGAGGGGAAGGGAAGATAAGTACACGATACACAGGGAAAGAATGCTCACTGTAATAAGTAAAATGTATGTAAAACACGAATTAAAGAAGAGTATAGAAACTAGCGATAATGCACAAAGGAATGTGAAAGGGGGAAAATGGCAAAGTAATGCACTAGGGGTACAAATCCTATATGGGAAAGTAAAGTTTGAAAATATACGGGAATAATACTAAATAGCACATATATTTTTGGGGGATGTTGGATCACAAGTTCTAATAGACACGGTAAATTAGTAGATACTACTACTTGGTAAAGAATAGTTATATAAATTATGATTTGGGAGGGGCATTCCCGACCCTTTATGGTATATCCTAGGCTACTGTATGTAAAGTAAAATGTTAAAATTGAGCTCATGGAACGTTAGGGGCCTGGGAACTGCAGCTAAAAGGGCGGCAGTCTTTACCACGATGGAAAAGCATGGGATAGGGCTGATCTGTCTGCAGGAAACCCATTTAATGAAACATACAAGTTATTTATTACAGAGTAAAAAATACCCTACCCAGTACCACTCAGTGCACTCCACATATTCTAGAGGAGTGAGTATTTTAGTGAGAGCTGGGGTTGGATTTTCCTGCAGACAGATCAGCATAGATGAGTATGGTCGATTTATTTTTTTGCACTGTATAATAGATAACAAAATGTATATAATAGCGAATGTGTATGTTCCCCCACCCTTTAAGATTGATATTATGCTCAGATTAAACGAATTTATATTGGGTAAGGAAGAGATACCGGTGTTGGTGTTAGGAGACTTTAATGAGGTCCTGGACCTAGGGGTCGATAGATTTCCTGCACCATTTGCCCCAGACCTCTTGAAGATTAGTCGCCTGGGTCAATTTATGGAAGAAGTGGGGTTGATAGATTTGTGGAGAGTGAGGAATCCGGGGATTCAACAATACTCTTGTTACTCAAGTACGCATTCTACACTCTCCAGGATTGATATGGCCCTGGGTAATCAGTTAGCATTTCAGACTGTGGGAAAAGTAATATATCTGCCAAGAGGAGTGTCCGACCACTCTCCTATGGTTTTAACCTTAAATCGAGACAGACAAAAAACTCAGAGGGAGTGGAAAATCAATGCACACTGGTGCGAGTTAATAAAGAAGTCGGAAGAAGTTCTGCCTAAACTGAAGGAATTTGTAGATATTAATGAAGGTACCACGGGCACTGGGATACTATGGGACACCCTGAAGGCGTACCTTCGAGGTGTCCTGATCCAGCAGATAGCAAAATTTAATAAAAAATCAAGAGAGGTGGAGGAGAAATCCCGTAGAGAGGTTTTAGAGGCAGAAAGTGACTACGTGGGGGACCCAACGCCGAAGGGGAGGAAAATATGGCTTGAAAAACAACAAGCATATAAGTCGGTAATTACAGGGGAAGTAGAGATTAGACGACTTTTTCTGCGACAATCGTCATTTGCAGACGGGGAGGGGGTTGGAAGGATGCTAGCACAGGTAGTAAAGTCTAACTCTTCTCCCTCCGGCGTTCGGTCCATCAGACTAATAACGGGCGCAATAACCTCAGACACCTTAGAGATAGTGCAGACTTTCTGGGCATTCTATCAAAAACTATACTCTACACAAAAGGGGGGAATGGAGAAAGAAATGGAGGACTTCCTGGAGAGACTAGAAATCCCGCTTATAACACAACTAGAAAGGGAAGAACTAGAAACCCCAATAACACTTGGGGAGATACAATTGGCAGTAGCAGGTATGGCGAACCAAAAGTCGCCAGGACCAGATGGGCTCCCAGTGGAAATATACAAATATTATGGAGATATATTGTTACCTGAGCTTTTAAAAACATTAAATGGAGCAGCTATAGAAGGTAAACTCCCTGTCTCAATGTTGGAAGCAACTGTTATAATTATACCAAAAGATGGGAAAGATCCCTTGGACCCTGGGGCATATAGACCTATATCCCTTTTGTGCTCTGACGCTAAAATTATAGCAAAGATCCTGGCAACAAGGCTTAATAGGGTTATTTAAAAAATAATCCACCCAGACCAGACGGGATTTATAGCCAATAGATCCACTAGCATGAACATCAGGAGGACATTTCTAAACCTACAAACCCCAACAGAGAATGAGAATGGATGTGACCAAAGCCTTTGACAGCGTAGAATGGGGGTATATATGGAGGGTGCTGGATAAATTTGGGTTTGGCCCGACATTTTCGGGGTGGATAAAATGCTCTATAACAACCCTAGAGCTAAGTTAAAGATAAATAATGAATTCTCAAAAAAAATTTCCTCGAGAGGGGGACGAGACAGGGGTGTCCCTTGTCACCCCTGCTCTTCGCCCTAGCGATGGAACCCTTGGCAATTGCTATCCGGTCAAACATCGAGATATCCGGATTCCAGAGAAGGACGGGAGAAGAAAAAATCGCGCTTTATGCAGATGACATCCTGCTCTTCCTGGGAGACACGGAAAAATCTCTGTCAAAAGCAATGAGCCTGGTGGAGGAGTTCGGGAGCTTTTCGGGACTAGAAATAAACTGGGGGAAATCCGAGTTACTGCCGGTAGACCCACTTGGAGAAACGGCGATACGAGGATTACCACAGTTAACAGTGGTAGATACAATGAGATATCTGGGGGTATCGGTGACGAAAAATCCCAATCAATACATCAATAAGAATCTCATCCCCTTACTCGCTAAGTTCAAACAAAAAATCTACATTTGGAAACGTCTCCATTTGTCAGTGGCGGGTAGATGTAGTTTAATCAAAATGATTTGGCAACCACAACTCTTATATGTAATGCACAATTCCCCAGTATGGATTTGTAAAAAATGGTTCAATAAAATCGAATCCCTCTTTAGGGAGCTAATCTGGAAAGGGGGACAGGCCAGGATACGTCTTCGCACACTGCAACTCCCGGTGGGAGAGGGAGGACTTGCAGTACCCCAACCCGAGATTTATTATTTTTCTGCACAACTGCAACAAATAGGGGGGGGTAATATCCGAGGAGGAGGTACCCCCAACGGGATGATAATGATGAATGGGGTCTCTCATGACACTATTTTTGAAGCACTAGAGGCTGATTCCTTTAACCATAGAAACCCCACAATAAAGATGATAACCAAAATATGGAAATCGGTTAAAAAGCTGATGGGCTATAGCGGGTTCTCTGAATTCTCCCCATTGTGGAATAATAATAAATTGAAGGAAATCCTTCAGATAGGTAAGGTCAGAGCATGGGAAATAAATGGTATTAAAAGGTTGAAACAACTGTATAAAGAGGATATATATAGAAAATTTCAGGATTTAAGAGAGGAATTTAAGATACCTCAATATTCATTTTTTACGTATATACAGGTGGGACATGCCCTTGAAGCCCAATTTAGGACACAAACCCTAATGTGGTGTGAAATGCCCCTTTTCCAAAATCTAGGTAAGGAAGGACCAACTAAGGGACTTATCTCTGAACTATATAAACAGATAGGTAAAAAGGCTAATACGGGCCTGCATCTCCTAAAAACAAAAGAGAAATGGGAGGAGGATCTGGGGGAAGTGACACAGGATCAATGGCGGAGGATATTGGAGATGGGGCCGAAAGTTTCGGTCTCACCCCCACAAAGGGTCTCCCATTTGATGCTGGTGAATCGAGCTTATTATACACCTAAACGCCTGTTTAACTTCGGAAGAAGAACAGACGACAAATGCCCTAGATGCCAGGGGACTGGAGACCTGGTACACATGGTGTGGCGATGCCCAAAGTTGTTTCGCTATTGGGAAGGGGTGATAAATGTCATAGGGGAGACATTTGGTGTACCTTTGGAGGCGGAAGCCACACTATGTGTACTAGGATATAGAAGGGAACGGAGGGAGAAGAAAACCACCACAGCTGTATTACTGAGATGCCTGTTCCAAGCCAGGAAACTAATAATGTCAAGATGGCAGGCGATAACACCTCCTACAACAAGACAATGGATTGGAGCAGTAAATGATACGATAAGTAAAGAGAGAGCAGTTTATACAAAAAGAGGTAATCTTAGGGAGTTTGAGGAGATGTGGAGACCTTGGCTGGAAGAGAAGGACTTGCCCCTCTAGTGGGAAAGAAATACAACTGGGATGAGGCAGAAATAAAAATAACACCCAAAAAAATAAAGGCATATAGGCGGCAATCTAGGAAAACCGGGGCTGGCCTTGAAACCTCAATGGGGGAGTGAGGAAAAGGGAGGGAAGGTCCAGACATATAAATTTAAGGGCAAAGATATTAGGTATTAACCACACCGCGAACAGGAATAAGAATAGTCCACCTGATTGAATGAGGTGATCTGAGCATTCTATCTCTTTCTTTTTTCTGTTTTCTTTTTTTTTTTTTCTCTCCCTTTTCCTGCCTTCTACATAAATAAGATATTTAATGTGTGTACTTAACTTTTATATCACCTGTGTTTTATATTGAGAGTAAGTCACATATAAGGAATGATGTCGGTTCCTGGAACTTTTTTAAATGATTGAATGTGTAAAAAAAAAAAAAAAGCAAACGAAAACATGACAAAATATATTGAAATTGGTTAGAGGGGACCAAAAGGCCTGACTCGACTAAGGCACTTCCCTGGATACCCATACCCTCTCCCAGCGTCCTGAATATAAAGCTGTGAAGTTAACGAACTAGGGCACAGTAACAATAAACCCACAGGCAAACCTTGATACCCAGAGAGTCAGGAAGTAGCGGGTTGGTATAGGCCAGGTCCCAAAAGGCACAACAAATTACCAGATGAACAAAAAATGGGGAGTATTGCCTCAAGTGTATAGATTAAAAATAGTACCTTTTCATCCCGATTATGCATAATAAAGAGGGGGCGAGTGGGGGGCGAGGGACCAGTAGCTGAAGTTGGACCCCGCGCCACCCACTCAATGGTTTGGGAGGGACTATCTCGGTACTGATGAAATTACATAAAACATAATGATGTAAAAAAGTTTATTAATGTATAAAAATTGCAAAACAAATAAAAACACTTCAATGATTGGTCAAACGTCGACTAGTTTCGCGGGGTTGCCGCTTCGTCAGGACTGCCAATCTATAGAGTAATGCAATAAAAATTTGTAACAAACATCAGCTATACAATAAACAAATAATAAAAACATTAATAATCGCTTACCAAATGAGTCAATTGATAATATGCGGGAACCAGGCGGCCCAGGGGATTCCCCCCGCGGCGGACAAGGGGATGGTTGATTGTGGAGATCTGGGTGTAGATAAAAATGTATATATATTTTGGGCCTGTTCAATTAAGTGGACTGGGTAGGATAAGGGCGGGGGGGGGGGGGGGGGGTTGAGTGGGAAGGGAGAAAGGGAATGGGGAAGGGGAGGAAAAGGGGGGAAAAAAAAAAAAACAAGGGGGGAGAAAGGGACAGGAGGGGAGGCAGAGGGGGATGAAAGGGAGGAAAAAAGGGGGGGGGGAAGAAAAAGGGGGGAGGAAAAAGGGCATGGGAACAAGGGTGGGATAAGTAAAAGGGAGAGAGGGACAGGAAAACGCGGGAAGAGGAAAAGAAGGGTAGGAGAGGAAGGGAAGGGTGACCATCGCAGGATGTGTTTGGCAGTATATTGGGGTTCTTCCTCGGCGCAGTTCACTTTATCTCTCAGTCCATGCATTACCATGCAATTGTCATTCACATGGATACATTCCTCTTATGACACAATACCAGCATTTTTGGACCTTTTTTACCCATTGCGCCTTTAGTCTCCCCACCTTGCTGCCTTGCTCACACCCCTTGCCCGGCACATCTGGTAAATATCACCAGGCTCTTGTTTCCTTATGGCCTGGCTATATTCCTTAAGAGGTTTTACTGCGGTAAGTTCTATTTATTTAACAAACCCCCCCCCCCCTTTCTATAAATTCGTGGACCCTTTTCTTTCCCCCTTCCCTTCCTCTCCTACCCTTCTTTTCCTCTTCCCGCGTTTTCCTGTCCCTCTCTCCCTTTTACTTATCCCACCCTTGTTCCCATGCCCTTTTTCCTCCCCCCTTTTTCTTCCCCCCCCTTTTTTCCTCCCTTTCATCCCCCTCTGCCTCCCCTCCTGTCCCTTTCTCCCCCCTTGTTTTTTTTTCCCCCCCCTTTTCCTCCCCTTCCCCATTCCCTTTCTCCCTTCCCACTCAAACCCCCCCCACCCTTATCCTACCCAGTCCACTTAATTGAACAGGCCCAAAATATATATACATTTTTATCTACACCCAGATCTACACAATCAACCATCCCCTTGTCCGCCGCGGGGGGAATCCCCTGGGCCGCCTGGTTCCCGCATATTATCAATTGACTCATTTGGTAAGCGATTATTAATGTTTTTATTATTTGTTTATTGTATAGCTGATGTTTGTTACAAATTTTTATTGCATTACTCTATAGATTGGCAGTCCTGACGAAGCGGCAACCCCGCGAAACTAGTCGACGTTTGACCAATCATTGAAGTGTTTTTATTTGTTTTGCAATTTTTATACATTAATAAACTTTTTTACATCATTATGTTTTATGTAATTTCATCAGTACCGAGATAGTCCCTCCCAAACCATTGAGTGGGTGGCGCGGGGTCCAACTTCAGCTACTGGTCCCTCGCCCCCCACTCGCCCCCTCTTTAAATTACCAGATGACTCCGGGGTAAAGTGTAGGGACACAGTGCACATTATCTTACCAACCCCATTCTGAAAAAAGATGTCACGCCTCGGGAGAGGTGGGATGGGATCCAGGGGCTTCACGAATTGGGGCATGGGATCGAGGTCTTCGCTGCCGTTGTGGTCTTGGCAGAGGTGGACAGAGAGCTTCATGAGTGAGTAAAAAGTCATACCAGTTAGGAACACTGACAGCTGGTTGATCCAGGAAGCCAAACCGAACAAGAAGTTGATCCGGGGAGCGAAGGTAGAACTCGGATCCATGATTTCGGACAATCGGATGAAAGGGGTGACCCCAACAATAGATGGCCTCTGCTGCGCGTATCGCCTCCAGGAGAGGCCGCATAAGACCTCTCAGAGCCCGGGTTTGCCGGAAAACAGGGTAGATCCGTATTGAAGCTCCGTCAATCACGCCCCTTGACCACGCCGGGCAGAGGATCTCCTCTTTGATAGTAAAAAAGTGGACCCGACAGAGCACGTCTCGTGGCATGTCTGAGGGAGCTCGGCTCTGGGTGGAGGAGGAGGGGGCATCCTGGGGCCCGGCACTCTGTGGACCCTGTCAAGTTCCAGCCCTGAAGTGGGAGGCTTGCCCAGGACCTGGTTCAGAATGGCTGTCACTGTGGCGCGCAGGTCTGGGCCTATGGTAGCCTCCGGGATGCCACGGAGTTGCAGGTTGTTGTGCCTGCTGCGATACTCCCCGTCGTCTAGCCACAGTTGCACCTCGACCATGTGGCGGCGAAAGGCCTGTTGCTCAAATTCCAGGGTGGTGATGCGGGCATCAGTTGCAGATGAGGACGATTCCAGATCCGCCACCCTCTCCTACACAGTGTCCACCTTCTGGCGTAAGTCGTGAAGGTCCCGTGAGAGGGCAGAGACGATGGAGTCAGCTTGGTGGGGAGGCCTGCAACAATGTCTCTGATACACCCCTTAGGGTGGCTGCCTCCCCCCACCATGCTCCCTGACACATGCTGTGGGTCTGAACAGGGAATGTCTGGGGAAGGAATAGGAGAGAGTGGCCGGTCCGGAAGATGTGAGTCCTCGGTCACTGTAGCCCCCGCCTGCACGCCTCTCTTACCGCTGTTGCTTATGGCGGTGGTGGCACTCGCCGGAGCTACCCGTGGCGGCACTATCTTGGCTGGAGTCGCGGGAGAAGCTGCTGCGTGTTGCCTGAGGAAATAATGCATGAAAAAATTACAACAAGAAAATATTGCTTTAACCACTTCCATACCAGGCACTTACGCACCTTCCTGCCCAAGCCAATTTTCAGCTTTCAGCGCTGTCGCACTTTGAATGACAATTGTGCAGTCATGCTACACTGTACCCAAACAATTTTTTTATCATTTTGTTTCCACAAATAGAGCTTTCTTTTGGTGGTATTTGATCACCTCTGCGATTTTTATTTTTTGTGCAACAACTAAAAAAAGACCAAAAATTTAGAAAAAAATTAAGTTTTTATTTTTTTCTGTTTATTTTTTGTAAATAAGTACGTTTTCTTCTTCAATTACGGGCACTGATATGGCGGCACTGATGGGCACCGATGAGGTGGCACTGATGGGCACCGATGAGGCGGCACTGATGGGCACCGATGAGGCGGCACTGATAGGTGGCGCTGGTATGCGGCACTGATGAGCACTCATAGGCGGCACTGATGGGCACTCATAGGCGGCACTGGGCACTCTTTGGCAGCACTGATGGGCACTCATGGGCGGGAAAGTGATGGGTACTTATGGGTGGCACAGATGGGTACTGATAGGTGGGCAATGGGCAGAGGTGGCACTGATGGACACTGAGGAGTGGTACTGATGGCATTGCTGGGCATCACTTCAGTCAGTGCCCATGTTGCCAGTCAGTGCCCATTTGTGGGCACTGATTGGCATCGATTGTGCTCGATTTGTATAATTTTTTTTTTTTTTTTTGCACATTATTGCTATATTGGGCACTGGGGGGCCCTCCCTGGTGGTCCAGTATGGGCGTCCGATGGGGGGCTGCACTGATAAACAATCAGCGCGAACCCCCCCCTGTCAGGAGAGCCGCCGATCAGCTCTCCTCTACTCGCGTCTGTCAGACGCGAGTAAGGAAGAGCCGATCAACAGCTCTTCGTGTTTACATCGTGATCAGCCGTGACTGGACATGGCTGATCGCGTGGTAAAGAGCCTCCGCCGGAGGCTCTTTACCGAGATCGGAGATGCAGGGTGTCAGACATATCATACTGTAGTACATTCAACTTGATTGAAAGACTCCTCAAACTGAAAGCCATTCTGCCAAATTACAAACATGGAATTAAACAGCTGGCTCCCTAGTTAAATGGAAAAAGCTCACATCATTGCATGAGCTACTGCTGCCTTTTGCAGAGCAGGACATACTAAAACCCTCCAGAGTGACACCATGTCCATGTCCCTGCCCTCTGATCTACTCTCTACTCAGCCACCTTGAGGACTTGAAACAGAACACTAGCTACCAAGACTGTGCCACAGTTGCACAGAATGTGAACCAGCGTTTTGCTTCATTCATTCTTAGATCCAAGTAACTGATAAATTGTTCTTGCCAGTGCTTACAGCAGCTGCTTGTTTTTTTGTTGTCAATTTTGCTGTCTGTGAAACCCCTTTCTAATGTGGCGGATGAGAATATTCAGGAACTGCTTAATAAGGCAGAGGAGTATGCCCATGTCATAAGAAAATCCACATTGCCCCACTTACAAGTTAAGGATCTGTCTAAATCTGAAGATGTGTACGAGGAGAATATTGAAAAACCACAGGAAGTGGAAAAAGCACCATCCACATCAAAGCAGCCAGTCTTTCGGTTTCTTTCAGAATGCTGCACAAGACCCAGGCAGAGCATCTCCCCAAACAGAGCAGCAGATCAGTCTGACTGGTAATCCGGTGCACACAAGCCATTATGCCATGGCCTTTTTCTCACTGGCTTTATTTACTTCAAAACATGGCTTCAGACAGGCTTTGCTCAAGCTCTCTGAATGCCATTTAAAGCCCTGGTCACTAAATAAAATGGTTAGCCTACAGTCCTGATTACACATTGCGTTTGCTTTGCTTCAAAAATTATACCCCATGTCACTTTAGTGGTGCTTCAAAGCGTCTCTAAAGCCTCCAAAATACTCTATGACAAAGCTCGCTTGAAGCTCACCTAAAGCACCTGCAGCTTTTGAGAGGCTTTAATACAGCTTTAGCTTCAATTTGTTTTGGAGAAATTGCAGGTATGAGATATCCACAGACACGCTGGGCATCTGTCAATCTTTCAAAAAGCATCACCAAAGCTTCATCGAAGCACCACCGAGGCATCAAAAACATCATTTTTTTTACAAATCTCTCTATAAAATGTTCTCTTTTTTTTCTCATATTCAACATATCTTTCACATTTATACAAATCATTCCATTACATTACAATTACATACCTTTTCATTTGTACATTCTATACATTTAACCTCTTTCTTAACCCTTTCTTCCATAGGTGTAGTTCCCTCCCACTTCCGTACTTTCCTATCCTGAAGCCGTTGTCACATTCTCTATCCAGTTTGCCCATACCTTTCAGTATTTCTCCCCGTTTCCTCTATTACAATATGTCTCCTTATACAACGACAAATTGCTATTAACCACTAGCCGACCGCCCACCCCCGTTCTACGTCGGCAAGTTGGCTCGGCTGGGCGAGAGCACGTAGTATAACGTCCTCTCTCCCAGCCGCCACTAGGGGTGCGCGCGCGCCCCCCGCTCGCCCCCGACTCCCGTGCGTGTGCCCGGCGGGCGCGATCGCCGCCGGGCACACGCGATCGCTCGGTACAGAGCGGGGACCGGGAGCTGTGTGTGTAAACACACAGCTCCCGGTCCTGTCAGCAGGGGAAATGCTGATCTTCGGTTCATACAATGTATGAACCGAGGATCAGTGTTTCCCCTAGTGAGGCCACCCCCCCCCACAGTAAGAACACACCCAGGCATACTTAACCCCTTCCCCGCCCCCTAGTGTTAACCCCTTCACTGCCAGTGGCATTTTTATAGTAATCCAATGCATTTTTATAGCACTGATCGCTATAAAAATGCCAATGGTCCCAAAAATGTGTCAAAAGTGTCCGAAGTGTCCGACATAATGTCGCAGTACCGAAAAAAAATCGCTGATCGCCGCCATTACTAGTAAAAAAAAATATAATAAAAATGACATAAAAATACCCCCTATTTTGTAAACGCTATAACTTTTGCGCAAACCAATCAATAAACGCTTATTGCGATTTTTTTTTTACGAAAAATATGTAGAAGAAAACGTATCGGCCTAAACTGAGGAAAAAACATTTTTTTTTATATATTTTTGGGGGATATTTATTATAGCAAAATGTAAAAAATATTAATTTTTTTCAAAATTGTCTCTCTATTTTTGTTTATAGTGCAAAAACTAAAAACCGCAGAGGTGATCAAATACCACCAAAAGAAAGCTCTATTTGTGGGAAAAAAAGGACGCCAATTTTGTTTGGGAGCCACGTCGCACGACCGCGCAATTGTCTGTTAAAGCGATGCAGTCCCGAATCGCAAAAAGTACTCTGGTCTTTGGGCAGCAATATGGTCCGGGGGTTAAGTAGTTAAACAAATTTTTCCATTGCCTCAACGAGGAGGCTTCTACCCTCATCCAGTTTAATACTATTGCCTTTCTTGCATAGAAAAGCAGCAGGCCTACCTGTGTTCTTCTTTCTATAGGGGCCATGTTTTCCTCCACCAGTCCCAATAGACAGACCTCTGCCTCTAGATCGAGCTGAATTGACGTCACTTTATCGATTACTCTCTAAACCTCTCTCCAGAATAGCACTATCTCCAGACAGGACCAAAATATATGAATACAATTTCCTAACACATTCCTCCTATGTGTTATTTTAAATTGAATTAATTTGTCTCAAAGTGAGACTAGGATCTGGAATGGAAATTTATACATCTTTCTCCATTTTTCTATCGATAATTCTGGGACATCTCTCATCCAACCTTCACATAATTTATTCATGTCCAACACTTCTGTCTCTAGTAGATGGGTATATAAATTGTAAATCATCCCTTTTTTTTCTTCACTTTCTCAACATTTTTTCCAAACCTGATTCTATTAATTGTGGGATGCCTTCAGAAAACTGAGCCGACAAGGCATGTGCCAATTGCACATGTCTAAAAAAATAGCACATTCCAGTTTTTCCTCATATCTGTAAACGAGGATATTTTCCCCTCATATATTACTTGTGATATTTTTTAAACTTCATATTTTGTCAATGCCCTAGGATCTTGAATGGAGACTAAATGTATAAACTCAGGATTTTTCCACAATGGAGCATTCGGAGATATATCTGTTTTTGAATTCCTTTCTCTTGCTATGCTGGCTTTCCATGCTTTTACTGTCGTTATTATTGATGGAGTTAGATCTCGCCTATTTTTCAGCCTGCGAAATGGCAGTGCCTGTAGTGCCTCCACAGACTGGACCACTGCAGGCCTCCACCATTGTAGCGGGGTCATATCCATCAGGGTTTAACCACTTAAGCCCCGGACCAAAATGCAGCTAAAGGACCAGGCCCCTTTTTGCAAATCGGCACTGCGTCGCTTTAACTGACAATTGCGCGGTCGTGCGATGTGGCTCCCAAACAAAATTGGTGTCCTTTTTTTTCCCACAAATAGAGCTTTCTTTTTGTGGTATTTGATCACCTCTGTGGTTTTTATTTTTTGCGCTATAAACAAAAATAGAACGACAATTTTGAAAAAAAAAATGCAATATTTCTTACTATTTGCTATAATAAATATCACCCAAAAATATATAAAAGTTTTTTTCCCTCAGTTTAGGCCGACGTATGCTTCTACCTATTTTTGGTAAAAAAAAAAAATATATCGCAATAAGCGTTTATCGGTTGGTTTGCGCAAAATTTATAGCGTTTACAAAATAGGGGATAGTTTTATTGCATTTTTATTAATTTTTTTTTTTTTACAACTAATGGCGGCGATCAGCTCGGACAATTTTGACACATTTTTGGGACCATTGTCATTTTCACAGCAAAAAAATGCATTGTTTACTGTGGAAATGACAGTTGCAATTTGGGAGTTAACCACAGGGGGCGCTGATGGGGTTGCGTGTTTACAACTGTAGGGGGGTGTGGCTGTAGGTGTGACATCATCGATTGTGTCCCCCTATAAAAGGGATCACGCGATCGATGACGCCGTCACAGTGAAGAACGGCGGAAGCTGCGTTTACATACAACTCTCCCCGTTCTTCAGCTCCGGGGACCGATCGCGGGACTCCCGCGGTCACGGAGCTTCGGACCGGGTCGCGGGAGCGCACCCGCGACCCCACGGCTGGGCTTAAAGGGCAACGTACATATACGTTGATGTGCCATTCTGCCGTCCTTAAGTGGTTAACCACCTTCCCACTGTCACCAGCTGTGTTGCTAAGTAATATTTATGAAGATCTGGGAAGGCTAATCTCCCTTGTGCCACTGGGCACATAAGTGTACTCAGTTTTAATCTAGCTGCTTTATTTTGCCATATAAATGAAGATAACATACCATGTAACTGTATGAAAAACATTTTTGGTAGACATTGCGGTGAGTTTCTAAATAGATATAACAGCCTTGGCAGAATCTTCATTTTTATTAAATGTATGCGTCCCAGTAGTGACAGAGGGAGAGTCTCCCACATCTTTATTTTTTTCTTATATTCCTGCAGTACTGGATCTAAATTCAGCTTTTTATATTCTTCCACCTGTTGCGATATTATTATACCTAAATATTTGAATTCTGTTACCCATTTTAATGACATAGTTGAGTTGCTGTATCCTGTGCTCCTTGATCAATGGCAAATGGCAATGATTTACCCCAGTTTACTTTGAGTCCTGTGAACAGTGCAAAGGTATTCAGCAATTCCAAAGCTCCCTCCAATGATGGACCCGCATCCCTCAAAAACAATAACATATCATCGGCATACAGGGCTACCCTCTACTCCAGCCCCCTTACACAAAGTCCCTGGATCTTTTGCAAGGTCATCAGAGCCTCTGCCACTGGCTCTATTGCTATTGCAAAGAGTGCTGGAGAAAGAGGGCAACCCTGTCCTGTGCCTCTATATAATTGAAAAGCAGCTGAAAGTTGTCCTCCTAATTTAACCGCTGACATAGGTTTTCTATATATTGTTTGTACCCAGTTAATGAATACTAATGGAAACCCCATTCTTCTGAGTACCTCCTATAGAAAAGGCCATTCGATTGTATTGAATGCCTTCTCTATATCTAATGAGGCCACTGTCCTAGTTCCTTCACAATTATGGTGAGCATGTATGTTCATAAATAGTCTACGTAGATTAACATCTGTTGTTCTCTGCGGCATAAATACTGTCTGATCTGAGTCTATAATCGTTTTTAATAATGGCTGTAGTCTTATTGTTAATATTTTAAAATCTATATTTAGTAGTGCTATCGGCCTATATGAGGAAAATATGTTTGGATCTTTCCCTTCTTTATATATCAGAGTTATGTGCGCCTGCCTCATTGAGTCTGGTAATGTCCCTTTCATCAGCCCATTTGTGAATACCTCTGCCAGTTTTGGAGCTAATAGGGCTACATATTTTTTTAAGAATTCTACAGGAATTCCACCTGGGCCTGGCGTCTTTTCTCCCGAAAATGTCTTTATGACCTTGATTATCTCTTCACTTGTAATTGGATCTATTAACACCTCCCTCTCCCTGTCCAACAACCAACCGAGGGCCACCCGGTCTAATAGATCCGACATGTTTTCCGGTCGGAAAACGGAGGGCAGAGAGGAGGCGTACAATCCGCTATAATAATCGCTAAAGGCCTTCAGGATCTCCTCGGGTTCCTTTACTCTCCTTCCTTCTGCCATCTCTATCTCTGCTATGGTTGTAGCTTGATATTCTTGTTGTGCCAGTCTAGCTAAAAACCTCCCACTTTTATCCCCTTGTTCAAAGATATTTTGTCTCTTTCTATGTATATCCAACCTTGTTATCTCCTCCATATGTAATTGTAGCTCTCTTTGTACAGCCATCATTAAATCGAAATTGGGATTACTTGAATCTTGGCTATTTTTTTCTCCGCTCTACCTGTATTTGTAGCTCCTGTACCTCAACCTTTTTTTTTTTATTTACTGCTGCAATATTTAAAATATATTGTCCTTATTCTGGATCGGCTGCAAAGGCTATGAATGTGGTTTTCAGTAGCACATGGAGCTCATTGCCCTGAAGAGATTATCCATCCCAAATCACCTTTCCAGATAGCTTACTCAGTCACAACTCACATGAAAGAAGATCTGGCGATGTTTATTCGTCGTATGATCCGTAGAATGCAAGTTACAACAGGTAAAAGAACGATATTTCCATGCAGGTAGAAGATACATACAGGTCAGATGAATTACAGCATTAAAATGACTGATACAGAAAAAGAGGGGGAGGAGACTGAGCAGCATGGAAACTACGGAATGCCACAAGAGACAAACTAGATAGACATTAAAGAGACAGTACATAATAAAAATAATATCACGTAACATGACACTCCCCGCCTGAAATCTTTAGATTTCAAAGTCTATTACATATATAAAGATAAGTCCAACTTGAACCTGTAGGGGAAGAAACGTTAAAGCTAAAACTGGTGTGTAAACCATAGATACGAGATACCCGCAAACACAATAAGGTATGCAGTAAATGAACAATGAAACATGACGTCCAAAAAGAGATGGCTTGAGTCCTGTAGTCTATCGTTTATAATCGTGGGACTTCAACAGTAGCACAGTCAATAGTGATAGTGATATTCTCCCCGCCATAGCAGGTATAGCCGGTACTCCTGCCTAAGTCACTCAATTGGGAGAAGAAGCACCAATTCCGTGATTGGTCGTGAGAAAGTCCGAGCAGAACCTCCTTTAGTTATCTTAATCTCAACCTTTCGAACCTTTCCGTCATCGCTGGGCATTACGCTTGTTACAAGACCCATTGCAGTAGGGAGGTTGGTACAGATATGCCAGCCATGACATTCTGAAGTTGAGCTCCTTTTAAAACAATGGGCAATGTGTATCAAATAAGCAACAGCCCTAACAGCTGATGACCAGGTTGAGAAACGTTCAAAACGATGCGACTTTAGTTTTTGTTCTGAACTCGCAGAGGTACACAGTGTGGTGTACATAGACCTGATTTCTTTATCATCGTCAGGATGTACCAGTTCATAGGTAGTGTCCGTGGAAATTGAGTAGGAGTTTTCAGAAAGAAATCTTGGAGGCGACAGCCACAAGCAGTCGAGGAGAGCTACTGGAGATATAGCTCTTGTCCCACAATCGGCAGGATTAAGGTCAGTGGGAATATGATGCCATTGCTTTGGCAAGGAGAACCTTCTGATACGTTCTACTCTATTGCTGACGTACACGTAAAATTGTTTAGTTTGGTTGTAAATGTAACCAAGCACTATCTTGCTGTCTGTGTAAAATGTGAAGGAATCAATGTTAATGTCCATTTCACTCTTTATGACTTCAGCTATTTCCACTGCTAGCACAGCTGCACAAAGTTCAAGTCTGGGTATGGTATGTGCGGGTTTTGGTGTTAGCTTTGTCTTGCCTAGAACAAAGTTGCAGTGTATGTCTCCATTAACTCCTGAAGTCTTCAAATAGGCCACTGCGGCTATAGCTTCAACTGATGCATCAGAGAAAATATGGATTTCCCTCTGGACAGCGGCTGAGATGGAGACTGGGGCATAGCAACGTGGAATTTGGAGCTGTTCTAGTGTCTTCAGAGAACCTCTCCATTTCTCCCATCTTTGTTGTTTCTCAATAGGTAACGGAGTGTCCCAATCTATGTTATCAGTAGTAAGCTGTCTTAATAACATCTTACCTTGGATGGTGACTGGGGCTATAAATCCCAGTGGGTCGTAGATGCTGTTCACTACGGACAAGACTCCTCTCTTGGTGAAGGGTTTGTCACAGGTTGACACCTGGAAGGTGAATGTGTCTACTTTGATGTTCCACAGCAGACCTAGACTTCTCTGCATAGGGGGTGTGTCTGACCCAAGGTCAAGGTCTTTCACACTGGCAGCATAGTCCTCAGGGTGAAATGCATTCATTAGCTCTTGGCTGTTAGATATAATTTTGTGAAGTCTCAAGTTTGCTACAGCTAGCATCTCCTTTGTTCTGGTAAGAAGATTAATTGCTTCTTTAGCAGTAGGAAAGGATTTGAGCCCGTCATCTACGTAAAAGTTCCTTTCAACAAATTGACGAGCATCGGATCCATACTCAGCTTCTCCAAGCTGAGCTGTCTTTTTTAGTCCATAGATTGCTACAGCTGGGGAAGGGCTGTTCCCAAAGACATGCACCTTCATTCGGTAATCAATTACCTCTCTGTTGATGTCGTTGTCCTTGTGCCATAGAAACCTGAGGTAATTCCTGTTATCTTCCTTGATGATGAAGCAGTGGAACATTTGTTGAATGTCGGCCATTACCGCTACAGGTTCTTGACGAAAGCGAATTAGGACTCCAATAAGGTTGTTGTTCAAGTTGGGCCCTGTGAGGAGCATGTCATTAAGTGAGAAGCCTTCATGTTGGGCACTGGAGTCAAAGACAACTCTGATTTGGTCTGGCTTTCGTGGGTGATACACACCGAAGGAAGGGAGGTACCAGCATTCTTCTCCTTCTTTCAATGGGGGTGCGGGTTCGGCATGACCCCTGTCAAAGATATTCTGTATGAAGTCCACAAAATGTCTTTCCATCTCTGGCTTCCTGCTTAAGGTACGCTTTAAGGAGGAGAATCTTTTGACTGCTTGATGTAGATTGTTTGGTAGCTTCTCTCTCGGGAGGCGAAAGGGTAGGGGTGCTACCCAGCTATTGGAATCTTCCTGAAAGAACTCATTGTCCATTACTTTAAGGAATTCTTTGTCTTCTGCCGAAGGAGCCAACTTGTCGTCTTCACTGCTTACATTGAAAACTGTAGAACCAAAGCTGTCATCGTAGGTGCGGGAAAGGTTTGTGTTGCAATGTTGCAACTTGCAGCTAGTTACCTTCTCCTTTACCCAGTAGTGATGTGGGCATGGCTCAATGTGAGTATTACGACCATTTGGCAATACATTTGTCTTGAATGAAGAAATGTTAGTAGGCCTTTTCATTTTGCCTATACAGACGTTGCCTATGATGACCCAGCCTAAGTCCAGGTACTGGGCGAATGGGGCCTCTGGAGGTCCGCTGACCTGCCTGTGTACCTTGTGGATCCTTAGAATATCTCTTCCCAGCAGAAGAAGGATTTTAGCATCTTTGTCAAGTGGTGGGATTTCACTGGCTATTGACCTTAGATGAGGGTGGTAGAAGGCAACTTCTGGTGTAGGTATTTCTTCTTTGTTGGCTGGTATCTGGTTACACTCTACAAGTGTAGGTAAGGGTAATTGTAGGTTATTTTCTAGGGAGGACACAATAAATCCATGAGCCCTTCTTCCAAAAACCTCTGTAGTTCCACTACAAGTGCCTAAGGTGTAAGGGTGAACCTCTCCTTTTGTGCAAAATAGATCGAACAGTTCGGATCGTGCAAGCGATCGATTGCTTTGATCGTCTAAGATAGCATACACCCTTAAAGTCTTTTCTGGCTGATCCTTGTGATGAATATTCACTAGGCATATTTTAGCGCAAGATTTGTCACAGTGGTCTTCCCCACAGACTTCAGTGCACGAAGAAAATACCATGGTGGAATTAGGTACGTGATCTGTACTATTCCCGCTGTGGTTCTGCCCAGGAGGAAGGTCTGCATGTTGTGAAGGATTGGACTCAAGGGGATGGAGTGCTTGCACATGGTCCTCGGAACCGCACTCTATGCACTTGATAGGAGTTTTACATTCCTTGGCAAAGTGATCGGTGGAAGCACAGCATCTATAACATACCCCAAAAGTCTTTAGGAGTTCCTTACGTTCTCGTAGGGGCTTCTTTCTGAAACCGATACATTTTTTGAGGGGATGAGGCTTCTTGTGGATGGGACATAATCGGTTTGGGTTTTCGATCTTGCCGCTCTTGTTTGGGGCGGGAGTGGGAATAATGTCTGTCTTCCTAACAGACACGGGACCTCTGCGGTTCCTGTAGCTAGTATGTAGGTTGTCACCTTTAGGTGAGGGAGTATTGAACTCGCTGAATGCAAAACTAGGATCGTTCTTGGTGTCAGCAATGTTCCTGACGAAATTGCAGAAGTAGGAGAACGGGGGAAAGGAAACCTTGTTTTCCCGTTTGTATGATGACCCAACTTGGATCCACTTTTCTTGTAGGCCATGCGGAAGCTTGCAAACGATAGGGTTAACTCCTCGAGCAGTGTCCAGGTAACTGAGGCCAGGTAGCTTAGGGTCAGTTTTGGCAAGCTGGACTTCGAGAAGAAGGTCACTGAGTCTCTGGAACTCTTTATTGTCCTTACCAGATATCCTTGGGAAATTTTCCAATCGTTTGAGCAATGCATTCTCTATGGCTTCAGGACTACCGTAAGTCTGTTCTAGACGCTCCCATGCTGCGGTGAGACCTGCAGTTGGATTGTCGATGTAAACTGACCTGAGGCTCTTGACACGTTCTGTAGACTGTGGGCCAAGCAACCCGATCAGCAGATCCAGCTCACGATCGGCAGTAATACCGATACCGCCTAATGTAGTTTTGAAAGCGGCTTTCCAGCTTCTATAATTTTCAGGATGGTCGTCGAAGTTTACTAGGCCTGACTTGGCGAGCTCATGTCGAAGTAAGTACTTTACTACCTCTGTTGTATCGGTTGCCTCTGACTTTACATAGGAGGTTGCTGGTTGATTGTTGTGGATTGCATTGTTTATGGTATTGTTGCAAAGAGACGTGGGAAGATATGGTGCAGCAAGGGCATTCAGCTGAATTGTTGGGTGAAGGTCTGGAACAGTACTGTTAGCAGGAGGCTGGCGACTTGCTTGCGGATTAGTGTGCCGTATTGTGACATATGCGGGATCAGCATGACAGTAGGGAGCTGCACAGGGGTGGGTTTGCATGTAGGAAGTGGCTGGAACAGCTTTTACCTGATGATGTGGTGAAGTCCTTGCGTTGCCGTGAAACGTGGAGGTAATTGAGTGTTCACTGCTGTGGTTTAGAACATAGTTCTTAGTGCGTTCAAAAGGATCTTCTACATCTGCCTTGACGCTGACCCTTTCGCTAGCGTTTTCATCTGCACCGATAGCTTGTTCCAAAACCTTTAGTTTTGCTGCAGCTGCCTCGTAGTTGCTCTGTTCCTTTAAAGCTTCAATTGCTGCCCTTTGACGTGCTGTTTGAGCTTCTATTGCTGCCTTTTGATGTGCTGCCTCGGCTTCCATTACTGCCTTTTGATGCGCTGCCTCGGTTTCCATTACTGCAACCTCGGCCTCCATGTCTGCTCTCTTTTTTGCATATGCGGCCCGTACTTTGATAGCCTCTGCTTCGGCGCGGGCATTTATTAGCTGTTCACTAAGCGTTGAGTGCCTTGAACTTCGGGATCTAGAGGAACCTTTAGAACGTCTGGTGGATACAGATTTGTGAGATACAGTGTCCCGTGGCAGCATTAATTTTGCTTCTGCCTTTGCTTTAGTTCGCTGGATAAAGCTTTCTCTTTCCTCATTAAGAAGCTGGGCATTGTTAAGTTGCTCTAAGGACTCCTCAGTGTTGATGCTTTGCAGAATAGTTTTATATTTATTGCTTGTAGTCTGGTACAGTTCATATGAAGCAGAGAGATGCTTTATGGCGCCCTCTAGTTGCAGTACCTCATGGCTGGGACATGAAATCACATCAATGTGGGTGAGGATTTTATCCCAAATCTGCTTCAAACTGGTTGCTAGTTCAGTTCTCATGGATTTATAGTTCTCTTTAACCTTCCAAGTGGGTTTCACAGAGCGTTTGGTCAATGCAGTGGACTCTGGGTCCTCATCCTGGCTTTCTCTGTGTGGTGCATGCTGTGGTGTTTCATCACACACTGAGCCCTTTCCACTCATGATGGCCTGCAGTACACAGGCTTGACTGTAGCAGTGAAGAGTGTCTGTATACTGTGAGGAGCTGTAACAAGCTGTGCTGGGGTTGTATGCAGAATTCTCATGCAATACACACAGTTACACTTCACTATGATCTGTCCTGTGACGCAGTTATCTCTGTGCAGGCTGCTGGATACGTTCTTTTACTATTCTGGATCGGCTGCAAAGGCTATGAATGTGGTTTTCAGTAGCACATGGAGCTCATTGCCCTGAAGAGATTATCCATCCCAAATCACCTTTCCAGATAGCTACTCAGTCACAACTCACATGAAAGAAGATCTGGCGATGTTTATTCGTCGTATGATCCGTAGAATGCAAGTTACAACAGGTAAAAGAACGATATTTCCATGCAGGTAGAAGATACATACAGGTCAGATGAATTACAGCATTAAAATGACTGATACAGAAAAAGAGGGGGAGGAGACTGAGCAGCATGGAAACTACGGAATGCCACAAGAGACAAACTAGATAGACATTAAAGAGACAGTACATAATAAAAATAATATCATGTAACATGACAGTCCTCGTAGGTATGCCTTGAACGCATCCCAGACCATATCCACAGAGGCTGAACCTTCATTCTTTTCCCAATATTCATTTATTATAGTAATCATCTTTTCTGCTATTTCTGGATATAGCACCCATTGTGAGGATACCCTCCAGAATGCTGCGTCTCTGGAAATAGGAATCCGTATTGTAACAAATAGGGGGGCATGATCTGAAAGGCCGCTCGGTAAATATACTTCATCTGAAATGTCCATTAACATTGCAGGGTCCGCGAATGCCAGATCTATCCTAGAGGCTGTTTTATAGGAGGTGGAATAGCATGAATGCATTTTTTTCTGGATTTTTTCATCTACATATCTCTGTTACCCCTATCGCTTGTGCCTATTTGTATAAATCAGCTGAATGTTGCTTTGGACGTCTCGGTCTATCTAGGTCGACAGATAACACTGAATTAAAATCTCCAATAAGCAGCAACTTTGCTGGAAGATCTTGAATAATTTTTTCCATAATCTCATTAACCACTTGCTTACTGGGCACATAAACCCCCTTCGTTCCCAGGCGAAATCTCAGCGTCCGGCACTGCGTCGCTTTAACTGACAATTGCGCGGTCGTGCGACGTGGCTCCCAAACAAAATTGGCGTCCTTTTTTCCCCACAAATAGAGCTTTCTTTTGGTGGTATTTGATCACCTCTGCGGTTTTTATTTTTTGCGCTATAAACAAAAAAAGAGCAACAATTTAAAAAATATATATTTTTTTTTTACTTGTTGCTATAATAAATATCCCAATTTTTTTTAAAAAAACTATTTTTTTTCTCAGTTAAGGCCGATACGTATTTTTCGACGTATTTTTGTAAAAAAAAAAAAAAATCGCAATAAGCGACTGGTTTGCGCAAAAGTTATAGCGCCTACAAAATGGGGAACAGAATTATGATTTTTTTTTTTTACTAGTAATGGCGGCGATCTGCGATTTTTATTGGGACTGGGATATTGCGGCGGACATATCGGACACTTTTGACACAAATTTGGCGCCATTCACATTTATACGGCGATCAGTGCTATAAAAATGCACGAATTACTGTATAAATGTGACTGGCAGTGAAGGGGTTAACACTAGGGGGTGAGGAAGGGGTTAACTGTGTAGCCTGGGTGTGTTATAACTGTGTGGGGGGAGGGGGGTGACTGGGGGAGGGGACCGATGCTGTGTCTCTATGTACAAGAGACACAGATCGGTCTCCTCTCCTCTGACAGCACGTGGAGCTCTGTGTTTACACACAGAGCTCCACGTCCCTGCTGTCACCTGCCGTGTCACCGACGATCGCGTGTACCCGGCGGACATCGCGGCCGCCAGGTACACGCATCGGGTCTTCGGCGATGCGTCGGGACAGTTTTTACCCGCCGCGCGCCACCCAGTGGCGCGCGCGGGTAATGCACATAAAGGCCGTTTTTAAACGGCCACTTGGCACTTGAGAGCCGCGCTGCGGACGTATTTCGTCTATAGCGCGGATCTCAAGTGGTTAAGGATTCCAACAGAGAAGGGTGGTGGAATGTATACTGCTACTATATTACACCTTTGTTGCCCAATCGTATACAATAGAATCACATATTTCCCTTGTAGGTCTATTAATGCTTTTTCCACTTTCCCCGAGAAGGATTTATTGACCAAGACTGATACCCCTCTGGCATGGTATTCTTTTGGTCTCCAGGCTTTTTTTAGCGTTGTTATTTTTTTCCCCATTAGATGTGTCTCCTGAAGGATGATCAATTGAGGGCTGCGTTTTCTTATATATTGAAACATCAGGGCTCATTTAAATTTAGAATTTAATCCTCTGACATTCCACGATATTACCGGA
The DNA here is from genome assembly GCF_905171775.1 of Rana temporaria. Classification (NCBI taxonomy): domain Eukaryota; kingdom Metazoa; phylum Chordata; class Amphibia; order Anura; family Ranidae; genus Rana; species Rana temporaria. The sequence goes on along the minus strand of NC_053496.1, from coordinate 155,694,561 downwards.
TAACTATTATTTTTACCTGGCATTATATTTAGAACTCATAACTGCCTCCTATACCTTTCAATTTCAATTTAGGGGAAAGTACCGTATTTATCGGCGTATAACGCGCACCGGCGTATAACGCGCACCCTAATTTTAGGAGGGAAGTTTTAGGAAAAAAACTTTCAACAGCCCCTTTTATATTCCAAAGCCCCCTGCACATTACATACAGATCCCAGCACATTACACATAGATCACATCCCAGCACATTACATATAGATCACATCCCAGCACATTACATATAGATCACATCCCAGCACATTACATATAGATCACATCCCAGCACATTACATATAGATCACATCCCAGAACTTAGATCACATCCCAGCACATTACATATAGATCACATCCCAGAACTTAGATCACATCCCAGCACATTACATATAGATCACATCCCAGCACTTAGATCACATCCCAGCACATTACATATAGCCCCCAATCCTGTGGGAAAAAAAGATTTTTTGTTGTTTTGTACTTACAGTTTTGATGTCTTGCGCGGCGTCCATCTGCGGCCTCGTCGGGTCCGGCGTCCTTCTGCGGCCTCGTCGGGTGTCCTCTTCGGCGGGTCCGGCGTCCGTCTTCGGCGGGTCGGGCGTCCATCTTCGGCGGGTCGGGCGTCCATCTTCGGCGGGTCCGGTGTCCATCTTCGGCGGGTCCGGTGTCCATCTTCGGCGGGTCCGGCGTCCTTCGGCGGCGTCCTCCCGCTCGTTTCCCGCCACGACTTTGAATACTGCGCCCGCATATAGCGAGCGCAGTACACTCGTGAATCTTCGGGCAGGCTCGGGCGCCTCTCGCACTGACGTCCTGTACGCTCAGGACGTCAGGACGTCAGTACGAGAGGCGCCGAGACTGGCCGAAGATTCACGAGTGTACTGCGCTCGCTATATGCGGGCGCAGTATTCAAACTCATGGCGGGAAAGCGGGTATCGGCGTATACTGCGCACCCACGATTTTGCCCTGATTTTCAGGGCAAAATAGTGCGCGGTATACGCCGATAAATACGGTACTTTGTTCGATCCTGAACTAAACACTCACACTCATCATTCTTAACATCACCCTCCTCTCCTCTCCTCTCCTCTCCTCTCCTCCACTCCCCTACCTCCACCTTTAATCTAAAATCCCATCCATACCTGGACAAGAGTGGAGAGGCACTTTGACTATCCTTTTTTCCACTGATCATAGTATCTATTTCATGATCAGTACCCACCATATCTCAAACTTCACCCTCCCACACACAAAATACAATTAAAATTCTCTTTCATTCAACTGTGTAACAGGCTCTACAATATTTTATAAACTTTACCAATATCTTATTAATCCATAATATTTTTCCCTTCTTAAAGATATTGGGCCAGATCCTCAAAAGGGATACGCCGGCGTAACTGCTGTTACGCCGTCGTATCCCTGTTTCTAACTATGGAACTGATCCACAGAATCAGTTTTCCATAGTTAGGCAGAAGATCCGACATGTGTAAGGGACTTACACTGCCGGATCTTAGGATGCAGTACTGCATCCGCCGCTGGGGGCATTTCGTGTCGAAATGCCGCCTCGGGTATGCAAATTAGCACTTACGGAGATCCACGAAGCTTTTACAAAGTGTAAACTGTTTACACCTTGTAAAAACAGACCCTTCTGTCCAGCGACGCGATTTTTTTTTTGTTTTGAATTTTTTTTTCCCGCCGTATCTTTTTTTTTTTCGCTGTATCTTTTTTTTCCCGCCGTATCTTTTTTTTTCCCCGACGCAACTTTATTGACCCGTCGCAATCCACAAAGCTCGGCGTAACATAATTTCGCGCTATGCACGTCGGGAAAATGACGTCACGAGCATGCGCAGTACGGCCGGCACGGGACCGCGCCTAATTTAAATGGGAATCGCCCCCATGAAAAGAGGAACGCCTTGCGCCGGCGGAATTTAAGTTACACAGCCCAAAATTTCTAGGTAAGTGCTTTGTGGATCGGGCACTTAGGTAGAAATTTTAAGGCAGTGTAACTTAAATGGGAAAAATTAAGTTACGCCGGATCTTTGTGGATTACCCCCATTGTTACATATACAGTACTAAAATTTACCATGGAGAGAGAAAACCTACAGCAAAAAAAAAAAAAAAATTCTAAGAAGAAATAATCCATATATAAAATAAATTTCCCTTTTTTCCCCCCTTTTCCTCCCTCTCTCCCCCTCCATCATAGCTCCTCTACCTCCTAACTTGCCTTGCTTAGTGAATAGTGTTTCCGGCACCTCTATGGCACAAATTAATTTAAATATGTGTTTAATATATGTGAGAAAATAAATAAAATAACAAATAAGGGGGTACATCGTGTTTTTTTGGCGCCTATTAGCTTAATTTAACCACTTCAATACCCAGCCATTGTCATATGACGTCCACAGATGGGATCTCCCATCCTGAGTGGACGTCATATGACGTCCTTGGCTTTCTGCCGCTTCTGCGGGTCTGCAGAGCGGCGATCGGGGATTCGGTGTGTCCCTCAAAAAAATAAAATATCACCTAAAGAAAGTTCTATTTTGAAAAAAAGGACATACATTTTACTTGGGTACAGCGTTGCACAACCACGCAATTGTCAGTCAGTTACAGTAATGCATCGCAGTATCGCAAAAAAATGGCCTGTTCACGGGGGTAAAACAGAGCTGAAGGGGTTTAGATTGAACAAAACTAAAAAGGCAGCATTTGTTTTTCATAAATAATGGCAGTATGGCACGAGCCGTTCCCTGATGGGGGGTAATGGAGTGGCGGCAGCGGGGCTTCCGGTGTAGCATACCGGATTCCTAATGCAGAGCTGCAGCGGCGTGCACAGTGCCCGGGGGGGGGCGCAGCGCGGCGATCCGGTGTGTCCCTCGGGACACAGCCAATCCCTGATGGGGGAATTGAAGCGGTGGGCGGCGGTGTTTCCGGTAACTTCACGCTAATGCAGAGGGCGCGCAGTGCGGCGATCTAGGGTGAGGCTGTTCACATGGATACAGCCCAGATCAGGGTAAAGAGCCAATGAAATTGGCTCTATACCACGTGATCGGCTGTGTCCAATCACAGCCAGTCACTAAATGTAAATACAACACTGTGTGTGTAACTTACTATTGCTGTTCTCCTCTTCACACACAGATCCAGTGTGAGGAGGAGATCAGCAACAGTGAGTTACACATCTGTAAAACACTACATAAGTACCACTGTGCCCAGATTGCCCCCTCTAAATAAAGAGTACCTGTCATCAGGAGTACCCGCCACCAGAGTACCTGCCACGCCACCAGAGTACCCGCCACGCCACCAGAGTACCCGCCACGCCACCAGAGTACCAGCCACCAGTCCATCAGGAGTACCTGTCCATCAGGCGTACCCGACACCTCACCAGAGTACCTGCCACAAATCCATCAGGAGCACCCGCCACCTGTCCATCAGGAGTACCCGCCACCAGTCCATCAGGAGTACCTGTCCATCAGGAGTACCCGCCACCTCACCAGAGTACCTGTCCATCAGGAGTACCCACCACCAGTCCATCAGGAGTACCCGCCACCAGAGTACCCGCCACCAAAGTACCCGCCACCAGTCCATCAGGAGTACCTGTCCATCAGGAGTACCCGCCACCTCACCAGAGTACCTGTCCATCAGGAGTACCCACCACCAGTCCATCAGGAGTACCCGCCACCAGAGTACCCGCCACCAAAGTACCCGCCACCAGTCCATCAGGAGTACCTGTCCATCAGGAGAACCTGTTTTCAAAACTGTAATAGGTGGTTGAGAAATGAGATTATAACGCCTGACGGTGCTACTTCAATGTTGGGCCTCTATGTGGCCAGGCTGTGTAAAAGTCTCACACATGTGGTATCCCCATACTCAGGAGGAGTAGCAGCAGAGGCGTTGCTAGGGGGGTGCGGGCCGCCCCGGGTGACACCCACTAGAGGGGTGACACCATCCTGATGACATGTGGGGGCAGTCGGCACACAGGCACAGCCCCCTCCTCTCTGTTTGTGTGTACAGAGGGGGAGGGGCCGAGGGGACCTTCTGTCCATGTGCCGTGGCGCTGCCTGGGGTGATCTGAGGTACTGAATGGGGAGGGGGGTGTTTGCACCTGAGGGAATTTTCACTAAGGGGGGTTTGCACTGAGGGGGGCATTGTACTAAGGTGGGGGGTGTTTGCACTGGGGGGTTGCACTGGGGGGGGGGGATTTGCACTGAGGGGGGATGTACTAAGGGGGTGTTTGCACTGAGGGGGTTTTCACTAAGGGGGGTTTGCACTGAGAGGGGCGTTGTATTAAGGTGGGGGGGGTGTTTGCACTGGGGGGTTGCACTGAGGGGGGATTTGCACTGAGGGGGGGTGTCTGCACTAAGGGGGTGTCTGCACTGAAGAGGGGTCTGTGTAACATGCAGGGGTCCAGAGGTGCAGGTGGCTGTGTAATGTAAAAGGGGTGCAGTGATGCAGGGTGCTGTGTAATGTAAAGGGGTGCAGAGGGCTGTGTAGTGTAAGAGGGTCCAGAGGTGCAGGGGGCTATGTGATGTAAAGGGGTGCAGAGGTGCAGGGTGCTGTGTAATGTAAAGAGGTCCAGAGGTGCAGGGTGCTGTGCAATGTAAAAGGTGTGCAGTGATGCAGGGTGCTGTGCAATGTAAAAGGGTCCAGAGGTGCAGGGTGCTGTGTAATGTAAAGGGGTCCAGAGGTGCAGGGGGCTATGTGATGTAAAGGGCTCCAGTGGTGCAGGGGCTGTGTAATGTAAAGAGGTGCAGGGTGCTGTGTAATGTAAAGGGGTGCAGGGTGCTGTGTAATGTAAAAGGGTCCAGAGGTGCAGGGTGCTGTGTAATGTAAAAGGGTCCAGAGGTGAAGGGGGCTGTGTGATGTAAAGGGGTCCAGTGATGCAGGGTGCTGTGTAATGTAAAGGGGTCCTGAGGTGCAGAGTGCTGTGTAATGTAAAGGGGTCCAGTGATGCAGGGTGCTGTGTAATGTAAAGGGGTCCAGTGATGCATGGGGCTGTGTAATGTAAAGGGGTCCAGTGATGCAGGGTGCTGTGCAATGTAAAGGGGTCCAGAGGTGCAGTTGTGGAGAGGGGTACACAGTAGTAACAAAAAGATATTGAAGGATGCAGAGGTATGCAGGGGGCACAGTGGGGTGTTTTTACATTTTAACGTGGGGGGGGTGCCAGATATTGGATCCGCCCCGGATGCCAAATGCTCTAGGTACGCCCCTGGCCTATAGGCTCCTGAGATGTGAATTCTGGTTCTGGAGAAAGAGAGGTGGGGGGAGGGGACAAAGAAAAATGGAGAGAAAGAAGAAGTGATAGAACGAACAAGAAAGATGGATAGGGAGAGAGAGAAAAGGGGAAGAAAGGAGAACAGAGAGCAAACAGTAGGGTAAAAAATATTTGAAAAATGTTATTGGGGGGGGGGGTGACACCATATTTTACCGCACCGGGTGACACCAAGTAGCAGAATATATTTTGGGGTGTCATTGCAAGTATGCATGTGCTGTGTGAGAGAGATAACTTGTTATGTCAATTGTGTGCAAAAAAAAAGACTTATGGGAAAAAATACAACTTAAAAAAACTCACCATGCCTCTTACTAAAATACATTGTAATGTCTGCTTTCCAAAAAGGGGTCATTTGGGGGGTATTTGTACTTTCCTGGCTTGTTGGGGTCTCAAGAAATTAGATAGGCCGTCAATACATCAGGCGTGATCAGATGTGCTAATTTTTCAATGATTTGCACCATAGCTTATAGACTCTATAACTTTCACAGAGACCAAATAATATACACTTTTTTGGGGGTTATTTTTAATAAAGATATGTAGTAGTATACATTTTGGCCCAATTTTATGAAGAAAAAAAGGACTTATTTGCAATATTTTACAATACAAACTAAAAAAGGGAGATGAGCATGTGAGTGGGGCGGGCTCTGACTGAACAATGCTTCCAGCGGTGAATATCGAGCGCCAAATTTGAACACAGGGACCAGCCGCGCTACCTCTCGAGTGCCGACGGATCCCCTCACCTCATCCGTCCAAAGTGCCGATGGTCTGTCTGTTCTCCTCCCCCATGCCTAATGCAGAAGGCAGACGCCGGTGCTGACAGCGTGGCTGTCATCTAAGTGTGGACGGATTCTGCCTTCCCCCAGCATGGACGGCCAGCCTCTTCCCTCCTGTCTGCTCTGAGAGCGGCCTCAAGATAACGGCTCTGCTGCGGAACCCCCGCTGAACCCCCGGAGGAGTAGGGGGAAGAGATATCTTTTTGGATCCTAGCGGGTACGGACGGCTGTAGTATTATATCTCCTGATTGTGCCAGCTGGATGCAGGGATAGAGGAGGAGAGGTGTCTATCTCCGTGGTGTCGGGTTTTGGTGCCTTGACCCCCGAAGCTACGTAGCTGCCAGTTTAGGATCTCAGCTGCTGACATCTGGGTCCCTGTAGCTGGATGTTTAGTGGGGGTATCCCCATCTCCCAGCCTTCCCTGCCTTTTGGACTGCCTATCTTTAGCGCTCCTGGTGACCGGCTCCCTCCCTCTGAAGATAACAGTAGGTGATAAACTTTTTTTCTTTTTTATACTTTTCCTCTTGGAAGAGACCTGCAGAGCCTGTGAAAGGTACTGAAGCAGAGTGAAAGAGCACTCTATATTTGAATATTGCTGAAACCGATAAGATCGAGAGCGTAAGCTGCTGTAGCTGAGCATATAGCCTAAGATGCAATAAATGTTCTACTCTGCATACTCTCTCCAGGTTTTGTATAGACTGGTCCATATGGACATCTGTAAATACAGTTAATCCTAAAGCTTCTGGAACTTAATAACCTGGCATTTTCCTCTGTTTTTTGGTCTGCCTTTGTGAAGTCAGGACTGCATGGATTAAATTCCTTATTTCCTTCCTCTCTGTTACAGGTAGAATGGGGGGTAGAAGATAGAGGAAACAAACTTCTCTTTTTTTTTTGTGGTTTTCTTTGAACTAGTATGAGGATAAATGGCCCCCAGTAAACCTTGTGTAAAACCACAAATTGTGACCCCCTGTTCCTCCCCCTCGGCCATGGCAGCAAAGACTGCAAAAAAACCTCCACAATCCCCACAAAAATCTCCATTAAAAGGAATAACAGCGGAGACCCAGACGGTAGGAATAGAGGGGGAACATGCGCCCTCTGGGAAAGACATCTTGGAGGCGATAAAAGCAAGCAGTGAAGTATTGATAAACAAAATGGATGCCTTGGCAGTTGATGTGTGCTCGATAAAACGTGATTTTGACAAAATACAGAAAAAGACAGCAGAAATAGTAACCTGCATTGCAAAAGTCGAGGATAAAATAATAAAGGACAGCAAGGAATGGCAGAGATTGGAAAAGAAAATCAGAGAATTGCAGGAAAGAGCAATAGACACAGAAAGTCACTGAAGGAGAAATAACGTCCGAATTCTGGGGTTGCCAGAGCGGGTAGAAGGGGATAATCCAATTAAATTTTCAGAAAAATTAACAGAAATTTTGAAATTAACAGAAACATCCCCAACATTTGTGGTAGAAAGAGCACACGGGATCTCCTTTCGTATCCCTAAACCAGGGTCACCCCCCGTCCTTTTTTGATATTTGATTTTTTTTTTTTTTTTGGGTGAGGGGGGGTCATTGGAAAGAATAAATACTTGAAATATGTTTGGAAAGGTATAAGGCAAGAATTGATATGATATAATGGGACTGAATAAGTATCCAATAATGTATTTTGATTTTTTTTTCTTTTCTGGGTTATACACGAGAAATTATAGGGCATTATTAAATATTATATGTAAAGGGGGAGGTGTATTTTATTTTTATCTATTTTCTTCCTTTTTTTTTTCTTTATTCTCCTTTCTTTCCCTCTCCCCTTTTAATGGGAGAGAAGGGAGAAAAGAGGGAAGGGGGAGAACGGGGGGGGGGGGGGGGGGGGGGTTATATGAGGAAGCACAAATCACTAAGTAATCACTAATCGATGAAGGAATTTAATGACACCGAATGAGTATATTTAAATGTTTGCACACTAATATGGGGATGGGGGGAGTATAAAAATATCAAACAATATTGATTAAAGGATAGGGAAAGAGATACATGGGGAATTGTATAGAGTTATATAGACCAACTTTTTTTGTATAAATTATTGATCGGGGGGGTATATTAATATATTATTTTTTTTTTTGTTTGTTTTTTTTGGTTTTGCAAGGTCCAAGTAAAATAGAAGGTCCTAAGGAAATACACTAGGACAATAAATGAGGTATGAGATTTACAGCGTATTAGGGAGCCCGCTATACGAGGGAATGGAAGGTGGTTGGTTGTTTTTCCCTTATGTGGGGAATTGGGTTGAATTGGATACTGAACATGAAATAGAGATTATGTTTAGTAAAATAGGGGATAGGGAAAGTTCCTCTCCACTTTCATCCATGGATGGATGGGATTGTACACAAGAGAAGGGAGTGGGGAGGGATAGGGTGGGTTGGGAGGAGGGAGGTGGGGGGAGAGAAAGGGGGAAGGGTGTATGGGATTTGAAATGGTGTGGTTTAAGTATCCTATGGATACCCCCCCCAAAAAAATTGGGGGGCACAAGATACAATGGAGGCGTGAGCTCCTACCATACTCTAGATACAATGCCTGGGAAAAAATAACTGTTTTTCGATATTTTCCTGGAATGTCCGAGGATTAAATTCAAAGTTCAAACGAGCATTGATGTTTCAATTTATAAGAAAATATTCTCCCCAATTGATTATTTTACAGGAGACACATTTAATGGGAAAGAAAGTAACAATGTTAAAAAAAGCCTGGATACGAGAAACATACAATTCCACCTATTCCTCTTATGCTAGGGGGGTATCAATCTTGGTAAACAAAACCTTTCCGGGAGAAATAGAGAAGGCTTTTATAGATTTAAAGGGAAAATATGTCATCCTGCTGTATATGATTGGTAAACAGAGGTATGTTATGGTGGCAGTGTATATCCCACCCCCCATTCTCAATAGGGGTTCTGGGGTTCTGAGTGAGATAATGGAAACAATTATTCATTATCTCCCAGCAAAACTGATATTGATTGGAGACTTTAATGCAGTCTTATAACCAGAATTGGATAGACCAAAACCCCCTAAACAACACTCAGCAGATTTATATAATTGTGCACAGGCGATGGGGGTAACAGAGATTTGGAGATGGAAAAATCCGGGGAAAATAGTATACTCCTGTTTTTCCGCCTCCTATAAAACGGCATCTAGAAAAGATCTAGCTTTTCCAGATTCTGCGATGTTGGCAGACATCGCGGAAGCCATATATTTACCAAGTGGTCTTTCAGACCACTCCCCCCTGTTTCTGTCAATACATATTCCTACTCCAAGAAATGCATCCCTATGGAGATTGACTGCGCAATGGGTTGGACACCCGGAAATAGCAGAAAAAATTACTTCGATCATAATGGAATACTGGGAGAATAATGCCAGATCATCTTCGGTAGAGATTGTCTGGGATGCGTTTAAAGCATATTTACGAGAGCAATATATATCAAATATATCAGCGGTCAGTAAAAATCAGAAGGTAAAGATGTAGGAGTTAGAGATGCAGAGTGAGCTCTGGAAGGAAAAATATGGTCAGGATCCCAGTGGGGTAAATTTTGATGAAATGATGGCTGCACACAGAGATTTACATCTGCATATGGAGGAGATAACAAGATTAGAAATGCATAAAAACAGACAGAACATATTTGAGCAGGGAGATAAAGGGGGTAGATTCCTGGCAAGATTGGCGCAACAACAGTATCAGGCTACAACTATATCAGAAATTGAGGATTTAAACGGACAGAAAGTAAAAGAACCAGAAGAGATACTGGAGGCTTTCAGAAAATACTATAGTACACTATATGCTTTTTCCCTGCCGCCCGACTTCCGCCCAGAGGCTATGACGGACCTATTGGACCGGATAGCCCTAGGGTGGTTGTCTGATGGGGAGAGGAGAGCATTGGTTTGCCCCATTACGGCAGAGGAGATTGAGGTTATACGTACATTCCCGGGGGAAAAAATCACCAGGACCAGATGGAATTCCAGCAGAATTTTATAAAAAATATGGTGCATTAATGGCTCCCAAATTAGCAGAAGTATTTACAAGCGGGTTAAGGAAAGGGGCCCTCCCAGATTCAATTAGAGAAGCACATATAACACTAATACACAAGGAAGCAAAATATCCAAAATTGTGTTCATCATATAGACCAATAGCGCTATTAAACATTGACTTAAAAATCTTGACGAAGATTTTTTTTTTTTACCCACTTCAGACTCCACCGACCATGAGACCTGCTCACCATAAAATTGCTTATGACGTCTCTGTTTGGGTTTCGCATCATTTGTGTTTTTTTTTTTTTTTTTTTTTTTTTCGAGGGAAGGGCCTGATGGGAGAGCAGACGGAGCAGCTACTGCTGAGCGTGTCCCATCCACTCTCCGGTGGCATGGAGATCTAACGCCGCCGGTATCCATCCAGTCCACGCGTCCCCGCAGTGTTTGCGTTAACTACATGTTGTAAGCAAGCCGTAAACAAGCTGTGTAGTTCGTGTATCCCCAATACCCCATACCTTCAGTCTCAGCCTTAGACTCTTATGCCCTTACTTTAGCGGACCCGGTCGTGTCTCTGCATATGGGATACGGGAGGCGAAGTTGACGAGTTACCGGGTTGGGCTGGAAATTGCTCCCTTGCTCCCTCGCTCTCCGTTATTTGCTCACCGCATCCGCCGCTGCCGCTCGTCCCCAGAAACCTCTTACCGCAGAGCAATATGGTGCATGTGACTAGTGTCTAACTAGTGCTTGACACCCGCCATTGCTGCCAGTACTGCTCGCGCCAGGGTGCTCATGTGTTCGTGAGTTAGGGTCGCCGGCCGACTCCCCGATGTTCATCCGCCTGGTACTAGCCTGGTGTCTAGCATCGATCCTCGGCCGTCTGCCTGTTACAAGACATCAGCGTATTTCGGCTGGCAGCACGCTAGGAAGAGCTGGGGAGCTGAAGTCTGGAGATGGAATTACAGGGACTCACGCCACGGATCAGGTACCTTCATGTCGGATGTCAGTAGTCAGGATCAGGACAAGGAACGTAGGAATACACTGTGCTCTCCTATAGGAGGTAAGATTGCAGGAGGGGAGACGAGCGAAGCAGAGGGGATCCGATACCTGCAATGGGTCTACATAGCTTGATTAAGGAAAATTGACACGTATCAGCGGGAAGCCAGGAGGATGATAATGCAGTAAGTCAGCGGTTTTATAATGATTAAATGGCTAAACGGTTAAATAGGTGAGAGATTGTCCGGCTGCATAGAGACACTAGAAGCTGATATATTTCTGAAATACTATGGATATTATGGAAAGGAACGCTACCATTTCTGTCAATAGTTCTTTGCTGATTGCATAATCATTTACTATTATTCCATCATTATATATCCAATATTATCTTTGATATTATCTCTGACATTATCATTTATGCTATCACTTATACTGCCACATTGGTATACGGCTCTCCGAGGTGTTCTCTGAGTTTACCCGCTGCTATCTATTAATCTCTACCACGGTATTAATATCTACATCCTTTGGAATTACTGGCAATTACTGGCATCATAATTACGTGTATCACTACATCTGCTGCTATTTCCTGTGATCCTCTGTGTCTATCTGTGATCTCTGTACGCAGGAAAAAAAGGGGCAGAGTCTCTATTGTTAATACTGCTAACTGATATTGATCAACATAGATTTTCTGTTCATGGACCCTATCATAGCAACTGTTATCTACCGATCTGTAAGTTTGCAAGTGTATCTAGCCAACATTATTACCACTATTAATGAGGGGCAGGGAGAGCTCAATGAGTTCACGTTAAACTAACTTAAGTGAGGTCTAATATTGCCCACTAGGCTTGCACACCCCTCGCTCCCTCCCTCTGAAGGGGCACATACAGGATACTCTTTGTATGAGTTTAAAGATGAGGGGGAGATCGGGGAGAGGAGCGGTGGCAAATATACCCAGAACAAGTGCGAGCCCCGGCTCCATAAGAAAATATATACCACAGGAAATGGGAAAAGCCAGCCCTGGTAACAAGACAGGTACTAAAACAAACTCAAGGTCTGCTAGTCTGATGAGAGAGGATTTAGAGGACGACGGGGAGATGGAAACAAGACAAAAAAAACAGCAACTAACTAAAGGGGAGATGGCAGAAATGCTAGCAAGCATGGAATTAAGACTAGAATCCTCTATAAAAGGGGAAATAAACAGCTTACGGGAGGACATAAAACATATGCTAAAAAGAGTGGAGGAAGTCGAAGAAAGAATGGATAGCCACAGCTCAGAGATAAAAGGGTTAAAGAAACAAGTGGAGGATTTATGTAAAGAACAGAGATACATGATGTACAAAATCGAGGACCAGGAAAATAGGAATAGAAAGAAAAATATAAGGATTAGAGGCCTACCGGAACAACAAGGAGAAGATAATTTACAAGAACAAATGGACGAGATATTTGGTCACATGATGGGAACAAAAGATGCTCCAAGTAAAATCAAGTTTGAAAGGATACACCGGATCAGAAAACCCCCAGAAATGGGGGCAAAGGTCCCAAGAGATGCGATAGCTAGATTCCACAACTATCAAGATAAGGAGCAAATAAAGAGTTATATGAAAGCCAACCAACTTTCATGGTCTTACCGCTTTGCAGGCTTCTCATCACTGACATGTGCTAGCAGCCATCTTGCTTCATGGGGTTCTTGTAACCTGTCACACCCTGCGGCTCCTCCTTTCCACTGGGAGGAGCTAGCTGCTCAGCATATATATATATATGACGGCAGCTGCAGCATTTCCTCGCTTGGGCCCTTTGTCCGACACCCCTTCTGTGATCGTGCTGCCTGCTCCTGGTTACAGACCTGGCTATGGACGTTTCTTCTGGTTCCTGATCCCCGGCTTCGTTTCACCCCGTCTTTGGCTACAGACTCCGGCTTGGCTGACTCTCATCCCTGGCTATCGACCCTGGCACCGTTGGACGACTCTTCTGGCTGTTTCGACCGTCAGTGTGGACTTTGATCTTGCTGTTTGGTTTCCAATAAAATCTTCTTATTCATTTATCTGTTTTGTACGTCTGATTCATGCTTCCTTGACACCAACCGACTAAATATCGAGAGACTAGCTTGCAGATCTTCTCAGATCTATCAGGAGAAACGCTATCCCGGAGAAGAATACTGAAGCCACTACTGGAGCTACTTAAATCACAAAATATCCAGTATACATGGGGCTTTCCTGCTTGTTTGACCGGCCGTTCAGCAACGTTAAGATTTCCAGAGGAGACCCCAAATTTCTGCAGGAGATTGAATATAGACCTAATTGAGATTCCAGGATGGTGGGAGAAACAGGAGCAAATAGATAGCCCTTGAAGAAGCGCAGGCTTGGCAGCCGGTCTGGAAGAAGCCACCGGGTAGAAAGAAAATGTAGGGAGAGATAGAAAGGGTCTGAGGTACATGAGAGAAGGAAAGAGAAAAAAAAGGAAGAAAGAAGAATTTAGAAAAAAGAGAAATGGGGTAAAAAAAAAAAAAAAAAAAAGAGAAATGTTTTCCTTTTATGACAGAGGTAGAGGGAATTATTTTCAGGGGCGGTACGGAGGGATGGAGGTGGAGTGGGTGGACACGGGTGGGTAGGGCGCTTGTTCTCTGTTATCCCACAGAGCTCAACCTCGAGGAGGAGGAGCCGGGAAATAGAAAGGAGGGCCACGGCCAAGGGCCTCAGGGAGGCCAATATTTCCTCCAAGGGAATGGTGGGTGGGGGGAGGGAGGTTTTAGGGGGAAGGGAAGACAGGGAGGGGGAGGGACTCATAGATGGGAAGGGAAGACTCCAGAATACCACGAAATTTCAAGAAGAATATTTTTTTTAAAATGTCAGAGATAAACATAATATCTTATAATGTCAGGGGCCTAAATGCACCTATTAAGTGCGCAAATATAATGAAGGAGCTCAGTTTATTGAAGGGGGATGTGATCATGCTGCAGGAGACTCATCTCACCGCAGAAGCAAACCGCAAAAATATGACACAATCTTACCCTGTATGGTATTTTGGAGACTCTACAATCAGCCTAGTGAAAGAGGTTCGCCATAGGTTTTGCCAAGGAGATTAGGTTTATAGTAGATGAGAGGAGGGCAGATCCAGAGGGGAGATACTTGTTCCTGAGAGGAAAACTGAATGGAGCAGAAATCTCATTGGCAAACATATATAGTCCAAACAAAAATCCCATCCGCTATCTAATGAAGACGATAACTGAGTTCATGGAGTTTAAACGGGGAATAGCTATAATAGCAGGGGATTTTAATTTTCACATGGATCCAGATTTAGATAGTACGTCTCGTGCACAGGGGACTGGAATGGCATGAAGGAATAAATTGAAAAAAAACCCCCATCAACTTCAGTTAGTAGATGTATGGAGGATACAACATAACAAACAGCAGGATTATACATTCCGCTCCCCTGTACACGAGACCTACTCGAGGATTGATTTTTTTCTGACAGAGCATAGGTTTTTAGAAAATATAATTCCAGCATAGGAATAGCAACCTTCTCTGACCACGCGCCAGTTTCATTACGACTAAAAACAGGGGAGAAACGGGACAATAATATGAAGTGAAGGCTTAATGAAGAACTCCTACAAGACAAAGATATAGAAACCAGAATAAAAACAGAACTGGAGGAATTTTTTGAGACAAATTTAACAGAGGATGTTTCGGAGGCCACAGTCTGGGAGACCCATAAGGCTTTTGTGCGCGGAGTATTAATTAAGGTGGGCGCGAAAAAAAAAAAAGAAATAAGGAGAATAGAATAACGCTTACAAAAGAAATCTATAATCTAGAACAACATAAACAAGATAGAAATAAAGAAACTTTATTAAAATTAAATATCAAGAGAGAAGAGTTAAGAGAGCAAATAGAACAAGAAACCAGAAGAGTATTTAACCAAGTAAAGAAAGAGAGGTATTTATGGGACAACAAACCAGGGAAACATCTAGCAAATTTATTAAAAAATATATATTTTTTAAATTATATTGAGAAAATACAAACGAGTCGGGGTGAAGTAGTGCATAAAACCAGCGAAATAGTGGAGAGATTTAAAGAATATTATGAAAAACTTTATTCAATTAAGAAACAGAAGACTAAGGAAGAGCTAAGGGTAAAGGAAAAAAAAATAATATTTGAATTTCTTAAGGAAATAGAGTGGGAGGTAATATCTGAAGATAATCTCAATAAGCTTGAAGCCCCGATCTCAGAAGAGGAAATCAGAGAAATAGTTGAAAACAGTAAGAGCCCAGGACCGGATGGACTAACGGTTCTCTATTATAAAAAGTTCATTGATATTCTGGCCCCGAAAATGTGCTGGTACATGAATGGCCTAGGCGAAAAGTGTGACATGCATAAAGAAGCTATAGAGGCTACGATCACTTTGATCCTGAAAGAGGGGAAGGATAGTACACTTTGCTCGAGTTACAGACCAATCTCTTTATTGAATTGTGACACCAAGATTTTCTCTAAAATATTGGCAGAGAGGATGAAAGGAATAATGAAGGACTTGATCCACACAGATCAGGTTGGTTTTGTACCAGGACGGGAGGGGAGAGATAATGGAATCAGAACGTTATTAGCCATTCAGAAAATTAGTGATAGTGGAGCCCCAGGTCTACTCTTATCAGTAGATGCGGAAAAAGCATTTGATAGAGTAGACTGGGGCTTCTTATACAAGACATCAGAGGGAATAGGAATAGGTCCAAAAATGTTAATCTGGATTAAGGTATTGTATAACAAACCTAGTGCAAGAGTAAAAATTAATGGGACCCTTTCTGGTGCATTTGAACTTTACAATGGCACAAGACAGGGATGTCCCCTGTCTCCCCTATTGTTCGTTCTAGCATTAGAGCCATTATTAAGGGGAATAAGTTAGAATCCAGATATAAGGGGAATAGAAGTAGGACAGGATGAACACAAACTCGCAGCTTACGCGGATGACATCCTGTTCTACTTAACATGCCCGAGAATAACGTTACCAAATTTACTAAAATGAATGAAACAATATGGAGAGATGTCTAATTTTAAAATGAATCCAACCAAATCTGAAACTCTAAGTATTAATATAGCCAAGACTCACTGTAGGTCAAATATCCTGGGGGGGGGGGAATGAATATTTTCAAAATGGTAATCTTGCCTAAAATCATGTATAAGATACAGATGCTACCGATAGCATTACCCCAGAAGTATTTTAAGACTCTACAAACAATTTTACTAAAATTCGTTTGGCAGGGTAAAAAAGCTTGCATCAGCTGGGCAACTTTACAAAAAAATAAGACACAAGGGGGATGGGGAGCACCAGACATAAGAAGTTATTATGAAGCAGTAATTCTCACAAGAGTGATAGACTGGATTAGAGACACTAAGCAAAAAAGGTGGGTAAGCATGGAATACCAGATTAGCAACATTTCACTAGGGAGTATTATCTGGATTCCAGATAAATATAGGGAGTTAAGTAGACAATCACATAGTATTACACGGCACGCAATTCAAATTTGGGATAAAGTTCATAAGAGGGAAAAATGGGATTTTAACTCGCCATTAATGCCATTAAAAGACTCAAAATATTTTGCACCGGGGTTAGAGAAGATATTTGGAAAAAAAATGCTCAGCTGAAAGATGTCATGACGCAAGATAAATTAAGTACCTACGAGGAATTAAAAGACAGAAGGAAAGTAATAGAGATAAACTAATGGCGGTATGGCCAATTAAAACATTTTTTTGAGGCTCTCCCCCAGCCGTGTAGATCTGCGGAAAATCTACGTCCCCTCGAGAGAATCAGCAAAGGAGAAGTAGGGAAAGGAGTAATCTCTAAGATCTATACAAATTTAATAGAAGTAGAGCAATCGGACATTCCACCATATATTAAAAAGTGGGAGGAGGAATTGGGGACCTATCTGAGTATGCTAGAATTAAAACACATTTGGAGAAGAGTGCATACCTCGTCAGCAAATGGTAAAATAACCAAATTAAATTACAAATGTCTGACGCGGTGGTATATTACTCCAGACAAGGCGCATAAATATAAGAAAGAAGCCTCAGAATTCTGCTGGCGCGGATGCAGACAGATCGGAGATATAGCACATATATGGTGGTTATTATGTCCAAAAATAAAATGGTATTGGAGAAGGATTAGACATTTAATAACCAAAATAACGGGCATAGAGATTCCAGATGATCCTTGGGGATGCTTGCATCAGAGGATCAGATTACCAACTAAACAATATCAGAAAAGTCTATTACCCCATCTGTTAACAGCTGCTAAAAGCCTGATAGCCAGTCACTGGCAAGATAGGGAAAGTCCCTCTATTAGAGAATGGTGCAATAAAATAAATTCCATTCAAAATCTAGAATTTTTAAGGTTAAGTGACATAGACGGCCTGGAGGAATATGAAGAGACCTGGTTTAAGTGGACAGAGTTCAAACATTCAATGAAATTTGCGGAGTTAATGGGTGCATAGGACCTTATAAGACCTTTTAGACTTTTAAGTGCTGGATACAACACAAGAAAGTAATAAGATAGAAAATAAGATTGATCAGAAGAGATATAAAGGTAACTGGAGGTCAGGGGGGGGAGGGAAGAGATTGGGTATAAGGGTCACAATAATTAAGGAAGAAAAGTATAAAAATCTGTAAAAGCAAACCAAATACATATGTGTTCTTTTCGAAAACGGAGATAATAAAAAAAAAAATAATAAAAAAAAAATCTTGACGAAGATACTAACATTAAGATTACAACCTCTGCTCAGAAATATAATAGACCCTGACCAGACAGGATTTATGCCACAGAGAACAACAGATATTAACTTACGCAGACTCTACACAAATATACATGCCCACCATATGCAGGAGGGTTCCAGGACAGTGGCCTCCCTAGACATAGAGAAGGCCTTCGACACAGTTGAATGGCCTTTTCTGTGGGAAATACTTGGAAGGATGGGATTCCCACTGGTATTTATCAAGTGGGTCAAAATAATATATGGGAGAGCCATGTCAGCAGTTAAGTTGGGAGGAAAATTATCTTTTTTTCAGCTATATAGAGGTACGAGACAGGGCTGCCCACTCTCCCCAGCGCTATTTGCAATAGCAATCGAGCCAGTGGCAGAGGGTCTAAGGACCACACCAAACATTCAGGGACTCCGAGTAGGGGGGCTGGAGATGAGGGTAGCCCTATATACGGACGATATGCTGCTGTTTCTAAGAGACGCTGGCCCGTCTTTGGAGGGAGCTCTAGAGCTGTTAAATGCATTCTCACCATTTACAGGGCTGAAAGTAAACTGGGGCAAGTCCCTATTATTCTCCATTGATCAAGGAGCACAGGAAACTGCTGCTCCGAACATACCTTTGAAATGGGTGGCGGAATTTAAATATCTGGGTATAACTATATCTAGACAGGTTGAGGATTTTCGAAGGTTAAACTTAGATCCAGTGGTACAGGAGCTTGGGAGGAAATTAAAGATATGGGGGACATTGCCCCTGTCGCTAATAGGACGCGTAAATCTGGTAAAAATGAAGATTCTACCTAAGTTTCTGCATCTATTCAGGAACTCTCCACAGTGGGTGCCAACAAATTTTTTTGTGCAGCCACATGGAATGTTATCTACATTTATTTGGGCAAATAAACCAGCCAGAATTAAATTAACAACGCTGATGAGACCGGAAGCACAGGGAGGGCTGGCCTTTCCAGATTTCTATAAATATTATATGGCTACACAATAAGTGACGGCGGGGAGATGGTTAAACCCGGATGGGTATGATTCAGCTACCATGTTAGAAGCAGCAGTGGTCCAATCGGTGGAGGCATTGCAGGGATTATTATATAGAGGGATCAAAACTAGACGAGACCTAACCCCTGCAATGAGGACAACAGTAAAAATATGGAAAGCCGCTATAGGAAAAGGAGATTTAAAAACAAACCTATCACCAAATACCCCATTATGGAGAAATCCGGAGTTACCACATCTGGATTCAATCCAGGATCCAGGGCGTGGACTAGATATGGGATAAAGAAGTTGTCACAAGTATTACAAGGGGAGAAGTTTCTCTCATACGTAGAAATAAGACAACTTTGGAATATTCCCGGAAAGCTATGCATTTAGGTATAGGCAGCTTATCCACGCCTTACTAGCCCAATTTACAGAGGGGACCCCGCAATTAATGTAATCAGGTTTGGAGCAAATGGCAAAAAAAGGAAAAAAGACATCTTCAAATTTTTATATGTATTTAATGAAGAGTACATCTTCGCACACAAATAAATTAAGGGAAAACTGGCAGAGGGATGTCCCGAAGTTAACGGAGAGGTGGGAGGAGGTATGGAGGTTTCCATTACAGATACTTGTTTCAATCTGAGATAAATTAATACAATTTAAAATTCTACATAGAAGCCATTATACACCATACAAGTTACATAAGATTTCCCCGACAAATCCTCAGAATTGTTGGAGATGTGCAGACATCCCAGGAGATTTCATGCATATATTTTGGCTATGCCCAAAGATAGTGGTATTTTGGAGAGAGATCCTGAGAATGATTGCCATAGTGACATCAATAAGATTGGAACAAGAAGCAGAGATCTGCCTGTTAGGATTGGTAGGGGAAAACAGTATGTCGGTGGGAAGGAGAACACAGATAGGTTTACTACTGTTCTATGCCAGAAAGACAATAGTACTTAACTGGAAAAACACAGAAGCTCCCTTGGTAGTACACTGGAAAAACTTGGTAAACAGTAATTTGACATTGTATAGAGAGGAATATCGGAATAGAGGACATGGAGAGAAATATGAGAGAGTATGGGCAAGCTGGATAGAGAATTCCATGACAGCATCAAGATAAATGGGGAATAAGGGGAGGTTAACCACACCATTGAATGAAGGGAGAGAGGGAAAGGTAAAGGTATTGAGGTAAAGGGATGAATTTAAAGTGTATGGAGGCTTTAGAGGAGGGCAGATGAATGCAAATGGAAAATGTATATGTATGGTTTTTATATTTTGTATGGAATATTTTCAGAAAAAAATAATAAAGAGATTTATAAAAAACAATACAAACTAAAAAAGTGTTTTTTTTTTCAAAAAAACGATTTTTTCGCTTATATTGCAAAAAATAAAAAACCCAGCGGTGATTAAATACTACCAAAAGAAAGCTCTGTTTGTGAGAAAAAAAATGATAAAAATTTGGCTTGAGTACAGTGTAGCATGACCGTGCAATTGTCATTCAAAGTGTGAGAGCGCTGAAAGCTAAAAATTGGTCTGGTAAGGAAGGGTGTATAAAAGCCCTGTATTGAAGTGGTTAATGTATATTAAATGTGTTAAAAGTGTATACAAAAATGGGGGGAGAAGAAAAAAGGAGTGTTTTTGGCGCAGCATAATTCGAGATTTTCCTAGCTTGTGACGGAAAATATTGATTATATGAAGACAGGAGGCTCATATCTTATGCATTATCTTTCTTTAATAATGCCCATAGCAGAAATACAGTAAACATTTATTGTAACTTAAAAGAAAAAATTCAAAGAACTACCCTTCCCAGCAGTCCCTGGGCCAGCGTAGCCCCTCCCAGACCGTAATCTATATAAGGGACTGTCTGAGGTAACCTATTCCTCTTTCTTCATGCGAATTAGTATAAACAGGAACCGAAAGTCCAATTAGACATCTCCGCGGCTGCCGGGAACCTTCCGACCGGAACACAACATCTGAATCTGGAGGAAACGAAAGGACAAGGCCAACACGGACCAACTTCATCCGGACCAACTTCATCCCAACGGGGACTATAGGAAAACCAAAACCATTCGGAGCCGACCGGTCAGTCGTCTTCAGGAACATGGACCAACGGATTCAGTCAACGGCATCCCGTCTCCGGATCTGGAACGTAGTAGGAGCCTCCATCTGCGGTGAACTAAACCCACGGATCGAAACGGAACAGCAATCCCGACGGGGTTAGTGAAAACGAACTCCCGGGGCGTACCAGCCTCCGACTTGCAGGGTGTGTGGTTCAACAGTCTAGAACGAGAGAGAGACAACCTCGTGACAGGGTTGGGTCGGGAGGGAAGATACTCGCCTCCTGTCTTCATATAATCAATATTTTCCGTCACAAGCTAGGAAAATCTCGAATTATACCTCAGACAGGAGGCTCATATCTTATGCAAGTTCAAAGCTATAACAATGCATATATAGATGATAACAAATGAAACAACTACCAAATTGATATAGATATGTGTTCCTCCGATCCAAGCAGAATTGGCGGAAAGCAATCGTGGTTACCAATCCGCCGCTAGCCGTAAATCCTATAGGGAGCCGCCCGGGGTGATGACCTAGGAGCCACCGCTCCTCTGGAGGGGTGGGCGCCCACGGGGTTACGTAAGACCCTGCCATTTCCATGATTGATCGTACCCCTCTGGCTAGCGTAGCTGAGGAAACCGGAAACTGAGGTTTAGCGTAGGAATGAGGAGTAGGAAGAGATGCGAAGATTGCAGTGGGACCGTGAAGGACTAAGAAATCCGTAGATAACGGAGTACGATGTGCGGGGAAGAACGGGTAGAAAAAAAAACGATGAAGTCCCGCCGCTGTCCTACGCACGACGGAAAAACCCCGACTCTCCGAGGCGGGATCCGACGCCTGGAATGGCCAACGTCGTGACACCCGATATGCGTCTGACGGAATCAGACACGAGGGGGCAGTAGCTCAAACGACAATAACCTCCGAAAGAGTGAGATTGTCCCCCCAGTCCTGGCGCGTGGTCAGGACCACTGATCACCTCCCCAGAGCGTTGATACCCTGGGTGTGATGGTCGTTGAAACTTAACGCTTACTAAGTCGGTACACCATGGGTGTTATCCCACCGGTAGTAAGTCTACAAGGAAGCGGTGGTCCGAGTTCGCAGCGCGGAAGGCGCAGGGGAGCTATAGGACCTCCCGGACTCAAACGAGTCCACCAGGTAGTTGGTCATCTCAGACGAACGCCTTCATGAGGTTAACTTGTCGTTGATCACCAACTAACCCAGAGTCCTCCGGATGATCGAAATGTATATCTAGTCCCAAGGCCTAGATCAAGGCAAGTGGAACCCCCGTTATAAAAGAAAAAGTCGCTGTCCGTGACCGACACCCCGAAAACCCAACCATGCGAAGAGAAGTAGGACGTGCGTCGTGAATAGAGGGTGCAGATCCCCGTACAGACTGGGGAGAGAAAGGATCCCATAAGGGAGCAAGGGCCAGGAACACTGACCGGTGCAGTCGTCAGTCGATGGAATTGGGCGGGTAATGAGAATTCCAATCTAACACCATAGCGGAAGTGCCTGGGGTACATTTCGCAGCTGGAACGATGTCGCGTTCCAGGCAGAAATGTCAGAGATCTTGCTAGATCCGTTAGGATTTTGGGTCAAGGACCCCCCAAGCGAAGGTCGTACTGGACCGCGGATATGGTGTCCATACGCAAGAACACACCGTAGGTGGACGAGTGTAGCATTAGAGTCCTGATGGCAAGACGGTCGTCAGGATTTCCACGTGTGAACGTGCAGCAGAGACTCCGCTGTGGGCCACGCCCCTCCTGTGGACGAGGGACCGCATCGAGTACCCCAACCGAGGTGGTTGGCAACCTATTCCAAGATGAATCCGTCGTGGAGTTGCAGGTGGACCTGCCATGCCGTCTGTCGACCTGACGTAGCCACCACCGTAGTTCAATTATGGCTTCCGTGTCCAGAGTGACGACGTCTGCACAGTGAAGCCCCTGGCAAATACGTAGGGACTGAGACTCTGAAGGTCTCGATAGTGAAAAGAAGCTGGACAAATGGCCTGGATTGACGCCGGAAACAGGCCGACCAGGCGAGCCAGTCCGCGTAAGGATACCCGTCGTTAGCCCAGCACGATACTGACCTCGTGCAGATGGTGGCCAAGTGGTCATGGGTAGCCGAAGGATCACTAGGTTGGTGTCCACCAAGAACCCTAAAACTCTACCTCCTGAGATGGGGAGAGGATAGATTCCCCGTGATCTATGGGGAACTGTCCCGGAGGCGTGTTCGTTTGCCAGGCGAGGGGTACGAGCCATTAAGAGTAGGTCGTCCAAGTAGATAATCAACCTCACCCTTTGTGTCGCAGAATGTCGTCACTGTATACAGTAATTACGAGAGATTTCTCAAGTTACTACCGGGCGATAACCGCCCTCCTTTCCTGACCAGGAAGACGTTGTTGGGGAAACCCGGGGAGAGCGGGTCCGTCTCCACTATCGTTTGGGTGAACCAGAGGCCCTGCAATTCGTTGTCTATTAGGGCGGTGTTCAGGTCTGAAGACCGAGGAAAGAGGGACTAGGTCCATCTCCGGTCCTATAATCCTGATAGACCGGCACTGTACCGCGTTAGACTTTGATGACGTTTGGGCTCATCCGGGATGGAATAGAGCCCTGCCGTCTTGGAATATCTTAATCAGCGTGATCCCGACTAGCCTGCCCTCGGTGGTCGGACCGGGGTCTGATTCGGCTAGGTGAGACAGCTGGGGAACAAGCCACGTTATGATTCGAGCGACGGTGTCCAGTCGGACCCGTAGTGTCCACGCATCCCAGGAGGCGACCGCCCGTTGGGCCCAGCCCCGATTTGGGACAGGTCAGTCGGCTGTTCAGCGGCGTGGCCTGCTCACTAAGGTGTGGGATGATGGTGATAGGTCCCAAAGATCCAAGGCCCTGGTCTGTATGATCCGAAGGACCTCTCTATTCCCAGCTTGGGGGATTTCCCGTGTATGGTGGGATACCCCCAGGGTATGGGGTTCACCTCGGGAGTGTGCACAGCCATAAATGGTAAAGGAAGGGGGTTACGCCCTGAAAATGATTCGGTGAGTTTTTCGACCGATCTCCGGGTCCATTATGTGATATATTGGATCACCTCGGGCGGAGGTGCCCAGTCATCGGAGTGTGGATGGCATATCGCCCCCGGATCTATAATGGCTCTCTACGAGAATCCATAGAGTGTCACCCTGGGAACAGGGTTGGCGTCGTCATAGAGCGCCATGTGCCCACTGCCCTAACACTCATCATCATTCTCATCATCTACAACCTCAGACTCAAGGTGTTAGCCGCCTCAGACTCCGCGGACAACTCTGGAAGAGTCCACGAATGGGTCTGGCTTAGTCCGTCTAACGGATCGCTGCCTCTGCATGTGCATCTCCCCGAGGCTCGGGGGTCGGTTGGAGTCTGGGAGGGCAGTGGGTCGGTAGTCCGGGTAGGGTACTGCCTGGGACATATTATTTACTTCCCCTGTCGGGGAGTCAAGGGCCACAGAAACGTGGCAGCGTTTTGGAACGCCCAGCCCTTCTCAGGGGCGGTAGACCGTTGCCGGATGGTCCGGGCATATGGTGTGCAGGCGGGGGTAACCGACGCCATGGTCGTAAAGATTGGTCTACCGATCAGTTTTGGCAACTGTGTAACACTGTTGAGATTTGGCCTCCTAGGACTGTGTCCACCCTATCCGGGGTACCGGCATGAACAATGCCATGATATTCATTAAATTGTAGAATCTTTGTACAATTCAATACAATTTTTTATACATATTTGTATAATTTATTTATATAATGAATATATAATTTGTATAATCCATCTATAATTTATTATTTGTAAAATTGAATAATGGATTTAGTTATATATTATAAGTAATAATATATATTAATAATAATATCATTAATAATAAATGTATTTATTCAATCAATTCTTAGATAGTTATTTAATACATTATTTATTAGGAGTATGTTGTAGGGAATAAATTCCCCGGAGATAAACATCATTTCTTTATTTAATTTATTGATTTATTGATCTATCTACATATTGATTATTTATTTATTAGGATAAATAAGGTATATGTTCTAGGGAATAAATTCCCCAGAAATATAATTTGAGTATATATTGAATTATTTAATTATTTATTTATTAGATATTGATTCATTGGAATGAAATATATATATTTATATATATATATATATATATATATCTGAAAAGATGTACTGCCATCTAGTGGTTGAAAGCATGGTGAAACAGCAGCAGGTTCCTGGCTACGACACCGCTGGGAAGGACATCCTGCGGTGTGAGGGGAGCCTGACGAGATTCTAACTCCAGAGGCGAAGTCTCGCGAGACTACGGCCTCTGGAGTTCTTATTGGCCCAAGGTTGTGAGGGACGGAACGGTCGATGAGAACCGTTCTCCCCCGTCTCGCTCTCGATACCGAGAGAGGCACCGAAAGAGAGGAGAGGAGGAGAGGAGCGGCCGCGGCGGAGACCCCGCCCCCCACCTGAGCGCGCGAAGGGGAGCGTGGGGAGGGACAGTTGCCCAGGCATGGCGCCCGCCGAGGGAGCGAATGAAAAACAGCGCGGATCCCGCACGGACGCCGCAGTGCTCCGGCGTCAAAGAAAGGAAAAAAACCCGAGCAAAGAATCAAAGAATTGGAAACAAACAAACGTGGCCTCTCAAACATATCTGCCTGACACCGCTCCGGTGTCAGGCAGACAGAAATAAAGCGCAGAAACGGGGGATAGCAGGGAGAACCCCAGGTATTCCACATCTTCCAAAACTACAGAACAATCAATTCCGACAAAATACCTGACACCGGGGCATTCGGTATCAGGGAGGGATTCCAGGGAAACTCCCCATGTTCCACAATACCTCAAACATATCAGTCAAGACTGAACAAAATCACCCGACACCGGGGCACTCGGTATCAGAGACCATATATACAATCAAACAATAAAGGTACATGAAACACCTATCTTGTAAATAATAAAGATACAAGAAGTACCTATCCTGTAAATAATAAAGGTACATGAAATACCTATCTTGTAAATAATAAAGGTACATGAAATACTTATCTTGTGTGCTCTGCCATGAGCAGAAAGAAAGAGGAATAGGTTACCTCAGACAGTCCCTTATATAGATTACGGTCTGGGAGGAGCTACGCTGGCCCAGGGACTGCTGGGAAGGGTAGTTCTTTGAATTTTTTCTTTTAAGTTACAATAAATGTTTGCTGTATTTCTGCTATGGGCATTATTAAAGAAAGATAATGCATAAGATATGAGCCTCCTGTCTGAGGTATAATTTATATACAGTATATTAAGTACGTGTTAAGGAGAGAAAAAAATAAATAACTAAATTTAATAAAAAGGGGGGCCTTCCCCCATCTCTTTTCCCTTACCCTTTATTAAAAACCCCCAAAAATTTTTTTTTTTTTTACCACAGGCTAGCTCACAGCTAGCAGCCAAAAGAACAAATGCTGCAGGCAGATCCAGGAATCCAAAGCTGGGAAGACCAGAAGCAGAGATGTCTGGAGCCCGGCGGTTTGACAGCCCGCCGCACACAGCCCGCAGTCTGAGAACTACAACACGGGGAGCAAGGGCTTCCACTCTTCCACTGCCCCCACGAACCAATCAGCAGAGGCCGACCGTAGAGAGCGGCCGGCGGCGCCGAAATGGAAACTGGAACCTCAGCCACTCGGCAAACTCACAACAGGGGCGCCGATTCAGGGGGAGAGCAGGAGAATCTAATGCAAACACCGCTTCACGCGGATGGGACTGGCATCCCACAGCATGAATGCTGATTTTAGGAGGATTCAGGTGGGGAGTATGAAAGTCCCATATAGACAGAGCTCAGGCGGACGGAACAGCTGACATCTCTGCAATCTGACTCCAAGAAAATTCGTTAAAAAAATCCCTGCAATGTGCATAGATAAAAACAAAAGTGGTGTTAAGTGTACTGTGCTTACCTTTGTATGAATTTCAGGATGAGTTGTTCGGAATGTCCGCAAATGACACTTCAAGTTTGTTGTAATTGTAGCACCCTAGTCCTAGTCTAGTCAATTTAGTTGTGCTAGGTGGTAACTAGCCTGGCTAGTTTGTAGCATTTGATAAAAATTGTCTGATAAGCTTGGGTAACTGATTTCTTATTTTTTTTTTTTTTTATTCAATTTTTTTTACCACAGGCTAGCTCACAGCTAGCAGCCAAAAGAACAAATGCTGCAGGCAGATCCAGGAATCCAAAGCTGGGAAGACCAGAAGCAGAGATGTCTGGAGCCCGGCGGTTTGACAGCCCGCCGCACACAGCCCGCAGTCTGAGAACTACAACACGGGGAGCAAGGGCTTCCACTCTTCCACTGCCCCCACGAACCAATCAGCAGAGGCCGACCGTATAGAGCGGCCGGCGGCGCCGAAATGGAAACTGGAACCTCAGCCACTCGGCAAACTCACAACAGGGGCGCCGATTCAGGGGGAGAGCAGGAGAATCTAATGCAAACACCGCTTCACGCGGATGGGACTGGCATCCCACAGCATGAATGCTGATTTTAGGAGGATTCAGGTGGGGAGTATGAAAGTCCCATATAGACAGAGCTCAGGCGGACGGAACAGCTGACATCTCACACCGCTGGGAGCTTCACCTGGGAGACACGCCCATCACACGTTAGGCCTCCACACATCCATCTCCTTCATCTGTCACAGTAAGCGATCGCTCCGTCATCAAAAACATCATTAAAGCATGTTGAAGATGTAGGCACTTTAATGTGTGTTGAAGCCAAAGCAAGTGTAAATGAGCCCCAAGAGTCAATTTTGTATTTTGAAACACTTAAAAGAGCAGTAAAAATAGTTTGCGGTGGTGGTGCACTGGTTTGACTTGGCTCATCATTGGAGGTTTTATGCATCTGTGGGGTTGAATTAGAGGAAGAATCTGATTTTACTTTCTCTCTCACCCACACAGTCAGCTCTAAGTTGTCTCTCTATGATATACTACATGTATAGCCCCTCCCAAGGCCGGTCTTAGGCCTTTAGGCGAACTGTGCTGTGCCAAAATTATTGACAGTGCCCCGACTAGTGACCACATACCTCTATATTTTTTTTTGAGGAGATACTCCAATTCTGGGAAAGCAGCAGCTGAGAGATATTATGAAATCACTCCCATTAAGATCCGGTGAACAAGTGCACAACATGACAGACAAATAGCTATTACTTTAGAAAAACAAAAGATCTGCAATCTGACTCCAAGAAAATTCGTTAAAAAAATCCCTGCAATGTGCATAGATAAAAACAAAAGTGGTGTTAAGTGTACTGTGCTTACCTTTGTATGAATTTCAGGATGAGTTGTTCGGAATGTCCGCAAATGACACTTCAAGTTTGTTGTAATTGTAGCACCCTAGTCCTAGTCTAGTCAATTTAGTTGTGCTAGGTGGTAACTAGCCTGGCTAGTTTGTAGCATTTGATAAAAATTGTCTGATAAGCTTGGGTAACTGATTTCTTATTTTTTTTTTTTTTATTCAAATATTTTTCAGTTACATAACAAAACATATAAACAATATGAAACAACAACAAGAAAAGGAATAAACCTATATTAAAGTAGAGAAAAAATCTAGCCATCCAACCTCACAATAAAACAAACCAGCGGCATCGCATATTAAATTCATAAAATTAGAAATATAAAGCCACAAAATATGCCTAGTAATAAATATTACTACAATTCCTTGGATTGCATTGCTTTCATGTCACTACTTAACATTCTTCCTCTATTATAGCTTCCCTTCTCTACTTTAAGATAAAGTAAACCTCTCCCCTGACCCTATCCCCTGGAGGTCACAAGAGAGAAAAAGAAAAAAACACACACACACACACACTATCTTAAGGGCTTTTCAGCCTTAGACCACCCCAACCCACCCCATATAAATCGTAATACTTGGAGGCTAAACAGAAAAGCAATCAACATACTGAGGTGTACAAGTAAAGGTCGTCCATACCCGTCAGGTTTGCCTACATTCCTCCTCTCTACCATAGAATAGGGCTGCCATGTTTTCCATTGTCCCAATTTCATCTATTCTACAAAAACCAATGTTTCAAAGGTGGTATGGTAGTACCATCCCTGCGAGGTAGCGAAGTGCATGCATCTAGTTATGCCTAGTCCTACCAACCCCCGGAGCTGTTTATTGTCAAGCCCAGGTGTGAAGTCTGGGTTCTGAATTACTGGTGTTAAAAGGTGATGGATTGGGAGAAAGGCCCTTTGTTGAGAGTATTTGAATAAGGACTGCAATTGTAGCCCTAATCGTAGGGTGCCTCTTTAATCCCTGATAATATTTATAGGCGACCCTGGGAAACGCAGACAAAACGATTGGTGAAGCTTGTTCTACTTGTATACAGGGTTTGGTCTGCGAGGAAGCACACCATGATACCACTCTAGACAGGTGAAGAGCTCGATAGTATGAGATCAAGTCAGGTAGACCGATATCCCCCCAAAGATTTAGGCAGAACAGTGAGTAACGAAGTCTAGCAGCTTTATTACTCCAACAAAATTTTATTAATGTCCGAAACTAACAAAAAAAGGCTTGAGGCAAATAGGTATCGCTTGCATTAAATATAAAATCTGTGGGATCAATGTCATCTTAAATGCATTACACCTCACGAACCACGTAAGGGTTTGCCAAAGTTGGAGATGTGATCGCATTTTAGAGAATAGTGGACAAAAATGTATCTCATAATGAGGCAGTATCTGGGGTTAATTTCACCAGATATGCCAGATATTAAAAAAAGACTGAACCCATTTAAACCGGTAGAGGCCTTGTAGCTTTGCAATACACTGCGTAGGAAGAAGAATACTCATCGCTTCACTTTTAACATCTGTAGCGTTACCCCCGCAGGAGCCGCTGATTAGATTGGGATCGGCGTATTAAGTTACCTCCTTTTTGTGTGTCTCAGTCTAGGGGTGATACTTGTGAGTGCAGAATAAAGAGCAAGTGTCCAGATTTTCAATGCTTTATTCCAAGGCCCAACACGGCCAACATCAACACGGCACACAATAGGGAAAGGTTGATGAGCAAGAAGATAACTTTAGTATCAGGCCCTGGATATTGAAAGAAAGCAAGTCTGCTCTCAGCAGCAACTTAACTCAGTTTGTCGCAATAGCAGAAGTATGGGTGTGAACGTGGGAGAGTGAGGACGTATATCCCTGTGCTCTCCGCTAAGACAGCAGAGACAGCGAAATGAAATGAATCCCAGACAGCGTAATCAGCCAGCTGATTAAGCCTCCTGTGTCCAGTATCAGAGAGAGTGGAGAGAGAGTGGCGATACCTAGAGGGGGCCGTGGCGGAGGATTTGTGGAGGCACAGTGGTCAGAGCGGATCGGAGCAGCTGGTGTGGAGGAGCTGAGGGCTGCCTTGTGCATGGCGCTGGGCAGATGCGATGCGGTGTGCCGCCGATCTGTTGATGACCCCCCTGTGTAGAGGAGCCCACTGGATTCCTTTGGAAACATCAGAGCTGCAAGAGGGAGCCAGGAAGACGCTGGGCGGACAACCCCTCTAGGGACCGCAGGAGGATTGGAGGAGGGAAGGCACGGGTAGGAACTTTTCTTTTTTTCTCCTGCTATTAACATACCAGCTAACGTAAAAGTGACATCTGGGAGGCTGGTCAGCGATGGCTGGGCAAGGAGGACAAGGGGAGATAAAAACTAAAGCGTTGCCCTGTACTCGTTTGGCTTCCCTAACTGTGAAAACTGTGGACTGCTCACTGTTTTATCAATCATCAATTTATTAACAGTAATCTTGACATGCTATACTATATTTAGAAGCTGAAAAATCTCCCAGCAGCCTTCACAGAGAAAAACTTAGACTGTGCAGCAACTTGATGGCTAAGTTACTAGACACAGATCTTAAGTTACTAGACACGGAAGTTCCCAGGGGAAAAGAAAAAAAAAATCTATTCCTTCCTCCCTGCTGAGACTTTGAAGGCATATTGGCGTGTATAGACTGAGATAATATTAGATGGCCAAATATTCAGGGAGTGTTTTGCGGATATCACATTTAACATCTAACATCAAAGAGCATCTAGAAAACGCTAAATAAATCTAGAATAGCTAAAATGTCCCTGGTCGCAAAATATATGTCGGAGTGTGAAACACTGATTGGATAAAGAATATTAAAGGCCGCCCAAAATACATGCATTATTTTGCCTTTGCCTCCAACACTATGGACAGCTTGCTGATCAACCTAACACTAATGTGATATTATACACAGAAGCTGAACATTTTTCCAGCTGCTTGGCTGAATGGAGCTTTTAAAATGTCA
The DNA here is from genome assembly GCF_905171775.1 of Rana temporaria. NCBI lineage: Eukaryota > Metazoa > Chordata > Amphibia > Anura > Ranidae > Rana > Rana temporaria. Next base: position 155,663,455 of record NC_053496.1, on the reverse strand, counting down.
AAGCACTTGGTAATTTGACTGTTCATCTGTCGGTTGCTTATTTGCAGGAAATTCTTGGAGGAAAGGAGAAAAGAAAAGGGGAAAAGGTGGGTGCTGTGTCCCCCCTCCCTCCTCTTTTGAGGAGTGGAACGGGAAATTCAATTACAATTCTCCCTCTAAGAAGGCATAGCCTGCACTGCCGCTAAACTTTTTTTTTTCTCTCGCCTTTTTTACAAAGTATAGTCGGTTGAAAAAAAACTGCAAGATTTGGAGAATATGAAGTAAAATAGACTGTAAACTTGTAATGGAGTCGCTATAAAAAACAGATGAGATATTGTCATCTTTTATCTCCTGTTTTTCTGCTCCCTCTGCCTATATAAGCTACCTTCGCGAAAACTGCTGCTGAACTTCTAAAGTAGATACATCTATGAAACACCATCACTAGAAATGACCACTCGACGACAGGCTGCGCAGCAGCCAGCTAAGGGTAGCTGGAATGAGACAGGAGGGATACGAGCCTATATGTCCCCCCGTGTGGAGAAGGGGGTGCATATAGTAAGACAGGAGGAGAAGAGAAGTTGGGGCATGGACAATATTTAAATTAACAGGAAGCAGAATGTCCGTAAATCTGACACCAAGCCGTGGTGTCCAAGTAGTGGGACGGGCCCAGGTGGACTATGGAAGGGGGTCGCCTACTATAGGAAGGGGGAGAAAGCTCCCCGAAAAGGACATCCCCTATGTAGAACAATACCCACCGAGTGAGGGAAAAGAAACTACAGGACAGGGGGAATGCTATGCAAGGCCGAAAGAGGGGAGTCTCAATGTGGAAAAGGACCAGGATAGTCCCCCAGAATTCCCAATTGGAATAGCACCAGATGACCAATCTCCAAAAAGAGACCTGGTACTAGTGGAGAGAGAGCCCCCGATAATGGAGGAAGACCTGGCAACAGGAGAGGAGAAATCAAGCAATGGCCGCTTTCAGCGACGGCCTCAGGCCGCAAGGAAATAAACTGACGATGCAAGCTACAAATCCTACAAGCCATCCACCGGGAGAGGTGGAAAAGCGGTCTTTTGGGTCGAACAGGAGGGAGTCGGACGCAGGGAATGAAATCCGGGAAATCAGGGAATTACTGAGGGCCCTCCCCACAAAGAATGACATTCAGCAACTAATTAATGCAGTGGAGCAGTCCTGCCTGCAAGTGGTAGACGAGTTAAGAGAGGACACACAGGCATTGGGGTATAGGGTAGAAAGTGTGGAAGAGAGTCAGGAGGCAATGGTGCAGGGAACAAAGACAGAAGGCAGAATATTCGCATAAAAGGGCTACCCGAGGCAATTCAGACATCTGAGCTAGCCTCAGTGGCCCTAAAAGTATTTGGTCAGATTTTGGGGGGGCTCTGCACCAGAACACATTGAGTTAGATCGGATACATAGAGTCCCCACATACACCACCCCAAATATGCAGAAATCCAGGGATGTTATATGTAGAGTTCACAAATATGCAATAAAGGAAACCATTCTGAAAATGGCCCGTAGTAATCCCGAAATTTCCTTTGAGGGTACGAATCTATCATTGTACCCAGATCTAACCTGTAGGACCATGTACCAATGTAGAGTGGTCCGGCCTTTGTTGGAAGCTCTGCGCTCTAAGGGGGTCAACTACCGTTGGGGGTTTCCGTTCAGTTTGACGGCCCCTAGGAATGGTAAAAAACAGCAACGCTACGCACTAAAGACGATTTGCAGTTTTTTGTTGATAGGCTGGACCTCCCCTCAGTAGATTTTATAGACTGGAGGACATATAAAACAGGGACTCCCTTACAGCGGCCGGAACAGTGGCAGCAAGTCCCCCGTAGGGGACAAGATAAAAAGCACTAAGGGAGATATGTATATCAAGAGGTTCAATGGATTAAAGCTTAAGTGAAAGGGAATATGGAAATTGCAGTAAGCATATCTAAAGAGTTGGAGAGGGAGGGTATTAGAGTGGGGTAGCCAGGGATAATTTGGTTGCTTAGGTTGGTCCTGATATACTGGTGGGATTTGTGAACTGGTATCAGTAAGGGGGTGGAGAGACCCGGCCACAAGGTATGTGCGCGGATTTCTCTACCAGTTAGGTGGGATGCTCCGAGGGGGAGGATCAAATGGAGTATCTCTGAGGGGAGGGGGGGGGGGCACTATAGAGTTTAAATGGGATGTTTTTAAATTTTTTTTTGTCTTCTAGTCAAGGGCAAAGAGTACAAAAAAATGGCTGGTATTTTGAAAGATGACTACAGTACTAAAAATTGTATCATATAACGTGAGGGGACTGTGCTCGCAGCATAAAAGGGGCCACCTTTGGCAGGAATTGCATCATTATGCTGCGTACATAGCTTTTTTACCATAAACGCATTTCAGGGAGGGAGGTATACCTAATATCCTGGGATATATGTTTAACCATTGGTACCATGCAACATCACTTATCGTAAGGGGGGTCACAATTGCAATTAAGAAAACGTGCCCATGGGTACTGATGTCGGTACAAGCTGACAGAGAAGGTCGTTTCCTATTTATTAAAGGAACAATATACGGGCAGCGATATACGCTGGCAGGAATTTATGCACCAAATATTGGGACAAGTAATTTTCTGGTCAAAATGTTGAAGATGCTGGAGAAATTTAGGGAAGGCTGTTTGATATTGGGGGGAGACTTTAATACAGTGTTGGACCTGAGTCTGGATACAACATCAGGGAAAACATCTTTATCATTCAGAGACTTAAAACATTTAAAACAACTTCTATGCACCCAACACCTGGTTGATAGCTGGCAGGCGATGCATAACGGAGTAAAGGATTACAGTCATTACTCTAAAACACATAAAATGTACTCACGTATTGACCTACTCATGGTAGACCAATTTTACTTAGAAAAAGTTCAAAATTGTACCATTGAGTCCATAACCATTTCAGATCATGCCCCAGTAACGTTGAGGCCCCATACACACGAGAGGATTTATCCGCGAATACGGTCCAGCGGACTGTTTCCGCGGATAAATCCTCTCGAGGATTTGTGCGGATTTCCATGCGATGGAGTGTACTCACCATCGCATTGAAATCCGCGCCGAAATCCTCTGGCGATGACGTGTCGCGCCGTCGCCGCGATTATGACGCGGCGACGTGCGCGACGCTGTCATATAAGGAATTCCACGCATGCATCGAATCATTACGACGCATGCGGTGAGTCTATACAGACCAGCGGATCCATCCGTTGGGATGGATTCCAGCGGATAGATTTGTTTAGCATGTCAGCAAATATTTATCTGCTGGAAATCCATCCCAGGGGATAAATATCCGCGGAAACAGATCCGCTGGAGTGTACACACCATAGGATCTATCCGCTGAAACCCATTCGCTGGGATTTTTCAGCGGATGGATTCTATCGTGTGTATGGGGCCTAACACTCTCCCTGATTCAGATAGGCTATATAGAAAGGACGTGGAGATTAAATGAGTCAATATTAGACAATAAAAAAATAGCAGATGAACTGGCAGTAAAAATAAGGGAATATTTTGAAAGAAATACATCAGGGGAGGTGTCGGTCCAGGCAGTGTGGGAGGCCCATAAAACAGCCATAAGAGGAGAATTAATAGTTTATGGCTCTTACATTAAGAACAAACTAAAGAAGTGACATAGTTACTAAAGAAAATTCATATATTGGAGATTAAACACAAAAAAAATCTTGAGCCATCAGATATTCAACAATTACAGAATCTCCGAGCAGAACTTGCACATTGCTTGGACCGAAAAATTAATAATAAAATCAAACATAGATACTTTGCTCATAGGTTCTATGAGCAAGGGAATAAATGTGGGCGGTTACTGGCAAAACAACTCAAAAAACAACAAGAGTCCAGACATGTGCATAACCTATTAATACAAAACAAGAGGATAGTAGAAACTCAGGCCATAGCGAGAGAATTTCATAAATTTTATGAAAACTTATACAATATCCAGGCACCCGAACCATCACAAATAGAGTATAGGGGAGGATTACAGACGGGAAGAGATACGAGAGTATATAAGGGAGTCCATAATGCCCACCTTGTCAGAAACGACTATAGCAGAAATGAAACTTCCTATTACAGTGGAAGAGTTGAGCAGAGCAATAACAGCCTTGCCAACAGGGAAAAGTCCTGGTCCAGGTGGAATGACAAATACCTATTATAAAACATTTTTGTCAGAGCTGATAAAACCACTATGTAATTATTTTAACACAATTAATACAACTAATCCATTGCCTCCAGAAGCCCTGTTGACATATATTACTGTACTCCCAAAAGAAGGAAAAGATCCCCAGAACTGTGCCAATTACAGTAGGTGCAATATTGTGTCAATCTCGCTCCCTTTCTCGGCGAGATTGAGCACCTACGAGCCCCATCGCGGGAGCCAGCGCCGAGCTGGCTTGCCGCGATAGAGACAAAGCCGTCATAGAAGCGACGGGAGATCCGACTTGGATTCCCGCCAATTCTACACGTGTGCGGCGTTTGTTATGAATCCTGAGGGGGAAGTCCCCGTCGGATTTTAAATAAAAATCCGGCATGGGTTCCCCCCTCAGGAGCATACCGGGCCCTTAGGTCTGTTATGGGTTGTAAGGAGAGCCCCCCCTACGCTGGAAAAACGGCGTAGGGGGTCCCCCTACAATCCATACCAGACCCGTATCCAAAGCACGCTACCCGGCCGGCCAGGAAAGGAGTGGGGACGAGCGAGCACCCCCCCTCCTGAGCCATACCAGGCTGCATGCCCTCAACATGGGGGGGGTTGGGTGCTCTGGGGCAGGGGGGCGCACTGCGGGGCCCCCCACCCCAGAGCACCCTGTCCCCATGTTGATGAGGACAGGGCCCCTTCCCGACAACCCTGGCTGTTGGTTGTCGGGGTATGCGGGCGGGAGGCTTATCGGAATCTGGGAGCCCCCTTTAATAAGGGGGCCCCCAGATACCGGCCCCCCACCCTTAGTGAATGGATATGGGGTACATCGTACCCCTACCCATTCACCTGGAGGAAAAATGTTAAAGTCAATAAACACAACACAAGAGTTTTTAAAATAATTTATTAGTCTGCTCCGGAGGCCGCCCCCTGTCTTCTTTAGCTCTGTTTACCAGGGGGGGCTTCTTCTTTGACGTCTTCGGGTGGGGGCCGCTCTTCGCCGCCGTCCGGTTCTCTTCCACAGCCGGGGGGGTCGCTTTTATAAAAGCGCCCACTCCTCGGCGGGTTTCCTCCGACGTCTTCGGCGGGGGGTGGTGTGATTCTTCTTCCGCTATCCGGGGGGGTCTTCTTCGGCTATCCGGGGGGTCTTCTTCACTCTCCGGGGGTCTTCTGCTATGTTCGCCGCTCTCCGCTGTTGACTCGGCGCACCCCGGTTCTTCCTCCAGCTGTCCGGTGCCTTCTCCTTCAGTGCTGAACGTCTATCTTCTTCTTCCGTGCTGTGACGTATTCTTCTTCTTCCGGGCTGTGACGTCATCTTCTTCACTTCTCCAGATGTTGACATGCCGGCTCTTCTCGCTGAAATGGCAGGTGCGCTGCTTTCATCGGACCTATATAGGCCTCACAGTCCCATCAGGCTCTGTACCTACCCATGTGATACCTACCCACGTGGGTAGGTATCACATGGGTAGGTACCAGAGCATGATGGGATTGTGAGGTCTATATAAATCCGATGCAAGCCGCGCACCCGTCATTGCAGCGAGGAAAGGCGACGTGTCAACATCGGGAGAAGAAGAGAAGTGAAGAACATGACGTCACAGCACGGAAGAAGAACTCACAGCACGGAAGGAGAAGAAGACGTACAGCACGGAAGGAGAAATCACCCGACAGCGAGAGGAAGAACTGGGGTGCGCCGAGTCAACAGCGGAGAGCGGCGAACATAGAAGGAGACCCCCGGAGAGTTGAGAAGACCCCCCGGATAGCGGAGAAGACACGTCGGGATAGCGGAAGAAGAAGCCCCCCCGCCGAAGACGCCGGAGGAAACCCGCCGGGGGGTGGGGGCTTTTTTAAAAGCCACCCCCCCCCCGGCGGTGGAAGAGAACCAGACGGCAGCCCCCACCCACCCGAAGACGTCAAAGAAGAAGCTCCCCCTGGTAGAAGAGCTAATAAAGAAGACAGGGGGAGCCTCCGGAGCAGAAAAATAAATGATTTTAAAAACCCTTGTGTGGTGCGTTTATTAACTTTGACATTTTTCCTACAGGTGAATGGTTGGGGGTACGATGTACCCCATATCCATTCACTTAGGGTGGGGGGCCGGTATCTGGGGGCCCCCTTATTAAAGGGGGCTCCCAGATTCCGATAAGCCTCCCGCCCGCATACCCCGACAACCAACGGCCAGGGTTGTCGGGAAGGGGCCCTGTCCTCATCAACATGGGGACGGGGTGGGGGGGCCGCAGTGCGCCCCCCTGCCCCAGAGCACCCAACCCCCCCATGTTGAGGGCATGCAGCCTGGTACGGCTCAGGAGGGGGGGGCGCTCGCTCGTCCCCACTCCCTTCCTGGTCGGCCGGGTAGCGTGCTTTGGATACGGGTCTGGTATGGATTGTAGGGGGACCTCCTACGCCGTTTTTTTCGGCGTAGGGGGCTCTCCTTACAACCCATAACAGACCTAAGGGCCCGGTATGCTCCTGAGGGGGAACCCATGCCGGATTTTTATTTAAAATCCGGCGGGGACTTCCCCCTCAGGATTCATAACAAACGCCGCACACGTGTAGAATTGGCGGGAATCCAAGTCGGATCTCTCGTCGCTTCTATGACGCGCTTGCTGGGATGTGCTGTCACTATTCCAGTGAGTGCGAGATGTCGGCGAGATCTCGGCACCATGTCGCCGAGAATCAGCGCGATGCTGTCGTGCTAAAAACACAATATCACAAACACCTACTGTATAGGCCTATTTCACTGCTCAACTCAGACACTAAACTGCTTGCCAAAATCCTAGCCCTACGATTACAAGAACGTAGTTGGTTCACCCAGATCAGACAGGCTTTATGAAAGGATGCGAGGCAAGAGACAATACCATACGGGCACTTCACATTCTTCATTAGATGCAATATGGGCCAGAGAAAACCCCAAAGATTGTATTATCGATGGACGCTGAAAAAGCCTTCGATAGGGTGAATTGGGGTTTTATGAGTGAAGTTCGGAGGGGGGTGGGCCTGGGGGACCGCATGATGGGATGGGTAATGGCCCTATATGCGGGCCCAAGAGCAAGGGTTAAAGTAAATAGTACAATATCGGATTACCTTAATATACAAATGGAACGAGACAGGGTTGCCCACTTTCACCATTAATATTTGCTTTAATATTGGAACCATTTCTTTGTAGGATTAGAAGTAACGGGGAAATGGTAGGTACATGTATTGGGGATGTGGATCATAAAGTATCTGCCTATGCTAATGACTTATTATTCTACCTTTCAACACCACAGACATCCTTAACTGCCCTAATGCAGGAAGTGGACAGATATGGGTATCTATCCAATTTTAAAATCAACTTTGAAAAATCAATACTTCTACCCAGTCACGTACCACAAGAGATGGCGAGGGCGCGGAGGAGGGCGTACCCCTTTGTGTGGAAGGACACCTTGTTCTACCTGGGGGTACACATCACTGCAAATCAAAAAATGCTATATAACCTTAACTACGTATCCCTACTGACTAGGATAGTGGGGGAACTAAAGAATTGGACAGGACATTATCTGACATGGTTTGGAAGAGTGAGTGCTATTAAAATGTGCATATTACCCAGAATTATCTATATATTACATACAGTCCTGATTAAAATACCAGAAACCTTTTTTAAACATATACGGAAGGCATTTATAGTTCGAATTTTGAACTGGTGCCACGAGACTGCTAAAAAAAATATGGGTCCCACTAGAAAAGACAATAGCGGGGAGGAATTTGGCGGGGGCCCCGTGGATTCCGAGTATGTCAAGACATGTGGCAAATTCGCCCCGCAGGGAACCATAATAACCTACTCGGACCTGGTTACAGCTCTGGGGAATATACCCACAGCAAGATGGAGATATGACCAAATGACAGGATTCTTTAACAAGATGAAACCCCCATTGAGATCATTAAACTCTACTACGGTGTTCGAGGGTCAATGTGTGCACTTGAGGGATCCAAGGCATTTGTTGTCTCAGATGTACAGATTGATACAAGGTTCCCAACAGAGTAAAGTACCATACTTTATTAGGGAATGGGAAAGAACTGAACAAGGTGCTTTCAGATGAACAAATTAAAAAAATAATTAAATCAACTTACTCTACATCTATAAGCTCGCAGGTTCAGGAAATGGCCTATAAATTTATGACAAGGTCGTATAGGACACCAGTAAAGTTAAATCAGATGTACCCAGTGGCAGATGCCAGGTGTTGGAGAGGGTGTGAGCAGAGGGAAACATTTCTCCACTTATGGTGGGAGTGCCTCAGTTAAAATATTCTGGGAAGCAATTGCACCATGGATTGAGAGGTTGACCCCTATACCTATGGAGTTTACGCCCCTATGCTTCCTACTCCATGGAACACCTGGCCCCATAAAAGTATACAGGAAGGAGTATTGTACCACATTTACTAAATGCAGTGAAAATATTAATCCCCAGATTCTGGAAACAGACCATCTGCCCAACTCTAGCAGATTGGAAAAGGGAGGTCAATTGGATAATGGAAGCCGAAAGGTGGATTCAAGTATTGAGGGATAAAAAAGGGGAATTTGAGATGACGTGGGTAGGCTGGATACAATATGCCTCTGAAATGGGCTAAGGATAAGAGAAATGGAGTGGGAAAACAGGGAGCGTAACAGATATGCGAGGTCCCCTAGGGTAGTCGTATATGGCCTTAATTATAAAGGAATAATCACATAATCACAGGAGACCAATAGTTAAACACTAGGCACAAGGTTAACTAATATCAATATATATTTATTACAATTTATTTATTTATTTTTTTAACAATTTTTTTTTTCTTTCACTCTTCACAAAAAAGAATAGACACAAGGGCCAATAGTGGTCTCGTGGAAGTAGGATGGTGGGTTTGCTTTTTTTTCTCTCCTCCGCTCCACTTTTTTCGCGGGATATAGAAGGACATAGTAGGAGAACATAAGATCCAATTAGAAGGAATGGAGGGTACAGGGACAGAGTAGACATAAGACATACCCCAGTGTAGAGAGGGGTGCTTCTCTCTATACCCTTTTTTTTGGGGGGGGGGGGTAGAATAATTGATAGGTTTTTTGATATGACAATCTTAGATTTTACCTGCAATGTTAAACTGTGTATAGCAAGTAAATGATGGAACATAAGAATGTATAATTTTGTAAGGAATTTTGTTAATAAAAAATTGATTATAAAAAAAAAAAACCACTCAGTTCGTCGCCACCCCAAATCAGGGTGGGTAAAGTGCCCCCAGACAGGCGGTTATCTCAGGCCTGGCAGCCGGAGTGCCACTTATGGATCACTGGGAGGAAACAGACGTATGCCACAGGCCTAGTAATTTGAGGTAATGAAGATAGGATTGAGTAAATCCTCTCAGTCAGTTCAGATAGTGTCACCACTGACAGCTTACATATACCTGTCATGCAGTGTGGTGACTGGATCCTCGATGGTTCATCTAGGCTTCCCGGACAACCTCTCTCTAGGTTCTCCCCGAGCCAATTCCCTCACCGTACAGCTCCCGGCTTAGGATCCTTTCAGCAGAAGATTTGGACCCAGCAGATCGCTGGGGTCCCTCTCAAAGTTAGGATGAAACTGCGCACATGGTGAGACCTCGGCCAAGCAGGCCACGGTGGCGGGGCCCATGGATGCGCGTACCCTGAAGGTGGATACCGCACCTGGAACTTGGGCCCTGCACAGAACAGAACAGCTAATGGCGGTTGCCACAGATATACCCCCTCCCAGCATGCCCAACGAGGGAAACTCACCTCCGATTGGCTGCTGAGGAGAAGGCGGGTCTGTCAGAGTCCCTCTAGCGCCAACTGTCACCCAGGGGTGGTAACACACCCCTGGAGCACAGTCTGACCCACAGGACAACTCCAAACTGACAACAGCAATACATTGTGAATGGGAGTAAACTAACCCTCCCATTCTTACTAACTTTTAGCGTAACGCCCATACTGGAAGTAAGGGGGCGCTACACATCATTTATAGAAAAATCAGAAAGATCCTTATACTGAGCAAAAGATTGGAATAGACAAGGTAGTGAAACCTCTGGGTCAGTAAGAAAAAATAGACGATCTGCATACGCAGCGATTTTATGCTCCATGCTTGAGACCTGTATTCCACTAATCAAAGAGTCTAATCTAACTTTACAAAGAAAGGGTTCTAGGGTTAACACAAAGATTAATGGAGTAAGAGGGCAGCCCTGTCTCGTCTCATTGGACAAAGAGAAATACTCTGATCAGGTCCCATTCACCAGCACAGCGGCCGTGGGGCCAGTGTATAATGCTTGAATCCAGGACTGCATTTGTGACCCCAGGCCAATATGTCCAAGGGTAAATCATCCCAGGGCCTTAGTCAAGGTAGAGTGAATTCTTAACAGATCCAAATACCAGTCAATATTGGCACAAAACCTTCAGGCTTTTGATAGAAAGCTTAACAAATGTCAGATTTGGAGCATTTTTGCAAAGAAGATGTGCCATGCTAATCGACAAATACCCAAAAAAAAACACAAAAAGAAAAAAGATGCTGCAACAAAAGTATTAGTATTAGTGCATAAGATGCACACTTATGCAACCATATTCATGTATTTTTACTTCCCTCCACCTAAAAGATTTTAGTTTGTTGTTCAACTGCGTTGTACAGTTTATATGTCACATTAAAAAGGTGGAAAAAGTTCTGAAATCATTTATCTGTCTCATTTTTTTACATTACAGAAACCTGCCATTTTAACACTGGTGTGTAGACTTTTTATATCCACTGTAATTGTGTGTATGCATGTATGTATATACATATACACACACACGCAAATGCTGCAGAAAAAAGATGAAGGGGAGAGGTAAATGAGGGACTCAACACTGCTATGAGGGGGGAGAATAAGGGACACTACATTGGGGGGGGGTGTGAAGGGGGGCAGAGGACACTATGGGGGAGTAATGTAATAGGGGGCATGTGACACTGCTTTGGGAGGGCACTATTGTGGGGTGGCAGGCAGAGGACACTACAGTGTGGGGGGTGATGTGAAAGAGGGGACAGAGGACTCCGCTTTAGGGGAGGCACAGCACACTGCTATGGGGGTGGCTGAGGACACTACAGTGGAGGCGGGAGGTTATGTTAAGGGGGGCAGGAAACCTGTATGCAGGAGGGGGGGAAGGACACTACTGAATGGAGAAGGCAGAGGACACTACTGTGGGGGGGGGGGGGGGGGGTATGATGTGAAGGGTAGGAGGAAGGGACATTAATGTGGGTGGAGGGGGCACTATGCTGTGTTTTTAATGCAGGCTTGATAGTTATGATTTTTTCATGGGCATCCCCATGCCCTTTACCCAGGGATCTTTGTTTTCCAGATACATTTCAACCTCGGAAAGTTTGCGTACCCCTGATGTATGGGCTGCTGATTGTATTCAATTCGATCGATTTGGGTACAACCAGCATGTTGGATTTTTTCCACATAGTGTTGCAGCCAGCGGCTAAATACGCTAGCAGTAACTACTGTATTCTGGACGGGAAAGCTCCCCGCTGGCAGAATACAATAGCGCAGCGGGAGGCATTCGTGGAAGGAAAAAAATGGTATCATCTATGGCATTACAGTTAGGCTAAGAGTGCAAGTAGGGCCAACTCAAATGCAGCAATACCTGTAGTGGTTCATCTACAAAAGCTTACAATAATGCAATAGGTTTAAAGCAGACTAAATACCCACCAGTCCACTCCAAAGCTGTTATATCCTAACTATACTAACAATAGAAACAAATCCATGGTAGCGTTATGGAGTTTACAGGTGACTTAGTGATCACATAACTAAGACACACTGGTGGGGGTGTGACCGGAAGATGGAGGAGTAGGGACAGACAGGCTCCACTCCACACGCCATGCTCCTCCACCCGACCGACTGTGAATGAATGAATTATCCATCTGAGGCTCCCGGATCGGACCTGCAGCGAAGTGACGTTTGGTCAGCCTGGGAAGAGCAATAGCTACAGTACAGTACTGCGAGAGAGATCGGGTAACGATCGTAACAACCATCCGGACTGCGGTGGAAGGACCCGGGGGATGAGGAAAAAAGTGATTATTAACCCACCTGGTGAGGAACCGCGGAAGGAACCATTGCAGGCACGGCTGTTCGGGCCGTCGGGACCACCTAGGACGTCCAAACAGACTTACCCATCCCAGCCGGAGATCCATCGGTACTTTCCCTTGACGAGGTCGGCTGCAAGTAAACACCGCGAGACCGGGTCACATGGTGGTGTGACGTCCGGGGAGACGCTAGCAACCGCTCTCTCTCTTTCCTCGACCGTGTCAGCAGGTACAGACACGCTGAGTATAGGAGGAAGGGATAATTGTAACAAGTGAAATATTTGCGCTGTAAAGTGTTATACAAATTAATGTGTGTGTGCATATAACCACATACATATACAAGTACAAAAAATGGGTGGGGAAAGTCCAAAAAAGGGGGAGTGACACTAATATACCAGTAAACAATATTGTTGAATAGTCATTAATCGAGGGCACAGTGCTGAAGAGGTCCAGGTACAACAAAATCCAACCATGTAGGGGTGCAGTTCATCAATACTTTATCCAATCAATAACGTTGTGAAGTGAAAAAAAAGATTTTAAAGATACATAGACGATATTTTCGTTTTATGGAAGGGTGACCGCCAGTCACTCATATTGTTTTTTGAAAAATTAAACGACAACTACGAAAATATCTTATTGACCTGGCAAATTGAAGAGAACACGATACCGTTTCTAGACTTAGAAATCAGCCGGACCAACAATGTGTTCACCACTAGAACTTTCTTCAAAAACGTAGATCGTAACAGTTATCTCCCCATCACCAGCTGCCATCACAAGAACTGGCTTTTTAACATACCCAAAGGCCAAATGGTACGCCTACGACGAAACTGCACGACCACTGAGGAATTCCAGACCCAGGCCAACAAAATAGGTGAAAGGTTCATAGAGAAGGGTTATGAAGTAACCTTCATCCAAGATAAAATAAGAGAAGTATCTGAGCTACCGAGAAGTCAGCTTTTGGAGACTCCTAAGCCTATCATTAAGAAAGATCAGGTCCCCATTATTCTAGGATTCAATGTACAGCATAGAAAAGTAGAGAAGATCATCGCACGCCATTGGCACATCCTAAAGTCAGACCCGGGCCTTAAGGAGATCTTGCCTAATAGACCGAGGTTTATATACACCAGAGCACCTACTTTACGTGACCAACTGGTTAAGAACGTGATTGATCCCCCTAGAAAAGCATTTTCCTTCTTTACGGGCAAAGGGTTTTATCCTTGCAAAAGATGCTATTCATGCATCCATACCAATAAACCCAATCAGAAAGTAACTAAGTTCCAGTCCAATAGTAATGGGACCCAATACGAGGTCAGAGAATTTATTGGGTGCAATACGGAAGGTGCGGTATACTGTTTGGAATGCAGCTGCGGCCTTCAGTACATTGGGCGCACTAAAAGGCTCCTGAGGATCCGCATTAAAGAGCATGTCAAAAACATAGAATGCGGTTTTCCCAAACACAGTGTATCCCGTCACTTTGCCGAAGTACACCAAAATGACCCCACACACTTGAAATTTTGGGGGATAGTACCATACTCTAGACCCTGGCGAGGTGGCCACAAAGTGAGATCACTTAGTCAAATCGAGTCCAAATACATCTTCTCGATGGACACTTTCACACCCAAGGGTTTAAACATCGAATTCGACCTGAATTGTTTCCTTAGTGACTTCTGATTTAAGCTGTCTCCTGTTTCTTGTGATGCATGTATGACCTAGATGCTGTGTGGCCGTGCGTTGGATGCTCTAGTGCGCCATGCCCGATCGTGTTCTAGTTCGGGTTAGACCCTATCATTTTTTCAATCAGTCACCAGCTCTCTGTTGTTCTCTATGCAACTCTGTTTCCGCGTCTTTTCCTTTTTTTCCCCCCCCCCACCCCCTATGCTTGGTTACTGCGACCTAGCTCCCATGTGCCACTCTATATGCAATCATCCCCTGGGACACATGACACATCCATTTATACCTCCAGACTGTTGGGACCCATTGCACTATCTGTGTGTGGCAAGTTGACATTGCCCATTGGGCCCAGTCACCTAGGCCCCATTCCCCTTCCCCCCCCCTCCTCCCCACCCATGCCCATTTTTTGTTTGTTCTATATTTTTATTTTTATTGTTTTATTTTTATTTTTATATATATATTTTTTTCACCAGTGGACTAACATTATCCAGACTGCTGGGTATTCTACATCCCAAGTATGTATACCCCTATTACTGATCTATCTGTGGCAACAGATGAGAAGAGAGATGTCTGCCTCTTTATACCTTACAGATAGACACCTGTGCCCTGTGGATATTTCCGCTTGGATCCTTTTGTCTATGGTATACCGTCTCACTTCGAGGATTATATATATCTATATGTCCCCCAGATGCTCTTTCCAGGTCTTCTAATTATTGGCAACATGCACTGAAGAGAGCTTGCTCTGTCACGAGTGCCTCTTACGTCCCAGTCTGTGTTTTCAGTTTCCAATACCATTCTCTGCCATCAGGGGGATTCCCTCGTCCTCCGTTCCCCCCCACCCCCCTCTCCTTATCTTTTTGAGTTCCTAATTCTCTTTCCCGTTCTGTATATTTCATTGGTAAAAGGTTCTATGTGCCCTTGGCACACCATCCGCCTGCCTGCACTGTAGGGACTGACAATACTGTGGATGCATTCGTCGGGTTCCCTGTATGTGGACAGTATTGAATATAACCAACAACATGGCGCAGGTGGGTTGAAATAATCTCTGTCCCCATTGAGATACATGGGCTTCTACAAAATGGCCGCCGGGCGCCCAATTTCACAGACTATAAATATCTGTTAGTGTGTCCCCTACATCATCCCCTGATGAAGTCACATGTTGACGATACGCGTCGGGATTGGAGGGCTTGACACACTCCAGCATCCGACCACTGGATATACGAGTTCGCCACTCGTCGGATTGATGCAGCAATTTCGATTTTAAATGTGAGTTTTTAAGTGCTTTTAAAATAAACTTTTCACGTCTGACTGGGCTACGCTGTGGTTGTTTATTCCACTTCCCCCCATGTATGACTGCCACATCTGAGTGTCCGGACTGAGCCACAGATAGAGGGGAAGTGTTGGAGGCACAGATTTATTGCGAGTCCGCACTCGTGGAGGAAGGTCTTTTATGTTATATTGTTCATGTGAGTGCATTACTACCTGGGCATTCCTGGGGGTTTTTTTGTTTATTGTTGATGATATCACACGATCAGGCTTGTCCTTCTCTCTTACCCCACATACACCACCGAGATCCTCATACATAACAAGAGCCGACTCGTGAACCATTGGGGACACGGGACTCCTAACCCTGGAGAATCAGTAAGGGAGAGGAAGGAGGGACTGACGAGCTCGGCGTTCGTGGATAAGAGCCCCAGTTTTTTCACCCACATGTGAGTGCATCTCCACTGGTTTAAATCAGAAGACATTGCTATCCCTCTCTGTGACGTTATCACACCATTTGGTTTCTACTCCTTTTACTTTTTCATGTAATACACTTTATGGAGACCCGTATGTGATATTCAACAACGGACCACACCCATCAGGATCAGGCTGATTTAATCCAGCTTGCCAGATTAGAGGTGAGCTGCTGGGATCACTAGAGGTGCATATATGAGATCTTGGTTACGGCTCACTCTCTATCTTTCACCCTTTTTGGATACAAGGCCTCCTTCTTCTGAAATACTTTGACCCTTATTCTTATTTTTATATTTATTTTTATTTCTATTTTTATATTTTATTTTTATTGTTGTGTTTTTCAACATTTTTCACTTCACAACGTTATTGATTGGATAAAGTATTGATGAACTGCACCCCTACATGGTTGGATTTTGTTGTACCTGGACCTCTTCAGCACTGTGCCCTCGATTAATGACTATTCAACAATATTGTTTACTGGTATATTAGTGACACTCCCCCTTTTTTGGACTTTCCCCACCCATTTTTTGTACTTGTATATGTATGTGGTTATATGCACACACACATTAATTTGTATAACACTTTACAGCGCAAATATTTCACTTGTTACAATTATCACTTTTTGTCTATCGAGGTAGACCTCTTTTTTATTTGCAGCAGTATCCCCACTTTTCACTTGTCCCCTCACTCTAGACAGCGCAGGAGTTCACTTCACTTATAGGAGGAAGGGAAGTTAGAGAGAGCGGAGATCAGGAAAATCAGATGGAGCAGAAAGGAAAAGAAATGCCTCAGATACAGCTCCCGCAGGAGACCGAATTGAGTGTGTTAAAAGCTATGCTACAAGCTCTCCCTACCAAAGCAGACATGGAGGCATTGGTGAACCGCATGGAGGAATACCACCGCAAGGACTTGGAGGTCGTACGGGGTGAAGTCCAGCAGATAGCAGATAAGTTGGAAAGGGATGAATTATTGTTGACAAATATGGATGCTCGGGTTACTGCAATAGAGCAGATATATAGTGTTAAAATATCCCAAGTTGACTATATTCAGCTTAGGCTGGAAGAAATGGAGGACCGTAGTAGACGCAGGAACTTAAGGTTCAGGGGGGTCCCCGAAACGGTGGAAAAAGAGAATCTGCAGTCAACTATAAATGAGATATGCAGTCAACTGGTGGGCTCACCACCCCCACAGGGGTTTGAATTTGAAAGGTTACACAGAGCATTGGGCCCTCGTTCAACAAATCTGGACAGACCGAGGGATATAATCGGGTGCTTCCATAGATATGCCCACAAAGAGATGGTCAGCAGAGCGGCATGGGAAGCGGGGGAGGTGGTGCTTGAAGGGGCACAAATAAAAATCCTTCCGGACTCATCGAGGGCTACGTTACAAAGAAGGGCAATGTTGCGCCCACTGCTGGATAGAATAAAAGGGGCGGAGGGGAACTATAGATGGGGATACCCAATATCCGTGACTGTAAGAAGGGGAGCCGAGTCCTTTCTCCTACAGCAGTATGAGGACCTTCCCGGCTTGTTTAAAATGATGGGAATAGAGCCAATAGAAGTTCCAGATTGGCTACAGCACTTATCGAAGTTAAAAAGATGAGGCCAAGTAGAAACCGAGGAGAGAGACTGAAAGGGGGGGAGACCATGAAGGATGACTAGGAGGGACAGGGGGGGTTCCCTGCGTTTTGCCTTGCCTTGCCTGGGCCCCCCCCCCATTTCTAGGAAGAATGGAGGGTTTCTGTTCTTCCTCTCTCCCCACTTTCCGCCCGACCACTCCACTTGAATTATATTAGCACATATTCACAAAATGATATGTATAGGCGATAAGAAGAGAGGATTCTAAGAAAATTAGAAAAACTGAGACACGAATCACAAGATTAGAGGTGGACGAGGGACTATTTTTCTATTTTTATTTTTTTTGAGGGGGGGGGGGCTTGGGGGGAGGGGGGGGTTTGCAGGGGTGAGTGGAGGGGGATTTCTTTCCCCCCTTGTTTGATTATATACTTAATTTTTTAAGACTCACAGATTCACAGAAATCACAGGATTATATCTGCTAAAGCTAAGAAATAATGTAGATAAGATAGCTATGGAAAAAGAGAAATAATGAGATGTGTAGAAATGTGATGTAGGTTTATTTATGCAGATATGTATACACTTTTTTATCAGCACAATAAGGGGTATGTGGATGGGCGGGGGTGGATGAAGAGGGAGGGGCGGAGGGAGGGATAGGGGGGGGGGAACCCCATGGTGGAGCTAGGGGTCTCATCTCCTTATTGAGCCGTCTGGGCTACATAAGGCTCGGAAAGGGAGAAGTCAAAAGAAATGGTCCTGCCCCTTTCCCTTTTTTTTTTGTGGTCTCTTTCTCTTCTCCTTTGTTAGAAAGGAAGTTATTAAGATATATTAAGATAGAGGTCTTTTGAGTTTGGGCGTATTCTGTCTTCCTGTTTTCCGGCTCTCCCCCCCCCATACATTGAGCTTTACCTAGTTCATCTAGTTTAAAAAAGAAGAGGAGGAAAAAAAAAAAGGGAAAGTGGGAATTAGATAAGATAAGAAGAGATAGCAAATTAAATTCAATAAGGGGAACTAGATAGTAGGGGAGAAGGAGGAGGGGATTGAGATCGGGAAGAGGGGGGAGAGAAAAGGGAAGAGAAGGGAGAGAAGGGGGGAGAAGGGGAGGAGAGAGAAGGGAAGGAAGATACAAGAAGGAAGGATAATACAAATTAATATAAATTAATAAAAATGTAGAGAGGGAAAGGGTATGGGAGAAAGAAAAAGGGAAAGGGGGGGATAGATGCAGGAGAGCAGGAAACAGGTGGGTTGAAAGGAAGAAAAGGGAGAAAAAGGGAACGAGATGGAAGAGAATAGGGAAGGAAGGTCGGGGGAGGAGGGGAGTGGAGCTGGAGGGAGCTACTTGACCGCTCCGTTATACCCCCCAGAGTAGGTATACACCCACGGTGATTACTGGAGAAGGATCCAGTCTTGGGTGTTTTTTTTCCTTAGGGCTATAGAAGGGGGATTGGGGTTGAGTTAAGGGAGGGAGGGGGGTAGATTAGAGGGGTTTTTCCTTTTTTTTTTTTTTCTTCTTCTCCTTCCTCGCTCTATCTCTCTCTCCTCGTCTCCCCTCTGAGTGTAGACATGGGGACAATAAAAGTAACCTCTCTGAATGCTAGAGGATTGAACATTCCAGAAAAACGGAAAATGATTTTGAAAGATTTAAGGAAATGGGAGACGGATGTGGCCTTTGTCCAGGAAACTCATTTCAGGGGAGGGAGCCTGCCATTTCTCCAGAACAGATTTTTTCCATGCGTGTATCACGCGATGAACCAGGAAGCGAAAACAAAGGGAGTGTCAATTCTGATTTCAAATGGAGTGGCTTGGACCCTACAAGATAAATGTCTGGACTCTAGTGGCAGGTTCCTTTTCCTGAAGGGTAGTATAGGTGGGGTTAAGGTGACCTTGGCTTCGCTGTATGCACCAAATACTAAACAAGACATATTTATAAAAAAAGCTCTCACAGAACTGGATGAATTTTCAGAGGGTAAATTAATTTTTTGAGGCGATTTTAATATCACACTAGACCCCGGACTGGATGCATCCTCAGGGACCTCGTCGATATCAGGGAGTATCAGAAGGGGGATAATAAAGAAATTACACGAGGTACAACTAGTGGATGTGTGGAGGATTTTACATGTAGATGAAAAGGACTACACTTTTTTTTCCAATCCACATCAAGTATATACTCGTGTGGATATGTTTCTTATCCCTCATTATCTGATTACCTCAGTAACGGAGACAACAATTGGGAATATAACATGGTCAGATCACGCGCCGATTAGTCTATGCCTCTCCCTCTCCAACGATGTATTTGCCCAAGATAGAACATGGCGCCTGAATGAGAGTCTGTTGCAAAATTTAGAAGTGAGGGACGAGGTCGCTAAGGAGATTGCGGCATACTTTCAGGTCAATGATACGCCAGGGAGTAATCCAAGTATGGTGTGGGAGGCCCACAAGACAGTAATCAGGGGAATCCTGATAAAATATGGATCGTACTTGAAAAAAAAAAACGGGAAAAACAGATTAGGGAGATATTAGAGGAAATTCGGGAACTAGAACTTCAACATAAAAAAAAACAAACACCCAAGGTGGGGAGAGAGCTTGGCCAACTAAGGAGACAGATTTCAGAGATTATGCGGTTCAAAGCTAATGCGATCATACAGAGAGGAAGGAAGGCCAACTATGAATTAGGTGATAAATGCAGTAAACTCTTGGCAGGGAAACTCAAGGACAAGAGCAGGTCGGTATATATTCCGCAGATTAAAGGGAAAGAGGGACAGCTTATAAAAAAAACCCAGAGAGATTGCCCAAACATTTGGGGAATATTACTCGGTACTATATAATTTACCATCAGAAGTAGATACAAAATTGGAGATGGAGGAGTATTTATCTGCTGCAGGATTATCTAGATTACCATCCCCACTTCGAAAGAAGTTAGAGAGTCCTATAACTATTGAAGAGGTAGGGGAAACCCTAAAGAAAGTGAAGTTAGGGAAATCCCCAGGTCCAGATGGATTCTCGGTAAGTTACTATAGGGAATTTTCCATGATATTGAATGAACAGATGTCAAAGTTTTTTAATGCAGTGGGAGGTACTGCGGCTTTTCCCCCGGAGGCACTTTTGGCCCATATCACTGTCATCCCTAAAGAGGGGAAGGATCCGGCTGAATGTGGTAGTTATAGGCCTATATCATTGTTAAACACAGACCTTAAACTTTTTTCCAAAATAATAGCATCTAGGCTTCAACCACTGATACCACAGTTAGTGGATATGGACCAGGTGGGATTTGTTCCAGGGAGGGAGGCTAAAGACAATACGATAAAAATCCTTAACCTGGTGCATTATGCTGGAGAGAAAAAAATCCCCTGTGTATTTTTAAACACAGATGCAGAAAAAGCGTTTGACAGGGTGAGCTGGCGTTTTTTGGAGGAAGTGCTGAGACAGGTGGGCCTGGGTGAACGAATGGTCAGTTGGATCATGAGTGTGTACACATGCCCACGTGCCTCAGTTGGGGTCAATGGAGTAATATCACCCCTTTTAAAATTACGAACGGGACAAGACAGGGATGTCCTCTATCGCCCCTGTTGTTTGCTCTTACACTAGAGCCCCTGTTAAATAGAATTCGACAAAATGTGTATATCCAGGGAATTCAGATGGGAGATCAGGTACATAAAGTAGGACGACCTGCTCTTTTCAGTGACGAACCCTTAATGTATCACTCCCTAACCTGGTAAGAGAAATGGAGAAATATGGGAGAATATCCAACCTGAAAATAAACAATACAAAATCTGAGGCAATGAAGGTGGCGATCCCAGAACCTATGGGTGACATAATAAAACAGAATTTTAAGTTCAAATGGGGGAAGGTATTAAAATATCTAGGTACATATATATCATCAGAGATCAAAAATATATATGCACTGAACTTTCCCCCATTGTACAATGCAATACGAATATTGCTAGATAAATGGAGATACGGAATGCATTCGTGGTTTGGGAGAGGAAGTATAGTTAAAATGTGCATTTTGCCAAAGATTTTGTATTTGTTTCAGGCACTGCCAATCTCTATACCAATCACTTTTCTTCGACAGGTGAATACCTTGTTAATGAAATTTATCTGGGCAGGGAAAAAAGCCAGAATTAAAAGAGATTTGCTGAGTATGCCTAAAAGCGCAGGAGGGATGGCAATCCCAAACATAATAAAATATCACAGAGCAACGCGCTTGACTAGATTGGTAGACTGGTGTAGACATGGGGAGTTTAAACGGTGGGTAAATATAGAGCAGTACATAAGTCAGATACCTTTAGGTAGAGCACCTTGGTGCTATGCGGCTCTCCCTAGACATCTTAAAAGACACCCTATAATAGGTCCCACATTGCAAATTTCAGCAAAAGTATGTGGGGATAAGAAATATACACCGAGTAAATCACCATTGTTACCCATAATAGGTAATCCCAATTTCACCCCAGGGATGGAGAAGGATACAGCTGAAAAGTTTAAAGAAAAGAACCTCCGTCAGGTCTTGGATTTTTTAAAGCCAAGTGCATGGCCATCAATCAAAGACCTGACAGAGGTAGGCGGCATATTTGAACTCTCAATGTGGCAGGCGCTTCAGGTAAGCCATTTCTTAAGATCGTTGGGCTTGGTAACAGAATTTCAAAGGCAATTGACAATAATGGAGAAATGTTGCAACGGAGTGGAACCATTATCAAGAGTATTATCTAAAATGTATGGGTTTTTGAACATGCCAGCTGAAGAATTTGTGATGCCAGGTATTCGGAAATGGGAGAAGGACTTGGGGAGAATCTTCACCCCAATTCAGCATAAACAAATAATATATCTGGCATTCAACTCTTCGGTATGCTCAAAAATACAAGAAGCTAATTACAAGTTACTTATACAATGGTATTACACCCCAGAAAGATTACATCAATTTGATAAAGAAGTAGATGAAAGGTGTTGGAGGTGTGGCAAAGAGCAAGGAACTTTGTTCCATATCTTTTGGTCCTGCCAAAAAATTAGACATTATTGGGAGGAGGCGAGAAGAATTTTACAAAAATTTGCGGAAGACTTGATCCCCGATGACCCTGCCCTTTTTCTGTTACATAGCTCACAGATACCGGTGCAGAAGTATAGGAGGTCGGTAGTGTGCCAAATGATCTATAAAATAATACGGTAATAAGAGTGATGATTGTTAAAGGGAAAAGTACTGATGGAGAATGTATTGAATCTGTATTTGCATTTTGTCAGTTGTAGTATTTTGTGTTATTTGTATGAGAAAACGTAAATAAAAGATATGTAAAAAAAAACTAAGACACACTGATAGGTTGTGTAAAAGAAAAAAAAAAAAAAAAAAGTCACCAGTACTAAAAGTGTGAAAGAAGCAAGATAACAGACAGCAAAAAGAACATATAAGGGGCAAACCCTTCCTTATTCTATGCAAAAACTAAAAAGTATAGGCAGTCTTAGGCAGGTTGTCCTCTGCAATGTTAAAATAAGTGCTCACTAGTAAAAGTACTTTACTTCAGTTACTCAATGCCATATGGAATAACAAAGCATTACAAAGTCTGGTAGATGCAAAAGTAACAATATATTTCTTTATTGTGACAGTGGCAAGAGACCAAGGTTATCACAGAAAATATTACAGGCGATATTACTGAAAGATAATCATGCTTACCTAGCAAAAAAAAAAAAAAAACTAAATTACATGTGAATTTTGAACATTACATTCTATAAAATCATTAAAGTCAAAGATATTTTGTGAAACTGCAAAAAAGGATGATAAGCAGAGTATAAACTGTCATTCAAAGCAGACACAAGGCTAATGTCTCTGCTACCGAGTTACAAACTGAAACCACAAAAGATAAAAATGAATTGTTGCCCAACAGTCTATTAAGGAGAATCTGTCATAGTTCCCATTCAGGACAAGCTCCCCAATTATGTGAAGAGTGTCCCGGACCAATGATTTGCCACTCAAGCACAAATGTTGCATCCTAGGAGGAATGAAAGGTCAAATGCTGCCCCATACCTAGAAGCAAAGATAGTAAGAAGGGAGTGTGCCAAGATGTCTCTCAGGGGTGGAAGGTCTGGCTAGCAAAAATAGAATGGGAAAGGTGACAAGTTCCATTTAAGACCACTTTAAAGGAAAACAGAATGAGATCTACTTGTTCCCTGGCTGTCATGCTGGTCCAGTGGCTTCTATGTTTTCACTGAGCCAGGACAAGGATGCTGATTAGAGGTCTTGAATTCACTCTGACTCAATTGTTCCAAGTCAGCAACTTAAAGCTCTAAAAGCCAAAACAGCCAGGGAACTAGTATTACTGAAAGGTGGCCAGTAATGACAGCTTGCCCATTTCCCTCAGTACAGGATTTAGAATATTTTCTTTGCATTTTGTAGCTTTAGGAAGCTGAAATAAGCCTGTGTAAAATGTAGATCACACCGTCCTCTTTAAGCAATAATAATGTCTTGGGTTGGGTTTGGTGACAGCAGAGGATCATCATTCTCTTCAACTTTCTGGAAAAAATAAATAAAAAATTATATGATGTCTACCTGTTAAATAGTCATTAAGAAAATACAGAAGTATATTTTGTTGCAACCATCCCTGCTCTGCCACAAACCTTTTTTAAAAGACACTGCCGACATTTCCACCGGCAGCCTGGTTTTAATTTTTTTTCTAATTACCCAGTTGAGTAGTTCGTCTCGTGATCCTATAAGATGGTAAACTGCTTCCCTATTGGCAAAATTAGTATACAGCCATTGCCAACTATCAAAAGTGTAACTGCAACATTGCTGCATTTTTACTGTCGCTTGCCCTGCCTCTTAACATGATTGCACAGTCAGTCTCTTGTCAAATCTCCAGAGCTTGACCCACATGTGCACTGTTGCACTCCTATGGAATACAAACTCCCCATAAAATTGAGCAGCGTGTGCTTAATGCATGCGTGGGCCTGGCTCAGAAGATATGGATAAGTGTCCGTTAGACCCCTTTGGTGATCGCTCGCTGAATATAGGACATGCAAAAACGCGATTGAAAGGGGGTGCAAAGGGCAGGGCAAAATACACTTCAATAATGAATCCCTGAGAAGAATGGGAACCCACATACTAGCTCTAGTACTTCTGTATATGGAGTTTTTTTTTTTTTAACTTTAAAAAGTAGTGTTGGTCTGTAAATATCCAACCTCAAACCTGGACCTGCCATTTTAATATCTGCTTGACTCTAGCAGTAATCAAGTAGTAGGTCACTACTTACCTCACATTTGCAGGCTCTGAAAAACACCTTCAGTCTGTAGATCAGAGTTATAGCGGAAACACAGATGCCCCAGATCATCATCAGCAAGGACATAATGACCAAGCCCAACATCAAGTTCTGTGCAAAAGAGGGAAAAGCCATCAATCCTACTGTTAAGACATTCAGTCATTCTTCAACTACAGGAGCTGTATTCAAATGTTAAAGGAAAAAAAAAAAAAAAAAACACACAACAACCAACAACACCACATTAAAAAAAAAAAAAAAAACTAGCTAGAATTACTTTAACCACTTAAGCCCCGGACCATATTGCTGCCTAAAGACCCAAGGGTTTTTTTTACAGTTCGGGACTGTGTCGCTTTAACAGAATTGCGCGGTCGTGCGACGTGGCTCCCAAACAAAATTGGAGTCCTTTTTTCCCCACAAATAGAGCTTTTTGGTGGTATTTGATCACCTCTGCGGTTTTAATTTTTTGCGCTATAAACAAAAATAGAGCGACAATTTTGAAAAAAATGCAATATTTTTTACTTTTTGCTGTAATAAATATCCCCCAAAAACATACATTTTTTTTCCTCAGTTTAGACCGATACGTATTCTTCTACCTATTTTTGGTAAAAAAAACCCGCAATAATCGTTTATCGGTTGGTTTGCGCAAAATTTATAGCGTTTACAAAATAGGGGATAGTTTTTTTGCATTTTTTTTTTTTACTACTAATGGCGGCGATCAGCGATTTTTTTCGTGACTGCGACATTATGGCGGACACTTCAGACAATTTTGACACATTTTTGGGACCATTGTCATTTTCACAGCAAAAAATGCATTTAAATTGCATTCTTTATTGTGAAAATGACAGTTGCAGTTTGGGAGTTAAACACAGGGGGCGCTGTAACATTTAGGGATCACTGTGTGTGTTTACTAGTGTAGGGGGGTGTGGCTGTAGGAATGAAATCATCGATCGGGTCTCCCCTATAAAGGGGATCACCCGATCGATGCGCCGCCACAGTGAAGCACGGGGAAGCAGTGAAGCTCCGGGGAGCGATCGCGAAGGAGCGGCTAAAAACAAATAGCCGCGCCGTCGTCCCGGATCGCTCCCCGAGCGGACCCGACCTCCGCATGTACCGGGGGGGGTCCCGATCGGACCCCCCACCCACGTCTAGCAGAGGACGTACATGTGCCTGTCCGTGCCATTCTGCTGACGTATATGTACATGAGGAGGTCGGGAAGTGGTTAAAATCTATTTCAGATAAAGTGGGAAAGCACAACCTTGGTCAGGGTTTTTATTTTTTTTATTTCCAACATCTGCTCATATTCCAGATTCACAAAAGAGAGAGGAGAGGTCTCCACAGCTGGGACACAGACAGCTTAAAAATAGGATTTTTTGTGTCGCACTTACCTGTAAAATCCTTTTGAGTACATCATGGGACAGAGGTCAGATTTTCATTACCTGCTGGGTTATACTTTATCAGGTGTATGGACACTGGTAGATCAAAGATCTTTAGACAGGAAGTGACCCAGCCTATATAACCCCTCCCATACAGGAAGCGCTTCAGTTTGGTAGCAAGTACCGAATCCTCAAAAAAGAGGGGAGGTCCTCTGTGTCCCATGATGTAAAAGGGATTTTACAGGCAAGTATGATGCAAAAATACCATTTTCTTATTCATACATCATGAGACACAGAGTCAGGCTAATATTCATTACCTGCTGGGACGTCCCAGAGCAATAGCCTTGAGGGGAGAGAGACATCAGTTTTTATACGGCAGTCTGCAGAACACTGCGGTCGAAAACCGAATCCTCGGCTGCTTGAACTTCCACTTGATAACATTTTGTAAACATATGCACTGAAGACCAGGTAGCAGCCTTCCAAATCTGAGCCACAGATGCTAGATGGTGAAAAGCACAGGAGGTTCCTACACCCCTGGTAGAATGAGCTCTTCCCCTAAAGGGAGGAGCTTTACTTTTGAGACCATAGGCCTGAATGACCAATTGATGGACCCCTTCTTGGGTCGCTTTGGTAAGAAAAAAAAAAAAAAAAAAAGGAAGCCTGATCCTTATATCTCCAAAAAAACTAGACAAATACCTTGACTGCCCGGACAACGTCCAAAGAATGCAGGCGTCTCTCTTCTGCCGAATGAGGCTGAGAGAAAAAAGGCAAAATAATGTCCTGATTTAAATGAAAGGGCGACACCACTTTTGGCAAAAGAGATGGAACAGGCCGTAACATTAACCTGTTGTGGTGAAGAATTAAACACGGTTCCCTGCATGACAGGGCCGCAAATTCTGACACCTTCCTAGGAGAGGTGATAGCCATCAGCCAGTCTAATGGGATTTCCTTAATAGGTGCAAATGGTTGTTTCTGTAGTACAGACGGCACCAAATTCAAGTCCCAAGGACACATACAGTAGGTGACCTAATGGGGGAAGCAAATGAGTTGCCCCCTATAAAAGGTTTGGATCAGTGAATAGGAGGCTAGAGACCTTTGAAATAATACAGACAGGGCCAAAAATGTAACCTCCAATGGTACTCAAAGCCAAAGTGACGTCTACAGCTGACTGTAGAAGAGAGAGAATTCTCCCAATCATATATTTTCTTTGATGCCATTTTTGGGTTTCACACCGAACATTACAAGTCTTCCATACATTATGATAGATCGTTCTAGTGACAGCTTTTCTAGCATTCACTAGGATGGACACTACCGATTCCGAGGTGCCGCGGTCTCAATAGCCATGACATCAAATTTAGAGACTGTAAATTGGGGTGGAATATAGGACCTTTAGACCAGGTATATGCAATTAGTGGACCTCCAGATGTTGCAAAACTACAAATCCCATCATGCCTCTGCCTCTGGGTGTCATGCTCGTGGCTGTCAGAGCCTTGCTATGCCTCATGGGATTTGTGGTTCTGCAACAGCTGGAGGTCCGCTAATTGCATATCCCCGCTTTAGACAGTAGATCTGGGCGACGTGGAAGCGTCCATGGCACGTCTATTGTCAGTCTTACAGTCTCCGGGAACCTGGGCCTTCTGGGCTAGGCTGGAGTCTCCAGAATGACTGGAACCCCCTCTTTCAGAATCCTGTTCAAAACCTTCAAGGACTGTGTACCCTTTGCTTAGGGTTCACTCCCTTGGACCTGTACAGCACCCTGCAGGAAATGCCTTAGTGCTGTAGTGTCCAGGATTTCCACTCCGCAGGGTTCAGACCCGGAGGCCACATTACAGGCAAAACCTTGCAGGATCTTGAGTCTTCTTTACGAGGCTTGGATACCATTTATCTAAGCATAAAAGCCTGTGTCAAATGGATCCAATCGGTCAATCCCTTGATTAATTTTTGGAACAGTTTGTGGGACTATATAATACACAAACTGGCGCTGAAGTGGATAAATAAAGTGCAAAACAATAACTGCTGCACAAAAAGTGCTAGAACTTCAAAATGTGATAAAAAAAAATTAATAATGAGCAGCACTGGCAACTGAATAGCGAAATAAATAGTAAAATGTGGAACTAAAATAAGTGCCAATAAATAAAAATATGCAAAGCAGCAATGAAGTGCAAATAAACACCACAACAATAAATGTAATAAACACTTGATTAAGCAGAATTATTATCGATCTTTAATGATTCCAAAGTTTCCACAAAAGGATATCAATCCCCCTTTCGGAGACCCCACTCACCAGAAATAACATATCCTCAGCTTCTCAGGCTGGGATCATGCAGGCATAAAACTATCTCTTTAAAATATCAAAGTTCATCATATGGGTTTCTCAACACATGCTTGATAGCAGGAGGGATATTGCATTCCACCGATGAAGAAAAAGAAATATAGTGAAGTACTGCTGGGCATCTGGGACAAAACAAACCTGTTGCTGTAACAGCTCTGCTCTGAGTTGATCACACGTGCGGACGTGTGTTGCAGCAGCTCCTGTCACCCAGACATTGTCTGAGTCTGAGCAGATTCCTGTGCCGAATCCCGGTTCTCTCTCCCCCTTCCCCTGCTCCGGGTCCCCGTCCTTAGCGGCACCCATCCACCACCCCCCGGGGACCACCTTTCGCCCCCACTCCCCGCCGTTGAGCACTCCAAGCGGAACACCCGTCCCCCCGTCCATTGCTTCTCCCCCTCTCCTCGCTCTCCTGCCCCTCCGCAGCCGCCGCCTTCCGCCTGTGGTCTCCCAGGCGTCCTCGGGCGCAGAGCTGCAGGAAAGACAGCGGCTGCGGCCCTGCCCCCACCATCCGCACTAGATCTCTTGTCTCCTTCCTCCACAGCATCGCCTCCAGCCAAACGGGGTTCTCCCCGACCCAGAAACACCCAGAGGCTGGTACTGACGCCCTCGAAGCCGCATCTCGGCTGGAGAGTGTAGGAGAGGCCCCGGCTCGGGCCTAGCTCGGCTCTGGCGGCTATCTTGGTACACCCATTCATCTAACCAAGCACTCCTCACCACCCTCATGCACTGACCAATCAGTCACAGGGACCACGTACTACAGACAGCTGGAAGAGTAGCACAGGGCTACAACCCGGTAAGTAAGGGCCATCCTTGGCCCCCTCTCCTTTTTTTTTCCACCCTCTTTCCACCTTCCTTCCCTAGCTCACCCATTATAGCTCAGCCTACATCAACCAGGTAAGTCCAATCCGGGGCCCATTTAGCTCCTTGATCCAGGGTTCTCCGATCGCCTCTGGGGTCAGGAAGGAATTTTTCCCCTTGCTGTAGCAATTGGCCGCCAGGCTAGGGTTTTTTGCCTTCCTCTGGATCAACTGAGGGGGGCGGTTTTAGGCCGGGTCACCACCTTTTTTGCAGCAACTTCACCGATCCGCATCACTGGCACTGAGCGATTTCAACTGAACCTTCCGGGATCACCACCCCC
Source organism: Rana temporaria (assembly GCF_905171775.1). NCBI lineage: Eukaryota > Metazoa > Chordata > Amphibia > Anura > Ranidae > Rana > Rana temporaria. Next base: position 155,634,178 of record NC_053496.1, on the reverse strand, counting down.
CCCCATGATCACCATCCTCATCATCGCTGGATCAACAGGATCACTGTATCAGCACATGACTAACAAGTCATCTCCCACCATGCTCATCTTCAAGTACGCAGCAGACACCCTCCGCAACTTAAGGAAGGCGGCCGCACCGCTACCAACCTCCATTCAAAAAACACTACGGAAAGAACTACTAAGAATCTAACGCCAACCAAACCCAAAAAACGAGAAGCCACCGCAGCCACTACAACACTTAGAATGCACCCTGATCAACACGAGATCTGCAGTCAAGCACAGAAAGGAAATCCACGACTTCATCGTCCAACACAACACAGATTGCCTCTTTATCACAGAAAGTTGGCTTACACCCGGCTGTAATCCCATCCTAGCAGAATTGGTGCCCGAGAACTATCGCATCCTAACCGAGCATAGAACAGGTCAAAGAGGAGGAGGCCTTGCAGTGATCTACAAATCCCACCTCGCTCTCACCAAACCAACTCTACAGAACGCACTGCCCTTTATGGAAACACTCACCCTGCAACTTCAAGCTACACCCGAGGAAACCGTCCACATACTACTATGCTACAGACCACCCGGACCAAAGACGCATCTCCTCTCACCCTTTACCGAATTCTTCTCTACATACACCCTGAAAACCAAAAACCTGCTGTTACTTGGGGATTTCAACCTCTGGGCTAACTCAACTCAGGATCCCATCGCTACCGCCTGCATCGACCAACTCGAAGAACGCGGTCTGCAGCAACTGATAAAGACTTCTACGCACACGTCAGGTCACACTTTGGACCTCATCTTCAAGCAAAACGTGAATATCAACAAATTGGACAACAGACCTTTACCATGGACGGACCACCACGCCATCAAATTTATATTAACCACCGATACCGTTCTTCAAAAACCTAAACCCCCTACAACTATACACTGGACAAGATCACGGAAGAAATTACACTCTGAGATCTTCAAAACCACACTAGCGACAAAAATAGAAGTACCAAATCTGAACCACTCAACGGAACAAACACTCAACGCTCTAAACAAAGCGTTACTACAAACAGCAGACACAATTGCTCCGAAACGCAGAGCTCTCAGCCGGAAAAATAACTCAGGCTGGTTCAACGACACCCTCACCCTACTGAAACAGGATCGCAGAAGAGCGGAAGGAGCCTGGAGGAGGAACCCATCAAAAGAAAACCTCACAACGTACAAAACCTTCACCAAAAATTACCACAAAGCAATCTTTAAAGCCAAAAAAGACCATTTCGCAAACATCTCCAAAGCCTTAAACCGTCCACGGGAACTTTTTAAGCTAGTCGCTAAGGCCATGAACCCCTCCTGCTTGGAGCCCCCTGCAAGTGAGACACAGGAATTCTGTAATGAACTATCTGACTTTATCGACAAAATCGAAAAGATTCGGGCATCAGTTCAACAGGAAAAAAACAACACCAACCCCACCGAGATACAGCAAGAAGAAGCAATCAACACAAATAGTATACGATCGACGAATTTCGAGCTGGTCCCAATTACCATCGACACCACAAAAATCATCATCAGAAGCCTCCGAGACAACACATCACCTAATGACATCATTCCTACAAAACTTTTGAAAGAATGCACGGACATCTTGGCACCCATCATAACGCACATCATAAACCAATCTTTCAGGGAAGGGATTGTTCCGAACAACCTCAAGCAAGGCATAATAAAACCCCTCTTAGAGAAACCCAACCTCGATCCGAAAGACCCAAACCAGCGCAGACCGATAACAAGCCTCAACACGATCTCCAAGATCATGGAGAAAGCAGTAGTACAACAGCTTCAGCCCCACCTGGACGAGCACAAACTCCTAGATCCTCTATACAATCAGGTTTTCACCCAGGCCACGGCACAGAAACGGCTCTTCTTAAAATATGGGATGACGCCCTCGAAGCAGCAGATGACGGAGAATCCTGTCTCCTTGTGCTGCTGGACCTTAGTGCAGCCTTCGACACGGTAGACCACAACATACTGATCGCACGACTCAAAGAAGTAGCAGGAGTCTCCGACGCGGCCCTACCGTGGTTCGCATCTTTCCTTGAAAATCGCACTCAGACTGTGAAACTTGGAGGGTTTACATCAGAAACACGGACCACTACATGCGGAGTCCCGCAAGGATCGCCCCTCTCACCTGTACTCTTCAACATCTACATCCGCCCGCTCCTCAAAATCATCAGCAAACAGGACCTGTGCTACCACTCCTATGCGGACGACACGCAGCTTTACCTTCGAATCACCAACAAAAAAGACCAATTTCATGAACTTGGAAAGTGCCTTACGCTGATTGACAATTGGATGACCGAAAGCTCCCTCAAAACTTAACGGATCCAAAACAGAACTACTCACCCTTCACGCAAATAGGAAATCCATTTCTAGGACCACAGGGACACCGCCCACCATCCTCGGACAAACCATCGCACCAAGCAATAAAGCCAAAAGTCTCGAAGTCACCTTTGACTCTGACATGACGTTGGATGCACAAATAGGATCAGTTGTCAGCGGTTATCATCTGCTCCGAATGCTACGTAGACTCATCCCCTTCATCCCAGAAGAGGACACGGCAGTAGTGGTGGGAACGAACATCAACTCACGACTCGACTACGCAAATTCCCTCTATTTAGGACTACCAAAATACCAGATTTCACGTCTACAAGTTGTCCAGAACACGGCAGCCAGACTGGTAACAGGTAAAAAGCCGTGGGAATCAGTCTCCCTGTCCTTGAGATCCCTCCACTGGCTGCCCGTACAGGATCGGGTGACATTCAAGACACTCTGCCTCACCCACAAATGTATACAGGGGAACGCTTAATGCTTAAGCGAGAAAATAAAACCCTACGTCACCAAGCGCGATCTCCGGTCAACCGACCAAAACCTTCTCCAAATTCCTAAATCCCGCTACAAATCGAAGGGAGAACGTAGATTTTTGGTCCAAGGACCACGGCTCTGGAATGCTCTACCCTCTACAATCCGCTTGGAGGAAAACCATCAGGCCTTTAGGAAAAAACTAAAGACCCACCTCTTCTGAAGGACCGGCACGACTCTGGACAGGAAGCGCCTTGAGGCGATTTAGTTTGCATTTGTTGCGCTATACAAGTTACTCACTCACTCAGTGCATCAAGGCGCTACTTACAAAATGTATGGCCGAGACAGGCTTTCAGAAATACACTTTTGCGATCGCCACTCGTATATTGTGCGCTCCACGGAGGCAGGAAATTGCCACAAACCGGAAGTTTTGTCAACGCGTTTCGCCCCTCTTCCAGAGTGTCAAAGGACATCACATCCGATTCACAGATGCTCAAATATATACTGCCCAAAAGGGAAGTAAAGACCAAATTACGGTCGGTGTAAATTAGACACCCACTTCCTCCCTATACATCGTTTGCTAGACATAAAACTTTAAATAGCATAAAAACAAAACCAAAACAAAACCAAACCAAACCAAAAAAAAGGCACACGCCGTTGTGTCTTCATAGAGATAAACATTAAAAGCATAAATGAATAAAAATATATATTAATAAAATTGATAGGCACTAATACTAAAATATTAGAAACAAAGCTGAACACAATCAACTTTAGACTTGATCAAAAAAAAAAAAAAAAAAAATGATAATACAAATACCTCAAAAGATCTCTCAGAATGAGACCCAATGGATCCATAGACTCTGCACTTTAAGCCCCCCTGGACTCAACATAGAGTTGAATCTCAACTGTTTTCTGTCCAATTGGTAATCCCAATCAACTTTATTTTTGTGGATTTTCATTCATATTTTAATTTTCATTTTACTTTTTATTTTATCATTATTTGTATATTTTTTTTTAAATTCCCCCATTTTTGATCAAATCTAAAGTCGATTGGTGTTCAGCTGTTTTACTAATACATTAGTATTATATATAAATAAAATTGATAGGAACTATATTTGTATTCATTTATGCTTTTAATGTTCATCTCTATGAAGACAAAACGGCATGTGCCTATTATTTTATGTTAAAGTTTTACAGGTGATACTCGAAAAATTTGAATATCATGAAAAAGTTCATTTCATTTCACTAATGCAACTAAAAGTTGAAACAAATATATGGGAGAGACTCATTACATGCAAAGTAAGAAAGTTAAAGCCCTGATAATAGTGATGATTATGGCTTACAGGTCATGAAAACCCCAAATACACAATCTCAGAAAATTAGAATATTGTGAAAAGGTGCAATATTCTAGGCTCAAAGTGTCCCACTTTAATCAGCTAATTAAGCCATAACACCTGCAAAGGGTTCCGGAGCCTTTAAATGGTCTCAGTCTGGTTCAGTAGGAGTAACAATCATGGTAAAGACTACTGACCTGACAGTTGTGCAGAAAACCATCATTGACACCCTCCATAAAGGAGGGAAAGCCTCAAAAAGGTAAATGCAAAAGAAATGGGATGTTCTCAAAGTGCTGTATCAAAGCACATTAATAGAAAGTTATGTGGAAGGGAAGAGAGTGTGCAAGAAAAAGGTGCACAATCAGCAGGGATGACCGCAGCCTGTAGAGGATTATCAGGAAAAGGCCATTCAAAAGTGTTGTGGACTTTCACAAGGAGTGGACTGAGGCTGGAGTCCGTGCATCAAGAGCCACCACACAGACGGATCCTGGACATGGGCTTCAAATGTCGTATTCCTCTTGTCAAGCCACTCCTGAACAACATCAGAAGCGTCTTACCTGGGTTAAAGAAAAACAGACCTGGACCAAAGTCCTCTTTTCTGAGGAGAGCAAATTTAGCATCTCATTTGGAAACCAAGTACCCAGAGTATGGAAGATGAATGGAGAGGCACACACTGCAAGATGCTTGAAGTCCAGTGTGAAGTTTCCACAGTCTGTGTTGATTTGGGGAGCCATGTCATCTTCTGGTGTTGGTCCACTGTGCTTCAATAAATCCAGGGTCATTGCAGGGTACAGGTTTATGGATATTGTCTATTTTTTATACATTTGTCCAATATATAGTTTCTTTCTAGAAGCACCTTTGGGTAGATGGTATCTAGTAACACGAGCGGTTTGCACACCTAATTCACTTTCCAAGTTTATTATAGTCTACACATTTGTTGATACATTTGAGGGTCCCCTCTTTCTTTGATTGTAGGGGTAGGCAGCACCATTACCCCCAGTTCCTTTTTCCCTTTTTTCCACTGTAGTATCCCCCTTTGGGGTAATCTTATGGGGGGGCTGCAGCCTTTCTTACTCGCATTTTCCTAAGCGCAGGTCTACATTTATTTATACTATCTCATATATTAGTTTCACCTTTTATGTTGCATTAGTTAAATAAATTCACTTTTGCCCGATATTCTAATTTTTCGAGTATCACCTGTATGTCAGGCAGACAGCAAAATTATGTATCAGGAGAAAGTGGGCATCTATTTACACGGTGTATGGTTGAAGAAAAAGATGGATGAGTGCAAAAACAATAACACTGAGAAATCTAAATTAAAATAAACTAAAACGTGCCTTTAAATATAATCCAAACTGGTGATGTGCAAGATAAACCATAAAAGCATGCGTGAACAAAACTTAAATCATGCACAATGAACAATGATGCTGATCAATAATAAACGGTTAAGAGCAGAGGGTTGCAATGAATCCTGGTGACTGATTACTGATGAATCCAATAAATGTACATATACAGTTCATATAGTGGATCTGGTGATTCAAACAGATGCAATATTCAAACAAATCTTCCTGGTGGTGGGCTCACAGAGCGCTTACCTTGGAGCAAAGAATTGACTGTTTTGAACAGCTGAGTTCAGGCTTCTTAGGGCCCTTTCACATTGGTGCGTTTTTCCCGCGTTTTCGCGGTAAAAATAGCGCTATTAAAACACCCATAAAATGCTCCCCATGCCCCCTCAATTGAAATGAATTAAAAACCGCTGTAAAAACGGAGCATTAAAATCGGGGTAAAACACCGTGATTTTACCGCCTTTAATTCATTTCAATGGAGAGGGGCATGGGGAGCGTTTTAATAGCGCTATTTTTACCGCAAAAAAACGCACCAGTGTGAAAGGGCCCTTAGAATCAGCGTGATTGCTGTGTGGACTTGTGATGGGCTTCACGAAAATGGAGGCTCCCCGACAGATCAAAGACAGCAACAAGCCAAACCGGAATGAATAAAGCAAATATCCATGGTGAAGTATGTCAAAGTAAGACTTATTTAATAAGGGTAAGGTATGCGCATACATGTTCAAAGCAGTCAATTCTTGGCTCCAAGGTAAGCGCTCTGTGAGCCCACCATTAGGAAGATTTGAAAATTGCATCTGTTTGAATCACCAGATTCACTATATGAACTGTATATGATACATTTATTGGATTCATCAGTAATCAGTCACCAGAATTCATTGCAACCCTCTGCTCTTCACCGTTTATTATTGATCAGAATCATTGTTCATTGTGCATGATTTAAGTTTTGTTAACGCATGCTTTTATGGTTTATCTTGCACATCACTAGTTTAAATTATATTTAAAGGCACATTTTAGTTTATTTATTTAAATTTAGATTTCTCAGTCTTATTGTTTTTGCGCTCATCCATCTCTTTTTCTTCAACCATACACAGCAATTTGTACTCGCACAGATTTGAGCAGCATTTTCATTTATTTACACTCCCACATCATTTACACCTGGTCTTTTCCTCATTTAGTTTCACTTTGGCTAGCGCAGAAGATTTCCACATATAATACATCTATTTACACCGACCGCGATTGGTCTTTACTTTCTTCCCTTTGGGGAGGAGTTTTTCCCATGCAGATATATTTGAGTATCTGCGAACCGGATGTGATGTCCTTTGATGACGCCCTGGAGGAGGGGCGAAATGCAATGACGGCAAACCAGTGACGCAATTTCCTGCCTCCGTGGAACGCACGCTATATGAGCGGCGATTGCAGAAGTCTTTCTGAAAAACATGTCTCTGCCATACATTTTCGAAGTAGTGCCTTGATGCGCTTGTCCCAGATGCCCAGCGGTACTTCACTATATTTATTTTTCTTTGTCTGTGGAATGCAATATCCCTCCTGCTATCAAACATGTGTTGAGAAACCCATCTGAGGAACTGACATTTAAAAAGAGATCATTTTATGCCTGCATGATCCCAGCCTGAGAAGCTGAGGATCTGTTATTTCTGGTGAGTGGGGACTGAAGGGGGATTGATATATCCTTTCGTGGGAACTTTGGACTCATTGAAGATCGATAATTATTCAGCTTCATCAAGTGTTTATTACATTTATTGTTGTGGTGTTCATTTGCACTTCATTGCGGCTTTGCACATTTTTATTATTCATTTATGGGCACTTTTTTTAGTTCCACATTTACCATTTATTTCACTATTCAGTTGCCAGCGCTGCTCCTTATTAATTTGTATCACAGTTTGTGGGACTAGAGACCTGGAGCTCAAAGCTTAAACAAACCGTGCCATCCACCTTGTAGACACTGGTAAAAAAACTGAAGCGTTTCCTGTATGGGAGGGGTTGTATAGGCAAGGTCACTTCCGGTCTAAAGATCTTTGCTCTACCGGTGTCCATTCACCTGATGATGAAGTATAACCCAGCAGGTAATAATTAGTCAAACTCTGTCCCATTATGTATGAAAAAGATAACCAAACAGGCTCTCACCCTTCCATAATTTATCCAAACCTAAAAAATTTTTTTAGCTTGAGCACCGTTTTAAGGTTAGAGTGTGAATAGCATAGGAAAAAAAGTGTTCAAGGAGTACAGCCTTTGGGGTTGATTTACTAAAACTTGAGTGCAAAATCTGGTGCAGCGCTACATAGAAACCAATCAGCTTCCAGGTTTTTTGGTCAAAGCGTAATTGAACAACCTGGATTTAGACGCAGATGATTGGCTACCATGCACAGCTGCACCAGATTTTACAAGCTCCCGTTTTAGTAAATCAGCCCCCTTTGTGTTCAGAGAAATCCTAGGCAGGCACTATTGTGGCAGCTGTACAGTGCCCTTGTGCTTTCAACCCCAACTACTACTTAGGCTGGGTTCACACTGGTATGACAAACGCTCCGACATTGGGAGCTCATGTCGCATGACATGTGGAAAAATCAAAGTTTCCCTATGAGAGCAGTCTTAACTGGTCCGGCTCAAGTCTGTCCAACTTTGAAAATGCTCCCTGAACTACTTTGGTCTGACTTTGATCCTACTTCAGCCCATTGAATATCACTGAAGTCTGATTAAAGTCCAATCACGGTCTTAACAGATTTGACTTTGGCATGCGACCTGTGCGCTGATGATCTTGAAGGGAAACTCAACACCAAATGTTAAAACACAAACAAAACAAACAAAAACACGCATGGGTCCGTCCCCCCCCCCCTAAATTCCACACCAGAAACTTATCCAAGCACGCAGCCTGTAGGTCATGAAAAGTGGCAAAAAAGTAGTACACAGGTTCTTAACCACTTGACGACCGCCCCAGGACGGTATACAATCGACAGAATGGCACGGGCAGGCAGATGGGTATACCTGTACATCCCTACCTCCCAGTGGGTGGGGGGGCCAGATCGCACCCCCCGGTGCCTGTGGTGGTAGGTATCGTTCCAGAAGCGATCCAGGACGAGGGGGAGGCCACCGATTCATAACCACCCCCTCACAATCGCTCCTGACTAATGGTATGCTTCCTCTGCCTGTGAAAGTGTAAACACAGGCAGAAGTGATGTCACTCTCCTGGCGTCGGTCTTTTCATCCGGCGCAGAGGAGACATGCAAACGTAAGTTGCACCAACAGACCACTGGTGTCGCGGGTGTCACTAGTTGGTCTGTTATTTAGGTTAAACGTCAGATTTTTATAGCGTCATGTGTGATCACCATATAAGTGTTACGGGTGGCACTGGTTAGTTTGCTTTTTATAGCAACAGGGCACCCGCCGTTTATTACCCAATAAAGGTTTAACCCCCCCCCCCCCCCCGAGTTAGGGTCTGCTTCGCCCCAGGCAGTGTCAGATTAGTGCCAACATCCACGCACGTACCATACAATTCCCTTAGTGGTATAGTATCTGAACGGATCAATATCTAATTAGATCTATACTGAAGTCCCCAGCAGTTTAGGGTTCCCAAAAACGAAGCGTTAGCGGGATCAGTCCAGATACCCGCTAGCACCTGCATTTTGCCCCTGCGCCCAGCCCAGCCCACCCAAGTGCAGTATCAAGCGATTACAGTCACATACAAAACACTAGCTGCAGTGTTCGCAGAGTCAGGCCTGACCCATGCAATCGTTACGTTTTTTTGGTAGCATTTCATACAGTTGCTGACAGTCCAGGAGCTTTTTTTCCTGTGAATCTCACTAGTGTACCAGTAAAATTTAGAGCCCAAAATGGCAAATCGAAGGTACACTAGTGGCCTACACGTTTGAGCATGACAGATAGTGAAGAGGAAGTCACTCATCTGTCAGATTCAGGCTCAGAATACGATCCTGTAGACGACCGCGGCTCCATGGCAGAGACCGCAACTCCGTCGGCATTGCCAAGGGCAGGCGTACCCGACCCCATTCTTCTTCTGTTGTTGAGGTGCAAGAACCGCAGGGCACTCGTATAGAGCAGAGAAGTACTAGTGCCGCTCATCCTTCTGGTGAACTGGCAAGCACCAGCAGCCTAGTACACCCTGATTGTACATCCAGCACTGCAGTAACAATTGGTGACGTTGCAAGTCCCATAATTGCAGTTCAAGCTGGCAAGCACAAGTAGTGTCCCGCTGCCACCAAGTAGACAAGGCTGGGGAAGAGAGCATGCTTCAAATCTAATAAATTTGCTCGCTGTGAAGTGGAGGGATAATAAGAATGTTTTTGTTCTGTCCTCCCTTCAAGCAAACACAACGGTCCAAATTCCTACGGCGACTGGTGTTGGAGAAACCATTCTGTGTCATTGAATATAACCAAAATCTGGGAGGGGTGGACCTAAACGACCAGTTGTTGGCGCAGTAGCTAGATGCCTGTAAGGCCAGACACTGGTACAAAAAAAAGTGTCTGTATACTTATTTCAATTGGCTTTGCTGAATGCTCATGTGCTATACAGAGCTTCAGGATGGACTGGATCCTTCCTTAAATTCCAGGAAGAAATAGTCAGAGCCCTTCTGTATCCAGATGGTGCTTCACCTCACCATCTCCAACCAAATACAGTAAGTCGGCTGCATGAGAGGCATTTTCCGTATGTCCACCCTAGTACCCCTACCCAACGAGCCTCCCCAAACAAAATGTCGTGGCTGAAGAAAGCGTGGATATAGGCGTGACACCCGTTATTGTCCATGCTGTCCTGACAATCCTGGTCTTTGCATTGTTGAATTTTTTGAACGCTACCACACACTAGTGCAGTTTAAGTGTAGGGTACAGCATTTCACCGACTACGACACACTTACACAGGGTCTCCCAAGATGCCATCGCATTTTAAGAGACGCATACCTGGAATCAAACCATTACAAAAAAAAAAGTACAAATAAAAATAAAAAAACAAAAATAGTTTTATTTCTCTCTCTCTCTCGCTATTGTTCTGCTCTTTTTAACCATTATATTCTGCAATGTTGTATTATGTTTTATCATGTTTGCGTTTCAGGTATGTAATTTTTTTTATACTTTACTGTTTACTGTGTTTTATTAGCCATTTTTTTTGTTTTCAGGTACGCCATTCAGCTGCAGCACGGACTTATTTTGACAGCAACAGTGTTTGCTCCCACGATACATAAAGCCATGACTCCAGTGCTGTGGGAGGAGATTTCACCACCAGTAAAAAAAAAAAAAAAAAAAAAAAAAAAAAAAAGAGCATATATGCCGAAGCATGGGGGCAGCAGGGGTGGAGGACCGATTTGCTTTTAACTTTTGTGGGTGGATGCACCCATGCTTCGGCATATATAAATGGTGCATGTATATGCCTATCAGAAGTGGGTGGATGAAGGGAGGTATTCCAATGGTGTGCATACCCACCGATTAATCTTTCATTCAGCCCACAGGCTGCATGAAAAAAGAAAAGAAAAAGGGATTACAATATATGCACAACAAGGACCAGCAATGTACTGGTATGTTGCCGGACTTTGAGTGGTTATACCTAAATGATGCCATAGGTATCATTCTTTTTAGCCAGTGGGCTGCTTTCATGGAAAAGCAATCCTAGCGGCTAATTAGCCTCTAGACTGCTTTTACAAGCAGTGGAATGGAATGTACCCCCCCCCTCCCACCAGCTTCCATGGTTTTCTCTCTCTCCCGTCCCAACAGGGACCCTGAGAATGCAGCAGGTGGTTCCGCCAGCTGACCAAAGAGCCGATCAGAGACCAGAATGGCTTCAATCATCCCTATGGCCAAAGAAAAAAGAAGGAAGGAAGAAGGAAGAAATTACACCCCAAAATACATTCTGCTGCTTCTCTTGAGTATGGGGATACCACATGTGCGAGACTTTTTGGGAGCCTAGCTGCGTACGGGACCCCAAAAACCAATCACCGCCTTCAGGCTTTCCAAGGGCGTAAAATGGCAATTTCACTTCCTCACTACCTATCACAGTTACGGAGGCCATGAAATGTCAAGATAGCACACCCCCCCCCCCCCCCCCAAATTACCCCATTTTGGAAAGAAGACACTTTAAGCCATTTGCTGAGAGGCATGTTGAGTCTATGGAATTTTTTATATTTTGCCACAAGTTTCTGTAAAATTATTATTTATTTTTACAGAAAAATGGCCTTCGACCCTGATAGGTAGTGAGGAGTGAAACCAAAGATTTACGCCCTTAGAAATCCTGAAGGTGGTGCTTGGTTTTCGACGACCCGTATGCGGCTAGGCTCCCAAAAAGTCTCACACATGTGGTATCACCGTACTCAGAAGCAGCAGAATGTATTTTGGGGTGTCATTTCACATATAACCATGGCATGTGTGAGCAATATATCATTTAGTGACAACTTTTTGTAAATTTTGTCATTTTTCAATCACTTGGGACAAAAAAAATAAAAAATAAAAATAAAAAATGGATTCAATATTCAATGGGCTCAACATGCCTCTCAGCAATTTCCTTGGGGTGTCCATTTTCCAAAATGGTGGGTTTTGTACTGCCCTGCCATTTTAGCATCTCAAGAAATGATAGGCAGTCAAACTAAAAGCTGTGTAAATTCCAGAAAATGTACCCTAGTTTGTAGACGCTATAACCTTTGCGCAAACCAATATACGCTTACATTTTTACCGAAGACATGTGGCTGAATACATTTTGGCCTAAATGTATGTCTAAAATTTAGTTAATTGGATTTTTCTTATAACAAAAAAGTTGAATATATATTTTTTTCAAAATTTGTTTTTTTCTGTTTATAATCGCAAAAAATAAATAAAAAAAATAACACAGAGGCAATCAAATACCATCAAAAGAAAGCTCTATTTGTGGGAAAAAAGGATGCAAATTTTGTTTGGGTACAACATTAAAAGCGCAATTACCAGTTAAAGCAGTGCAGTGCCAAATTGTAAATATTCCTCTGGTCTTAAGCCCCAGACCATAAGGCTGCCTAAAGTGGTTAAAGTCATTTATTAACCACTTAACCCCCGGACCATGTTGCATTTTACTTTTTGCGATTCGGCACTGCGTCGCTTTAACTGACAATTGCGCGGTCGTGCGACGTGACTCCCAAACAAAATTGGCGTCCTTTTTTTCCCACAAATAGAGCTTTCTTTTGGTGGTATTATATCACCTCTGCGGTTTTTAGTTTTTGCGCTATTAACAAAAATAGAGCGACAATTTTGAAAAAAAATAATATTTTTTACTTTTTGCTGTAATAAATATCCCCCAAAAATATATAAAAAAGACAATTTTTTTCCTCAGTTTAGGCCGATACGTATTCTACATATTTTTCGTAAAAAAAAAAAAAAAAATCTCAATAAGCGTTTATTGATTGGTTTGCGCAAAAGTTATAGCGCTTACAAAACAGGGGGTATTTTTATGGCATTTTTATTAATTTTTTTTACTAGTAATGGCGGCGATCAGCGATTTTTTTCGGTACTGCGACATTATGGCAGACACATCGGATACTTTTGACACATTTTTGGGACCATTGGCATTTTTATAGCGATCAGTGCTATAAAAATGCATTGGATTACTATAAAAATGCCACTGGCAGTGAAGGGGTTAACACTAGGGGGCGGGGGTTAAGTATGTCCCTGGGTGTGTTCTTACTGTGGGGGGGGGGGGGGTGGCCTCACTAGGGGAAATCACTGATCTTCTGTTCATACAATGTATGAACAGAGGATTAGCATTCCCCCCCCTGACAGGACCGGGAGCTGTGTGTTTACACACACAGCTCCCGGTCCCCGCTCTGCAACGAGCGATCGCGAGAGAGCCGACGTAGAGCTACGGGCTCTCGCGCAGGAGAGCCAACCTGCCGCCGTAGAATGACGGCGGCAGGTCGGCAAGTAGTTAAGACAGCTCTGGCGTCTCTTCCGATTTCATCTCCTCTACGGCTCTTCTGCCTCCTCTGCTGACATCTTCTGCCGGTTCTGCTCCCCTCTCCGGTTCTTCTCCCTCTGTCCGCTGTCTTCTGCTTCTGCCAGGTCTTCTCCACTGTCTTCTCGCTCTTTTGCCGGTCTTCTCCCTCTGTTCTTCCGATGTTGACTCAACGCTCTCTAATTGTATGTGTACGGTGTGCCACTACTTATATTGGCGTGGGGTCACCGGGTGGCGACATATGGAAGTCCTGCCCCTTGACTTCACTGCCCCAGGCATGATGGGGTGGGGCCTCCGGATGACATGACACTGACCCCGCGCCAATATAAGTAGTGGCACACTGCGCATCCAACATTAGAGAGCGTTGAGTCAGAAGAACAGAGGGAGAAGACAGTGGAGAAGACCTGTCAAAATAGTGAGAAGACAGCGGGGAAGACCCGGCAGAGGCAGAAGACAGCGGCAAACAGACCAGAGAGGGCTAGAAGACATCAGTGGAGAAGAACCGACAGAGGCAGTAGACATCAGGCAGAGAAGCTGAAGAGGAGAGAATTGGAAGAGACACCAAAGCCGTTTTAATAAATTACTTTAAAAACCTGTGTGCTGCGTTTAATTTTTGACACTTGTTCTGGTGAATGGGTAGGGGTACAATGTACCCCATACTCATTCACATAGATTGTATATGGGGGACCGCCTTGTTAAAGGGGCTTCCAAATGCCGATAAGCCCCCCGCCCGAAGACCCCCGACAACAAATGGCCAGGGTTGTCAAGAAGAGGCCCATGTCCCCATCAAAATGGGGACAAGATGCTTTAGGGTGGGGGGCCCCCCCAAGGCATCCACCACCCCCCCATGTTGAGGGCATGTGGCCTGGTATGGTTCGGGGGGGCGCGGGGGAGAACTTGCTCGTTCCCCATCCCCTTTCCTGACCTTCCGGGCTGTGTGCTCAGGTAAGGGTTTGATGATTTTGGAGGGACCCCCACGCTGTTTTTCAGCGTAGGGGTTCCCCTTAAAACCCATACAAGACTGAAGGGCCAGGTATGCTCTTGGAGGGGGTACCCCCTAAAAATTCATACCGGACACAAAGTGCCTGCCTTGTCAGATCCGTTTTTATTGAAGTCGGATAGATGTCGGACTTCAAGTCGCATGACTTGTGTCGTACCAGTGTAAACCCGGCCTAAGCCATACACTTTGTAACAGCAATAACGTTCACCAGCTGCAAAAGCTTTAATCATTAGGCGAATCATTGGGAGGTTAAACATCATCTTTCATCCCATGTACAGTCCAAGCAGAAGCAGACAGGGTCGCACCTTGTATTGTCGAAATCCACTCTTGCAGCTCCGCAAATTCCAGTCCGAATCATAGTCATAGCTGTTGTCTCTGTAGTATGGAGGCGCAGTTCCATAGTAATAGCGATTTTGTTTTTGGCGAAGTTGATCACACAGCTCCTCCATGTTGTGCCTCCAGGAGAAGCTACTGATGTCATTGGCAGCAAAGACTAAGCCAGTGATAGACACTGCCAAGCAGCCCAACACAGAAATAAAGGAAAGGACCATCTATGTGACAGAAAATATAAAATACAAATTAATATAATATATACACAGTTGTATTCATAAGTTTACATACCCATGGCAGAATGTATAATTTCTTGGCCATTTTTCAGAGAATATGAATGATAAACTTTTTTCACTCATGGTTAGTGTTTGGCTAAAGCCATTTATTATCAATCATGTTTACTCTTTAAATCATGACAACAGAAACGACCCAAATGACCCTGATCAAAATTTTGGTGATTTTGGCCTCAACATGCACACAAGTTGACACAAAGGGGTTTAAAAGGCTATTAAAGGTAACAATTCTCACCTGTGATCCATTTGCTTGTAATGTGTGAGTGAAATTATATATATACACACACACACACACACACACACACACACACATATATATATATATATATATATATATATATTTATGTCAATGAGTTCCTGAACACCTGACAGACCCTGCTGCACTGACGGTTCTGGATTCTGAGTCATGGGGAAAGCAAAATAATTGTCAAAGGATCTGCGGGAAAAGGTAGTGCAACTGTATAAAACAGGAAAGGGATATACAAAGATATCCAATTTATTGAGAATTAACACTGCCGATTGGAAAACTAAATCAAGAAGTGGAAAATGAGGAGTTCTGTTGAAACCAAACCAGTCAGGAAGACCAACTAAAATTTTAGCCACAACTGTCAGGAAAATTGTTCGGGATGCAAAGAAAAAAACTCACAAATAACTTCAGGTGAAATACAGGACTCTCTGAAAACATGTGGTGTGGCCGTTTCAAAATGCACAATAAGGAGGCACTTGAAGAAAGATGAGCTGCATGGTCGAGTCGCCAGAAGAAAGCCATTACTACGCAAATGCCACAAAGAATCCCGCTTACAATACGCCAAACAGCACAGACAAGCCTCAAACCTTCGGGTACAAAGTAATTTGGAGTGACAAGACCAACATTTTGCTTTTTGTCCACAACCATAAAAGCTACATTTGGAGAGGAGGAGTCGACAAGGCCTATGATTAAATATAGATGGAGAAAAAAAATAAAAATTTATATACATACATACATACATACATACATACATACATACATACATACATACATACATACATACATATATATATATATATATATATATATACACATATATTATATCATTCAAACTGTGAAACACGGGAGGTGGATCACGGATGTTTTGGGGATGTGTGAGCTACAAAGCTACACAGGAAAATTGGTCAAAATTCATAGCAAGATGAGTGCAAAATGTTAGCAAAATACTGGAGGAACATTTGCATTCATTAGCCAGGAAGTTGCGCATGGGACGTACTTGGACATTCCAACATGACAATGATCCAAAACACAAGGCCAAGTCAACCTGTCACTGGCTACAGCAGAATACAATGAAGGTTCTGGAGTGGCCATGTCAGTCTCCTGACCTCAATATCATTGAGCCACTCTGGGGAGATCAAGAATTTACAGGAACTGGAGGCTTTTTGCCAAGAGCTTTGCTATCTGAGAAGATAAAGAGCCTCAATCCACAAAATATCACAAAAGACTTCAAGCTGTCATTGATGTTAAAGTGGGCAATACACGGTATTAAAAGGGGTTGTAAACTATCATGAATTTTCACCTTAAAGCGGGGGTTCACCCGTACATAACACTTTTTCCCCTTAGATTCATGCTCGTTTTGTCTAGGGGAATCGGCTAGTTGTTTTAAAATATGAGCTGTACTTACCGTTTACGAGATGCATCTTCTCCGCCGCTTCTGGGTATGGGCTGCGGGACTGGGCGTTCCTATTTTGATTGACAGCCTTCCGAGATGCTTCCGACGGTCGCATCCATCGCGTCACGATTTTCCGAAAGAAGCCGAACGTAGGTGCGCAGGCGCAGTATAGAGCCGCACCGATGTTCGGCTTCTTTCGGCTACTAGTGACGCGATGGATGCGACCGTCGGAAGCCTCTCGGAAGACTGTCAATCAAGAAGGAACGCCCGCTCCAGAAGACCCATACCCGGAAGCGACGGAGAAGATGCATCTCGAAAACGGTAAGTACAGCTCATATTTTAAAACAACTAGCCGATTCCCCTAGACAAAACGAGCATCCATCTAGCATCCATCTAAGGGGAAAAATAGTTTTATGGGTGAACTCCCGCTTTAATGCATCCTATGCATTAAGATGAAAAAACTTCTGTCAGTCCCTCCAGCCCCCCCCCGTTTTACCTACATAAGCCGTGGAATTCACTCACTCTTCACGGGGTCCTGGCTCTTGATTGGATAGATTAATAGCAGCGCAGCCATTGGCTCCCGCTGCCGTCAATCAAATCTAATGATTTGGTCGCGAGTCATTGGCCGCTGAATGAATGAATGACTCGGAAGCGCGCCTGCAAGGCAACCCCCCTATGAGAGCGCTTCTCCTAGGGGGGTCAGATGTGGGGAGGAGCCGGGAGAGCTGCCGAGGGACCTCAGAAGTGGCAGATCGGGGCCACTCTGTGCAAAATGATTTGCACAGTGGAGGCAAGTATGACATGTTTGTTATTTTAAAAAAAAGTTTTACAAATCACTTTAAGAACTAGAGTATGAAAACTTTTGATCAGAGTAATTTGGGTAGTTCCCGTTATGATTATTTAAAAAGAGTAAAAAGACAGTTGATTGATCATAAATAGCTTCAGCTAAACACTAACCACGAGTAAACTGTTTGTGTTATTCACATTCTCTGAAAAAGAAAAGAAAAAAACAAACAAACAAAAAAAAAACTACTATCTATATACACACACACACACTTTTTTTTTATTTTTTTTACACATACATGCAGTACATTGCATACTAGGTTAGCTCCACCTACAGTTGCAAGAAAAAGTATGTGAAACCTTTTGGAGTGATATGGATTTCTGCACAAATTGGTCATAAAATGTGATCTGATCGTCATCCAAGTCACAACAATAGACAATCACAGTCTGCTTAAACTAATAACACACAAATAATTAAATGTTACCATGTTTTTATTGAACACACCATGTAAACATTCACAGTAAACATTCACACCAGACATCCCAAGAATATTGCTTAACTGAAACAGTAAAGAGGAATGGTCAAGAATTACTCCTGACCGTTGTGCAAGTCTGATCTGCAACTACAGGAAACCTTTATTGCTGCCAAAGGAGGTTCAACCAGTTATTAAATCCAAGGGTTCACATACTTTTTCCACCTGCACTGTGAATGTTTACATGGTGTGTTCAATAAAAACATGGTAACATTTAATTCTGTATGTGTTATTAGTTTAAGCAGACTGATTGTCTATTGTTGTGACTTAGATGAAGATCAGATCACATTTTATGACCAATTTGTGCAGAAATACATATCATTCCAAAGGGGTTCACATAATTTTTCTTGCAACTGTATAGCAAGCCAAGCTGTCCAATGTGCTTTTTTTAGGGTTCTGGGAGTTTTTCCAAGCTTCTAGAGCAGCCCTATAGTCAATTAATATTTTTGCAGAGTCTCCTTGTTTGAGGTTTAGCAAGCAATTTATACTTTATTAGGGAGAACAGCTAAAGAAACTTACATTTTTTATTTTTTATATGTGAAGTTGTAGGTAACCCATACTAGAAAAAGGTAAAAATGTAAAAGGTTTCCTGCACTACCACCCCTAGATTGTCTGAAAATACTTGTATACATTAAGAATTGTATTTTCACCTCCGCATTGACCGAACACACAAAACCACCTTGCTGTGAAAAATCTTCTGTTTGCCGATAATCTGACGCTCTGCAATTCCCCAACATCAGCCCTAACATGAGCTTTTAATTCTGCAGATCAGAGCTTCCTAGTTTCCCATAGATGACCAAAGCATGTAAACACACCGAACTAGCCCCACTAAAATTGGTTGTAAAAGGCAGAAGATTTTTTACCTAGACATATTCTCTGTATTAAAAAGGTAAAAACCTTGTGGTTAGCTCCCCACCCTTACCCGAGCCTGATTTTGATCCAGCGCTATGGCTAAGAGTAACGGCTCTCTCCTCACTGGACATGGAGGCAGTAGTGGGAACCATTGGCTTCTGCTGCTTTAAAATCACACCCTGTGGAGGAATATGGGGTGGGGGGCTGAGGCATACAGGCTGTGTGTGTCCTTGGACACAGAGCCTATCCTTGGATCTAGCCTGCAGATGTGCCCCCATAGGAATCGGCTTGATATGGTGGCACTTGGACATGGGGAGGAGAAACCAGGGGTGCTGGGGGGGAGGCCCAAGAAGAGGGTGATCAGGGCTGCGCCATGCAAAATCCTTGCATAAAGCAGGTAAGCAAGATGTTTGTTATTTAAAAATAAATTCCTTTACAATCATTTTAAAAATAAATGGAAAAATAGGATTTTATACTCACCGTAAAATCTTTTTCTTTTGAGTTAATGGACGGACAGCTTTAATATTGACAAAGTGGGTATTAGCCTTCCTTTAGGATTGACTAGGCAGAAAGTGTTGACTTCAAAGCTGAACAGCCCAGCCCAGGGGGAGGGCCTACTGGCTACATCCCCTCAGCCTGCACTAAGCAGCTCAGTTCGTCAAAAGCAGTACAAACTTAAAAAGAGGGGTGGGTGCTGTGTCCGTGGCCTGTGGTCTAGCGGACAGGTTTCCAGCGGACAAATGTTTCTTAGCATGCTAAGAAACATGTCCGCTGGAAGCCTGTCCGTCGTCTGTACGACTCACCGGACATGTCCGCTCGGCCGAAAGCCCTCGCATGCGTCGAAATGATTCGAAGCATGCGTGGAAGCATTGACCTTCCAGGGTCGCGCACATTGGTGCGGCCACGTCACCGCGTATCCTGTCCGCGGGAAATTTGGTCTGATGGTATGTACAGCCATCAGACCAAATGATCCCAGCGGACATGTCCGATGAAAACGGTCCGCGGAACGTTTTCATCGGACAGATCCGGTCGTGTGTACAAGGCCTTACACACCTGGGAAACAGATGCTTGATGTCAGAAAGCCCAAGAGGCACCTATTGCCCTGGTTGAATGCATCGTGACAGGGAGGCGCCTGACCCTTTATGGCGTAAGTCTGATCACGATCTGTCGGATCCACCTTGAAATGGTGGGTGATGAGACAGTTGGGCCCTTCTTGGGACCAGCCACCAAAACAATCAATGAGTCTGAACTCCGCAAGGGACTTCTGCTACTAGACGCACTAGGTCGGCGTACCAAGGACGCCAAGGCCAATCCGGAGCAATTAGTATAATTGGAATCCCCTCTGTCTCTACTCTGCGAAGCAGAGGAGGAAAGAGCTTTAGAGAAGGGAAGGCAGAGATTAGCCGGTACAGACTCCACGGTGTCACTAATGCATCTGTCGCGTCTGCCCATGGGTCTTTTGACCTGGCCACAAACCTCAATACTAAGGATGAGCTCCGGCGTGTTCGCATAGAACACGTGCAGAGCCCGCCAGGAAGTCGGCACCCGCGCTGCGCTAATCACAGCCAGGGAGACATTGTCCGATGCTCGGCTGCAGAGATCGGGAAATGTCTGCCTGGCTGTGATTAGCGCAGGTGCCGACTTCGTGGCGGGCTCTGCACGTGTTCTATGCGAACATGCCGGAGCTCACCCTTACTCAATACCTTCCAATTGAGTTGAGACGCCAGGAGATCTACGTCTGGCGTGCCCCATCTTGGACAAAGGAGCTGAAACACATCCGGGTGCAGAGACCATTCTCCTTGGCCCAGCACCTGGCGACTCAGGTAGTCCGCCTGCCAGTTTTCCACGCCCGGAATGTATATGGCCGACAGGGCTGGTACGCTCCTTTCTACCCACCTTAGGATGTGAGCGACCTCGGACACTGCAGCCGAGCTTATTGTTCCTCCTTGATGGTTGACATATGCCACTGCCGTGGCGTTGTCCAAAAAAATCCTGACTGGACGCCCCTGTAAACTCTGAGACGACGTGGAGAGGCACAGCCTGATCGCCCGAAATTCCACGACATTGATCGGCAAGGGGGAATCCACCGGAGACCAGCGACCCTGGGTCGACTGAACCTCCCAGACTCCCCCCTCAACCGGTAAGGCTGGCGTCCGTCATGACTATCCAGTGAAGAGGAAGGAACTACTTCCCGGACAGAAGTGCCGTGAGGTCAGCCACCAAAAGTGAGGTCCTGACCAGGTGGCTCACCCAGATTTAATAATCCAGGGATGATGGGCACTGGACAGAATTTCCTTCTGTAGCACTCGCGTGTGAGATTGCGCATATGGTACCGCCTCAAAGTAGGCCACCATGAGGCCCAGGACTCGCATGCAAAAGCGGAGTGCCGACTATTTCTGAGATGTCAACTGCCATACCGCAGCCCAAAAGGGTCTGCAACTTTTCCACAGAGAAAAAAAAAACCCTTGCTTCTGAGGAGTCCAGAATCAACCCCAGATATACTAGGCGTTGAGTCGGTACCATTACTGACTGAGTGTTCAGTACCCAACCAAAGTGTCAGAGGGTTTGACAGGTTATAAAGACGCTCACCTCTAATTCTGAGCTTGAAGTGCCCTCAGAAGAAGATCGTCCAAGTAGCCAATGATAGCAATGCCACACTGTCTTAGTAGGGCCAAAATTGGGGAAAGCACCTTAGTGAACACCCTTGGTGCCGATGCCAGGCCAAAAGGGGAGAGCTGCAAATTGATAGTGGTCTTCCCTGACCGCAAAACGCAGATATCTCTGATGCTTGGTGCATATGGGGACATGCAAATAGGTGTCCCTGATGTCCAAGGATGCCAGGAAGTCCCCCGGCAGGAGGGCAGTGACAACAGAGTGAACCAATTCCATCTGAAATCTTTGTACCTTCAAAGCAATTGAGGGCCCTGAGGTCCAGGATTGGATGAACGTCCTCCTTTGGTACTATAAACAGATTTGAGTAAAACCCCTGAAACCGTTCCTGTACTGCGACAGGAATAACCACCCCCCGTTTCAGCAGGTCTTGAACTGCCCCAAGTAGGGCTTCCCGAAGAGTCAGTTGTAGCGGGAGGGAAAAAATCTGTTTGGTGGGCAAGATAGAATTCCATCTTGTACCCTGAAGACACTACTTCGCAAACCCACTGGTCGGGGACCTGAGATGTCCACCGGGTCGCAAAGACGTCCCTCCACCCGAGAGATGGGCTGGGTGACAAACCTTCATGCAGACGTAGCTTTGTTTGCAAAACAAGGGGCGTCTCTGTCCCTGAGCAGGTGCTTTATCGGCCTGAGGTCTTTTACCTGCCGCACTGGGCAGACAAAAAAAAAAAAACTCCTTGTTTAAAAGATGGTCTATATAAGACACGAGGAAACACCTTAGCAGTGCGGGTCGCCTTACGGAACCCAAAGGGGACTGGCTCTTCAATTGCTTCTGCAGACCCCTCAATCTTTATAGTATCTTGCACTGCGTTGATAAGGTCACTTACCAGAGCCCTATCGCGTGCTTACCCGGATACGGAGTCATTCAGTAGCTGGACCCGGCTCCGCATCCGAGTTGTCCCCAGAAGATGGCGGGGGAGGGTGCGCTTTCTAGCCCCCATTTGCCCACGCGCTGCTTCCACCTTGGCAACAAAAGGCATCTAGGATTGCCGACATAGCGTCCCCCAATACCTCGGGTGCAGGGGCATCAATTGCAAGCTCAGGCACTACAGGGGAAAAAGCGCCTGCTTCTGACGCCATGCTGACCCACACACCTGACACAGGGACTTCAAGGCAAGGCACCCTCCTAGCTGCAGTGACAAGAGGTTTCCACTCAGAGGACTCACCACCCTGAAACAGTAGTATGCTGCCGTCCACCACTAAGTAGAGCTGCTTCCTTGTCAGATATGCAGTCTGACCCTTCAGCAGCGTGTGTGTCAGTCTGTGCCGTTTAAGTGCTGTCTGATAGATGGCAAAATGGCTGCCAAGTGGCCACTAGAGGCCAATAATGATCACAGGCCACAAGAACATGGCCGCCGGGTGGCAGCTAGAAGCCCACACAGTCCACAAAAACATGGCCGCTGACCATATCCAGTGCATGGATCTCAGGGAAAAACTGGCCGCAGAGTGGTCGAGACCAACCAATGCCACGGTACACAAGCGCATGACCACTGGGTGTAGATAGAGCCAGGAGCCCAGACAAAGTCCGCCGAGTGGCCGCTAGAAGCAGAACATAGTGCGGCCACAAAAACATGGCCGCCGAGCATGACTAGTCAAACACCACCTGGATCACAGCAAAGATGGCCGCCAAGTAGAAGATAGAGGCCAAATACAGCGCGGCCACAAGAACATGGCCACCAGTGCAAATAGAGCAATACAGCATGGATCACAGCAATAATGGTCGTCGACAGCATGGAGCAGGACACATAGGTAAGCAAAATCTTTTTAAGCAGCTTAAAACAATGCTTTAGCGGACGTATATGCAGTTCCCCCCAGGTTAAGCCCTCCCCAGGAGAACCCCCCGCCCCAGCAGCTAGCTCAGAGAGCCTAGGGAGGAAGGAAGGGAGGGATTGGAGAAGGGAAGGATAGAACCCTTTATTTACCTCTCCAGGAATGCCCAGCTCAGTCTTCCTGCCGAAGCAGGGCATTATACTTACTCTTCCTGAGGATTGTGCTGTAAGCATCCCGGCCAGGCTACTGCGACTCGGCTCTGTAGGCCGGTCCTATGGAAGCCCTGAAGCGTATAGCTCACCGGCCACCCGTAGAGCGACGGGCATGTCATGGACGACCCAGTGCATAACTATGGTCGGCACAAGCTTGATGGCCGAAACGGGGGGGGGGGGGGGGGGGGGGACTACAAGGATCTGGGATCCAGCCTGTCGCCCAATTGGCAGTTGATCGAAGATCACAGGAACAAAAAAAATAAAAAAATGAAATTTCCATCTGGAATAAAAAACATCCAGGCCTATGGGCCCGAAGGGAGCCATGTCTTCTCCATAACTAGGCAGAAAAAAAAACTGAGCTGCTTCATGCAGGCTGAGGGGATATAGCCGGTAGGACAACCCCCTGGGCGGGGGGCTGTTCAGTTTTGAAGTTAACACTTTCTGCCTAGTCACTCCTAAAGGAAGGCTAATAACCACTTTGTCAAGATGAAGGCTGTGTCCGTCCATGAACGAAAGAGAAAAAGCTTTACCATCAATAAATGGTTATTAAAGCACATGGGTGGTAATAGGCCAGAATACTTTTCTAAAAGTGTTGATGCTCCTGTTCCACCCTATTGCTGTATTTAGGATCATTGCATGCAGAGTAGTTCTCAGCAAAAGCTTTTCCCCGTGGAAAGATTAGGTTGGCGATCTTTAAAATCAGGGCAAAAATGAACAAATCTCTTGTTAGTCCAACCCCTTAACATGTTTCTTCGCTTTTCCCCACTGCTTTCTCTGTAACCACTTCTGGACTACCGTATGTATGTATGTATGTATGTATGTATGTATGTATGTATGTATGTATATATATATTTTTATCACACACACACACACACACACACACACATTACTTTGACACTCTATACCGGGTTATGGTAGTTAGTTGCTATAACCCCGGTATATTTTTATACAGTGGGCGATTCTCTTTCGCATAAAAGTGGTGGCGAGATCACTTTATGGCCAGCCTCCGCTCCTTCCTGGTCATTTTGCCAGCGCAGTCGGTAGCACCGAAAACGATCCAATCCTGTGTTGCGAGGGGCAGGAAGTCAAGTGAGGGCAAGATGGCCCCCACTCGACTATGCCCTTAGAGGACCAGAAAGATGTCCGACATCACTTCTGTCTCTAGGCCTTAAAGGGCCTTGTAAGGGCCATTGTTAAAAAACCCTTGGTAAAGGGTCATGTAAAATTACTTTTTATCATTTAATGTGAGATCTGAGGCCTTTCTGACCCCAGATCTCACAATAAGGAGAACCTGTCATGGCCATTTCTATTACAAGGGATTATGTTTACATTCCCTGTAATAGGAATAAAAAGGTGATCAAAAATAAAAAAATAAAAAATTTTTTTTTTTTTAAAGGGACAGTGAAAAAAAAAAAAAAGTTAAAAAAAAGTTAAAAACAATAAAATAAATTAAAAGCACCCGTCCCTACGAGATTGTGTGCAGAAGCGAACGCTTACACAATGCAAACGGTGTTCAAACCATACATGTGAGGTAGTGCTGCGATCGTAAAGCAATAATTCTAGCACTAGACCTTTTAGCTGTAAAAAATAGATTTTTAAGTACCGTAGTTTGTCGCCAAAAAAAAAAATCGCAAATTTGACATGTTAGGTATCCATTTACTCAGTGTAACATCTTTCACATTATACCAAAAAAATTGGGCCAACTTTTTTTATTCATGAAAGTAAATTTTTTTCAAGAAAAAAAAAAAAGTGCGACAAAGTATAGCAACGACCACCATTCTATTCTCTAGGGCCGCGGCTAATAAATATTTTTTTTTATTATATATACACACATACAGTAGAGACTAGAGGTCGACCGATATGGGTTTTTCTCTAGCCGATTTATGACGCCAATTTTTTTGGGCTGATTTGTTAGGCCGATTTCCCCCCCCCCCTTCATCTCATAAAATCTAACAGTTAGACCCCTTTCACACTGGGCGTTTTTCAGGTACTTTTGGGCTAAAAATAGCACCTGTAAAGTGCCTGCAAAACTGCTCCCCTGCAGTCTCAGTCTGAAAGCCCGAGTGCTTTCACATTGAGGCGGTGCGCTGGCAGTACGTTAAAAAAAAAAAAAGTTCTGCAAGCAGCATCTTTGGAGCGGTGTATACCACCACTCCTGCCCATTGAGATGAACGCCTGCAAAACGCTTCTGCAGTGGCGCTACATGGGAGCACTTAACCCCTTAATCGGCCGCTAGCTGGGATATAAGCGCCCCGCTAGCAGCCAAATAGCGCTGCTAGAATGATGGTCCAGTGTTTAGGCAGCGGAGTTCTGTGGAAAAAAAAAAATTAAAAAAGTCAGCAGCTACAAATACTGCAGCTGTTGACTTAATATATGGACACTTACCTGTCCTGGGTGCCCGCAATGCTGGCACTCGAAGCCGATCTGTCCCTCGGGTGCTGCCGCCACCATCTTCGGTAAGGGAATCAGGAAGTGAAGCCTTGCGGCTTCACTTCCTGGTTCCCTACTGTGCATGAGCGAGTCGCGCTGCGCGATCCCACTGGTCCCTGCTGTCTTCTGGGACCTGTGCATCTCCCAGAAGAAAGCTGGGGGTGGATTAAGCGCCAGATGTGGTGTAGGTCACCACAGTGATCTATGCCCAGAAGAGGGAGCAAATACCTGGTATTACACAGGTATCTGCTCCCCCTGAAAGGTACCAAATGTGACACCAGAAGGGGGGGGGAATTCGGAAAAGCGGAAGTTCCATTATTGCTCTGCTAAGTAATACATAAAATGTCTTACATTTAAACACAACAAGCCATATATATATATATATATATATATATATATATATATATATATATATATATATATATATATATATATATATATATATATATATATATATATATATATATATATATATATATATATATATATATATATATATATATATATATATATATATATATATATATATATATATATATATATATATAATCTAATACACAAACAGGTAATGGAAACTTTTGGATGAAAAAAAAAAAAAATATGGGCCAACTTTAGGCTGCTTTCACATTGAGTCGTGCAGCCGCGGTGACGGTATATTTGTATTTGTAGCGCGGCTATACCGTCGTATTTACAGCGATATTCGGGCGCTAGCCGTGAGGTTTTAACCCCCGCTAGCGGCCGAAAAAGGGTTAATACATTACCGCGGTATTACCGCGCTTTCCCATTGAATTCAATGGGAAGGCGCAGTATAGGAGCAGTGAACACACCGCTCCTATACCGCGGTAAAGATGCGGCTAGCAGGACTTTTGGAGCGCTCCTGCTAGCGCACCGCTTCAATGTGAAAGCCTTCGGGCTTTCACATTGAACACTACAGGGCATGATTTTTCATGCGGTATAGCAGCGCTATTTTTAGCGCACTACCGCATGAAAAACGCCTCAATGTGAAAGGGGCCTTAGTTTAGTTTAGCTAACTGTTTAGTTTTTTATTTGTTAAAGCATATTTCTTCAAAAAAAAAAAAATGTGTTTGAAAGACCGCTGCGCAAATACCGTGTAACATTAAATATTGCAGCAATCGCTATTTTATTTCCTAGGGTCTCTGCTAAAAATATATATATATATAATGTTTGGGGGTTCCAAGTGATTTTCTAGCAAAAAATATAGGATTTTTACTTGTAAGCAAAAAAAGATTTAGTCTTTAAATGGTTAAACTGAGAACTCTCCTACACGGAGTTCAGTTCATTGATAAGTAGCAACATTGTATATCTTTTCTCAAAACTTGGCAGGCTGCCCAGGAGAGAAAAGTCTTCTACAGGAACCTTCAGGCAACTTGCATTGACTTCTATTACAGAAGCTTTTTGCAAGTCGCGGTGCTAAAGTTTAATTCGGCTTTTTTACAGCACAAATCGGCCGATGCCGATTAATTAAAAAAACGCCAAATATCGGCCAGCCGATATATCGGTCGACCTCTAGTACAGACCAAAAGTTTGGACACACCTTCTCATTCAAAGAGTTTTCTTTATTTTCATAACTATGAATTAACACATGGAAATTATACATAAAGTGTGAAACAACTGAAAAAATATTTCATATTCTAGGTTCTTCAAAATAGCCACCTTTTGCTTTGATTATTGCTTTGCCCACTCTTGGCATTCTCTTGATGAGCTTCAATCGGTAGTCACCTGGCGCAGCACCCCATCACTCTCCTTCTTGGTCAAATAGCCCTTACACAGCCTGGAGGTGTGTTTGGGGTCATTGTCCTGTTGAAAAATAAATGATGGTCCAACTAAACGCAGACCGGATGGAATAGCATGCCGCTGCAAGATGCTGTGGTAGCCATGCTGGTTCAGTATGCCTTCAATTTTGAATAAACCCCCAACAGTGTCACCAGCAAAGCACCCCCACACCATCACACCTTCTCCATGCTTCACGGTGGGAACCAGGCATGTAGAGTCCATCCGTTCACCTTTTCTGCGTCGCACAAAGACACGGGGGTTGGAACCAAAGATCTCAAGTTTGGACTCATCAGACCAAAGCACAGATTTCCACTGGTCTAATGTCCTTTCCTTGTGTTCTTTAGCCCAAACAAGTCTCTGCTTGTTGCCTTTCTTTAGCAGTGGTTTCCTAGCAGATATTCTACCATGAAGGCCTGATTCACACGAAGGCCTGATTCACACAGTCTCCTCCTAACAGTTCTAGAGATGTGTCTGCTGCAAAAGGTGGCTACTTTGAAGAACCTAGAATATGAAATTTATTTTCAGTTGTTTCACACTTTTTTGTTATGTATAATTCCACATGTGTTAATTCATAGTTTTGATGCCTTCAGTGTGAATCTACAATTTTCATAGGTCATGAAAATAAAGAAAACTCTTTAAATGTAAATATATATATATATATATATATATATATATATATATATATATATATATATATATATATATATATATATATATATATATATATATATATATTGACAGAAGTCAGGTAAATCTGTGGGTGTTATCACAGAGGGGAGATACATGCCCTGTTTAGACAATACACCAATTATTATCAGGTGTCGTCTGCAGAAGTAGCCAGAAAGATTTAAGGGTGTTGGAAAACTTCAGCTGTTCAGAATGAGGCAATTAAGGCCTCTATAAGTAATCCAGAGGATTACTACAGATTGCTGCATCCTGAGGCTTTCTGAGTGAAGGAGTGCAGTGAGCTGAAATACTTCTGAAGAGGTGAGGTGCTGTTGATTTTTCTGTGTGATAAAAATAAAAGACTATTGTTTTTCTGCTGTATGACCAGCAGTGTCTGCCCAGCAATAGGCTGCGCCAGACCCCATAGATAGGTTCCTATGTGGAAGGTAGGTAGACGCCCCAAGTGGCCAGGGTTTATTTTATGTTTGATTTTGTTTATGCTGTTTGGATGCTTGCACTTGTTTCCAGCAAGATGGAAGAATAAACCAAAATCTTTGTTTTCAACCGTCTTCGACTGCCTTTCTGTATAGTTCCGTGTGTAGTGAACCCATCCAGAGGGTCACACACCCCCGCTACCGTGCTAACCATTACACACATACATACATACATACATACATACCATACCATACATACACACTTTTTTTTTAAACTTGTAAACAAATGTCAGAAAAAAGGTCTGGTCCTTAACTGGGTAAGCTCTGTATCAGAGGTTACATAGAGTCCACAACGTCCTCCTCAAAGTGAGTGTCAGCCCCTACGACTGACTGATTGGACCTGAGCTCTACATTATATGAATTGACCTAGAATTATTAGGTATTTGCAATAATGCTGTCAGAGCATCTAACGAGGAGGGGGCGCTACAAAAAACGTATGTATTAATGTCTTCTGAGAGTGGACCAGCAAAAGACTCTGCAAATTCTCTTTGGCCAGTCAGAGCTAGTCTTTAATAAAGTTTTTTGCATGCACCCCACCAACATTACTGCCATATTTGACTGCCTAGATGACTGTGTTCAGAGTAGGATTTTTGGACAGGCATTGTGATTAGGGTTGTCCCGATACCACTTTAAGACCGAGTACAAGTACTGATTACCGATACTTTTTTAAATCTCATGTGACAGTGGCACATGTATTAGTAGTTTTAAATTATTTTTTTTTTACAATTTGTTTTTATTTAAAAAAAAAAAAAAAAAATTATAATGCTTTCTTTCCCCTTTTTTTTAAGGGGGGCGCCGCTCTCAATCCTGACAGTTCCAGGGGGTGGAGGAGGAGCACGGAGGGGAGAGGCAAACACGGAGGGGGGAGAGAAAGCAGAGAAATTACTTTTAAATCTATACAGCGGTGATCGGTGCTTGTAACTTCCCCACGCACTGATCACCGCTGACTGTACAAGTATCGGGTGAAGCATCGGGAGCATTTGCCCGAGTACAAGTACTCGGGAAAATGCTTGGTACCGATACTAGTATCGGGACAACCCTAATTGTGATAAAGAGGAAGACTAGACCTGGTTCTTTTGGAAGTGGAGTAATTTACAGTTCCACTTTAAACTAGTACAGCTCTTTGGATGTACTACATTACAGGTGCATCTCATAAAATTAGAATATCAAAAAGTTAATTTTAGTAATTCCAGCGTCTGGAGGAAAAGTGGAGAGGCACAGAATCCAAGTTGCATGAGGTCCAGTTTGAAGTTTCCACAGTCAGTGATTTGGGGAGCCATGTCATTGCCTGGTGTTGGTCCACAGTGTTTTATAAAGTCCAAAGTCAGCGCAGTCCTCTACCAGGAAATTCTAGACCACTTCATGCTTCCCTCTGCTAACTAGTTTTAAGGAGATGCAAATTTCATTTTCCAGCAGGACTTGTCACCTGCCCACACTGCCAAAAGTACCAATAATTGGTTTAATGAACATGGTATCTGTAACGGAACCTCCCACATTCCCACTTGAGTGCTTCCGTCATATACCGCTTCCCATCAGTCTGGATATAGATATCAGATATTCCAGCTTCTCTCAGACACACGACGAGACTTGTTTGTGTGCTGAACATGGAGTGTTTAATAGAACCAAGAAAGCAACCTTATATACAGTTTAAAGCGGAGGTAACCAGAACATAAATTAACATGAGCTAATTAACTAATCATTTACCCAGACTAGGCGACTCAGATATGACCTTATAGCGTAGAAGTCCCGTCTCCGCTCACCTGCTATACAATACACATCATCATACGTGTAAACACAGGACATCTTCACACAATAGCAGGGTCAATTAGCACAGAGAAAAGACAGATGGCTGGAGGTGACGACATTAGCATCCAACAGTATGTGTCTCAACATGATGAATGAGTCACTATTACAATTAACCCGTTGAATCAACAAACAGTAAATAGTTTTTTACAGATATCCTGGAACATATTTTGGATAATAATTACATAATAATCCCCATCTCAGGTAGTCCAAGATATCATTCCTCAGTCATCCTATGCCCCTAGAGGACATAGGATGATTTTAGACATAAGAGGGTCCGGTGTGGTCCCTGGTGAGTCGGTCACAGTATCGCTGTGCTTAATTGGCCAGCAAACTCACCTGACCTAAACACCATAGATAATCTGTGGAGTATTGTCAAGAGGAAGATGAGACAGACACACACACACACACACACACACACACATGCTGAAGGCTGCCATCACAGTAACCTGGGCTTCCATAACACCTCAGCAGTGCCACAGGCTTCCATCCAATGTGGCATAGCTCCAGATAAGCCCTTTGATTTTATATTTTTGTGAGTTTGCATTTGGCTTTTTAATCATAATAAACCCATTAAAGATGCACCTAGCTGCCGCCCCCTTGTGTTCCTTTTTGTAATTTCAGCCCGGGACCACAACTGCCGACTTCACTGGGGAGAGCGATACAAGACAGAGGCAAATCACGCCTTAATCTCAAAAAGGTAAACAATGAAACCAGAAGAGACAATGATTTTGTCCAAAAAATGTATATAAAAAACAATGTAAAGAAAACGGTCATTACTCCCGCTGCCCTGCACACATAAGCAAACGCACACCCAGGGTGCGCACATGACTTAAGTGGTATCTTGATATAGCGCGGTCTTACCCCTAAGGGTCCCGACACGCTTACAAACATATACTAGGGCCAATTTATAGACAGGATCTGATTTACCCAACAGTATGTCTTTGGAGAGGTGGGAGCAAACCGGAATCCCCGGAGGAAACCCACGCAGGTACAGGGAGAACATGCAAACTCCAGGCAGATGGCGTTGTGGTTAGGATTTGAACCAGCAACCCTATTGTTGCTAGGTGAAGGTGCTAACCACTACACCACTGTGCTGCACATGTATGTAGACTGCAGTTGCAACACCTGTGTGACATCTCTATGAACGTCAGAGTGCAAAAATTCTAGCACAAGATCTCTTGGTCTACTCTAAACGAATGAACTGTAAAATGTTTAAAGCGTCACCTCCTTGCACAGACCTCCTTGTGTCTGAATATTGTTCACATTTTGGAGCATGATCTTAATATGGACATATGATATGTTGTGTATAACAGCACTGATCAACATGGTAACCAGGGAAAACCTAATGCTTGTACTTACCCATAATGCATTGGGATATTTGTAAGCCAAAACATTCAGTGCGCCAGCAACAAGGAACTGTTAGGAGACAAATATTATGGCATTTTAATAATAGTAATAAATCTACAAGTATATTTAAGAATACAGACAAGCAGAGACCAGAAAAACAGTGAGCACCCTGAATAGGTCTCCCCTGTGAGAGATGAGCAAAACCCGAACACCTAGAGTGCTTCTGGGTTTTTGCCAAATGCAGTGCAAAATCTTTACTATGTCCTCGTAAGACCTCATTCACACGACGGACCGTTCTGGTCCGCCTGTCAGTTTTGACGGCGGACCTGAACGGCCGCTCCATGCATCTCTATGGAGCGTCGGATGTCAGCGGAGACATGTCCGCTGACATCCGACCCTATCTGATCCGCTAAAAACAGACGTATGGGGGGGGGGGGGGTTTACGTCCCCATCCGTCCATGCGGATTGGGTAAGATCTGATGAAATTGGACATGCTTTTTCATCAGATCGCTCTATAGGAGACAGCGGTGCCCGACAAGCCCCTCCCCGCTCAGTGAGCAGAGAGGAGCTTGTCATCCGTCGGCTCAGCGGACATCTGCGGACTGATCTCCCGCTGAGCTGGCCGTGTGAATGGGTCCTAAGGGGTTTTCTACTGCATTGGTAAAAAAGCCACATGGGTCAAAGCAACAGGTTAACTTTAACACAAGCCAAGAACAGCACACACCTCCCTCCTTCCACTCTACCTCTGGTGGCGTGGAAAGGAAGCCCTATGCAAGCTCCTTGTCACTCTAGTTGGAGCTTACACAAAGCCGATGATACTCTCCCCTAACATGTATGATGGCTCTAGGCCAAATCGCTACACAACAGTGTTTTCACCATGTAGGACGAAGGCGAGTGTAACATATTGCAGCTTACCAGACATTGACTGCATTTATTTTTTCAGGCTTTCGCCCCTTTCACCTGGTAATTCTGTGAAAAACACCCTGTCCCTTTGTGGCTATACTTCTCCACTGTATCTATGGAGGGAGTCATGTACTGTACGACGTTAAACAGGTCTCCCTTTGCTCAACTATGTTACACGCAGGCTGATAGGATTGTTTGTGCTTTATTTTCAGTTTATTGGTAGTGGCAAGTGTACAGCAATTTTGGCAATATTTGACACTTGCTGAAAATGCTCTTAGCAAGAAAAGTGAAAATGAATGTAGCCACCATACCCAAGGACTGGAAAGCAGCAATACATGGACTTTTTTGGTTTAGAAATGTTGCAAAGACCTTAAAAGAGCAAAACACTGGTTACGGGCAGCACCTTGGTGAAAGACTGCTGCACTCCTGCACCAACCACTGTTGGAGTCTTAAAAAAAAAAAAAAACACACAGCATTACATGCCCTCCTACACACTGCTCCAATTATCCTCTAGGCCAGGGGTCATGGCTCTGAAGGGGACATAGTTTGGGAAATGGCGCTTGATGGCACTGAAGGGGACCCGAG
Organism: Rana temporaria; assembly: GCF_905171775.1. Lineage (NCBI taxonomy): Eukaryota > Metazoa > Chordata > Amphibia > Anura > Ranidae > Rana > Rana temporaria. Next base: position 155,600,623 of record NC_053496.1, on the reverse strand, counting down.
TGTGTGTGTGTATATATGTGCGCACGCGTCTGGGCGGGGGAGGGGTTTATATCACTGAAAGGGACAAGTGTGTGTGGGGTGGTTGATGGCTGTGATGGGGGCACAGTTGTGATGGCTCTGAAAGAGAATGTGTGTGGGGGGCTACAATGTAAACACAAATGTGCAGAGGGGCTCCAATGGAGACACCAGTTTGCAGGGATCCTCTGATGGGCAATAGGGACACCAATTTGCAGGAAAACACTGATGAGTGATGGGGACATAAATGTAAGGCCCTAGGCACACTAGAAGTTTCACCCGCTGCATGAGGCTACAGCATTTACCCATCTCCACTTCTATAGGGTTGTTGAACCAGAGATGCAAGAGAAACCCCTTTCTCAGCTCTGCTTCCACCAGGTAAGGGGGACAGTTTTTTTTCCTAGTTTATGCAAACATGCTACTTGTGTTGTTGGAGACCGGAAACTTGATACAGAAAATAGGGGATCTGCGAGTGTACTACAGATAACTCATACAGCCTCTTTGAAAATTAAAGTTTCCACGCTTATTACCGAGTTCTATAATAGGCTGCACAGTAAGTACCAAAAGGTAGGAAATTACAGACTGGGTTCACATGTGGTCTGCACGATTCTGGCCAAAAATTAGAATCACATATTGCTTAGAATAAAGATCACAATTCTCGCGGCATAACATTTTTCACATTATACAAAAACATTTTGGGCCAACTTCACTGGTACGTTTTTAATTCATTAAAGTAATTTCCCCCCCCCAAAAAAATTGCATTTGAAAGACCACTGCACAAATACAGTGCTATATAAAATACTGCAACAACCACCATTTTATTCTCTAGGGTCTCTACTAAAAAATATATAGAATGTTTGGGGGTTCCAAGTTATTTTCTAGCAAAGAAAAAAAAAAAGAAGATTTTAAACTTGAAACCAACAAAATGTCAGAAAAAGGTTTGGTGTTTAAGTGGTTAAACTTCCCCAATTTACACACAGAAGTCTATTCCTTTGATGTAAAAGACAAATTGTTACAATGTTTAGACTTAATGTTCCACAGATAAAGAATGTTCTGATACTTGGCAGACTGCCCGGTTTTTACAGCTGTGGCTTTGTCAAGATCGAAAAAAAAAAAAAAAAAGTGATATAACAATTCTTGATGATTAATCGGGCAGCTCTATTATAAACACATAGATTTGTTTTCTCACCAGTATTGGTTTCTTGATATCCATTGCACACATTACACTTACCGGAAATCCTACCCAAAAGTGTGTCCCACCATAGAAGAGACCAAGTTCTGGACGAACCACATCGAAAATGATAGCCAGCATTACACTGACGAAACCCAAGGTCATGAAAGAGACCTGCAACAAGTGACAAAATTAAATTAGATTTGTTAAAAACAAAAGTTGCAGACAATACAATTATATCAATATTATCAGGCATTAGATTACTTCATATGGTCGTGTTCACAAATGTCCATCTTTCTGAAAAAAAAAATTGAATTTTCCAGTGGAGGCTTGAACACATGAAGGTGAAACAAGGGGATTTTTTTTTTACTTGCCTGTAAAATCTCCTTCTTGGAGTAAATCACAGGGCACAGGAGAGTTACTTCTTAGACCACTGTATTATGCTTAACCTCCAGGAGATCGAACATTGGCAAATGGCAAAGCTTGAACCAGCCCTGCCTCAGTTTTGTGGCAAGCAATACTGGAGTGAAACACGATAAGGGGAGACTGTGTCCTGTGAGGTATTTCATGAAAGGGATTTTACAAGCAACTCAAAAAGTGTGTCGGCAGGGCTGGACTGCCTTGGCGCCGCTTTGAGCGAGGCTGCAGTAGGACACTTTCATTGCAGGACAATACAGTGTCCCGCAATGAAAGCGACAGTCTGGGAACAGGGGTGGACCGAGCTGCCATAGCGCTGGCTCTGCCTCCACCTACTACTGATCACTGGTTGCTATAGCCGCTTGGCGTCTGGCAACCAGTGACGTCACTGCCCACATTGAAAGCAGAGGAGGATTTCACTTCCTCCTCCTCCGCGCTAGTGCTGCTGGGGAGTCATGCTGGTTCTCTCACCTCCGCTCCAGTGACTGGCTTGCTGCTTGGCTGTGGGGTGTTCCTGTTCCCACTTGCTACGAGGCATCTCTCCCTCTCACTTCCTCCCCCCTCCTGCCCACCTCACACTAACACAGGACTGAAGTCCCCCCCCCCCCCCTTCTCCTTGGCTCGGATGTCACAGGAGGGGGAGGAGAATGTACACACAGCACTCAGGAGGACGGGACATGCTGATCTGAGATCAGTACACACAATCTTAATGCTTGACACATGCAGCAGAAGGAGACACAGAGACAGGGGGCAAGTTGTCAAAAAATAATACTTGCAGTGATTTGGGGGGATAAGAGCATGCTGTATGTGCTATGGGGCACTTTAGGAGGGGAGAGAAATTGTTTTTTTATTCAACCCCCCCTTCCAGAACAATTTCTCTCCCTTCCCAAAGTGTGCCCCCCCAACACATACAGCATGCTCTTATCCCCACAATCATTGCCAGTGTTCTTCTTTGACAACTTGCCCCCTTCCCATCTTCAAAGACAAGCTGTCTGCTATTGAGGGGAAAATTGTACCATCTGGAAACTTTGCTAGAGATTCAGGGCAATTGCTCCGGGTGTCAGTGCCCCCCTGTCAGGCAAGTTAGTGAAGCCAAGTGCCTGACCTTTTTTCAGCAATGGGCTCCAAGACTCAGGACTGGTTCACAGCACAAATCACATAGGAACACGCTCTGCGTTCCTTTGAGATTCACATGCCTTCCAGGTTCTGTGCGATTTTAGCCCTTTCATTTGAATGGGCTGAAACCATGTCGGTCTGTATGTGTATATGTATATGTATATGTATATGTATATGTATATGTATATGTATATGTATATATATATATATATATATATATATATATATATATATATATATATATATATATATATATATATATATATATATATATATATATAAGAGGTCGACCGATATTTGGTCATTTTGGAGAAATCGGCATCGGCCCATTATCCAAATGTGGCCGATAGTTAACATATCTGCATCAGCAGAGTGTGGAGAAGGGAGGAGGAACATGGGGTTCCTTCTCCACACTGTCTACAGAGCAGCGCTGTGTTTGTGAAACACTAAGGGAGCTGTCATTAGCACGGTCTGATGTCGGGGCGGGCGGGATTCAGCTGTCCAACACCAGCCGATGGGATGAGATCATTGGCTGAATAGCTGCTGGGGCCCGCCCACCTCTGGTCCCGCCCACCTCCAACATCACGATGAATCTGAGCTCCTCTCTCCTCTGCAGAACCATGTGAAACTGTATGGAGAGAGAGAGAGAGAGAGAGAGAGAGAGAGAGAGAGAGAGAGAGAGAGAGAGAGAGAGAGTTTCACACAGCTCTACATTATGGGCTGTGAAACCTGCCAGTGCCATCTGCTAATGGCAACCAGCCAGCGCCAACTAGTACCATCCAGTGCCACCTACCAATGCCATCCAGTGTCACCTGCCAGTGCCAATTAGTGCCACCCGCCAATCAGTGCCACTTGCCAGTGTCACCTGTAAGTGCCACGAGCCAGTGGCACCTATCAGTGCCACCTGCCAAAAACAAAAAACAAAAAAAAAAAACGGCATCCTATATGGGCCGCCCCGATTTCTAAATATCGGCATCGGCCAGGGAAAAACCCATATCGCTCGACCTCATACATACACATTTATTTATTTTAATATATATATTTGTTATAATATATATGTTCTCCTTCTCCCCCTTCAGTCCAAGTCCCCAATCCAGCCAGGGATTTTGTAAAGCAGTGTTGGCAGCTCTGCACATGCTCAGTGTTAAACGAGTTTCTATGCAGAGCATTTCCTCTCAATTACATCCAAGCAGCCCATGTGACTAAAAAGTCACATGTGGCTGTATACACAGTGGTAAATGACAGCCAACGCCCTGCCCCCTCCATGGCCATTAATCAGCTAAACACAATTAGGGGTGGGATATTGCATGTAGATTGATGGAGGCTTCACTTCTCTTATTCGGAGACACAGACTGGAGGGGTGTGACACAGCCTGTGACTGGCAGAAATCTGCCCACACCATGTTACTGGCAAAAATAAAGATTGGATTTCAAATATATTTATTTGTTGGACAGTTTAAAAGTTATTTGATTTTGAACATGTGACCAGCAGCAGAGGACTAGTAGCTCCTCTTGCTCATGTTTTCCTGCAGACAGGCTGGGAAAGATTGGGGTCACGTGGCAGCTGTATATCGATTAGGAGAAAGGGTACTTGGATGTTTATTAAAATAATTACATTGCAATCACCCAAATACTGAAAGAGAAGGGATAATGTTTTAGTATCACTTTAAGCGTACATCACACCTTAGATCAAAAAGTAGTAAACAGGGATTGACAAATCAATACTATGGCTACGAGATAGACTTACACAGCCCTGGCCACAGTTAAACACTAGTCGCATCCAAAAATGTGCAGAGAATTAGCCCTGATGTTTTGGAGCCAGATAAGAAGGCAACACTACTAAAACAAAGGAAACACTGGGGCTACCTGGAGCAGGAAGGAGCTTTGCAGTCCCAAAAACAACCTTATCCTTGTATAATACTAGGACACAGCTGCACGTTCAGAAATCCTCCTAATTGTAGCAATTGCCACAAGAAAAGTAACCTTGCATGAAAAAAGCTGGAGAGAAACCAATGACTTCCATAGGGGTAACGGTATGTAGGCAGAAGCTAGGACCGGTTTTGGAGACAATCTTTAAGCACTGAAATGGAAAAACTTATAGTTCTGAATTCCACCCATTCATTATTACATATTGCTCATCATACCTTTGGGAGTTCATTGTCACCATCTTTTTCGAAGTAAGCATTGGCCTCAGTGAGCTCCTCTTAAGCTGCATTTATTCTGGTGTGATGTCTCCCCTTGTGGAGCTGAACTTGGGTGCCCTCTCTTTTTTATGGAAAGATTTTAATGAAATTGTAAATTAAACCTATGTATTTTTTTATACATTTACTCACTTTTCTTATTTGGGGTTATAGTTGGCAACTGTTAAAGTCCTATGTTCTTTTTTATATATATTTGATTATTGCAACAATCCTGAATGATCCTGAGAATATGGGACAGCCTTGAAGGTGGTTATCAAAGGGGCATTTTGGTAGATGCAACTCCCATACCATGGATCGGAACCGCCTGAAGCTTATCCTGGGAAAGGATAATGCATGCCAGGGCCTTGTCCTGGTCAAAGCCCAGATACTCCAGGCAACGCAAAGGCTCCAGGGTCGACTGCTGCAACAATTTGCCCATGGGGCTTAAATGGGGTGCGACACTCCTATTGATTAAATAAAATACAAATTTATTGACACATACAAGCTCAATAGTAGCCGCAGGCAGATGTCATTGTAATATATTATGTACAACATCACAAATCTGATAGTCAGGTACAATTTTCCATAGAATAAAAAAAAAATGAAGCTATATTATCACTTTAAGTATGCATCAACCCCTGAGGAAGTGAACAGATGTTCACAAAATGCATTGGGCCACAGGGATGCATTCTTGTACCTACTGTAAATACAAGAATGCATCCCAGTGGCCCGATGCGTTTTGTTAACATCTGCTCACTTCCTCAGGGGTTGATGCAAACTAAAAAAAAAGCTATAGTTTCACTTTAAAATAACAAACATGTCATTATTACCTCCACTGTGCAGCTTGTTTTGCACAGAGACACTCCCGTGTGCAGAATTCGGCATCCATATGCGCCAAATGCAGGACTCGACCCCACACCCGCGTCATTGGATAAGATTGACAGCACCGGGAGCTATTGGTTGTGCTGCCATCAATCTATCCAATGAAGAGCTGAGAACCCATGGAGAGAGCGATGGAGAGAGCGATGGCGGGAACCTCTGGGGGAATCTAGGATGGAAAAGGACATGGGGGTCCTAGTAGATAGGCTCAGCAATGGCATGAAATTCCAAGCTTCTGTTAACAAAGCAAAACAGAATATTGGCATGCATTAAAATGGGGATTAACTCCAGAGATAAAACGATAATACTTCCGCTCTACAAGATTCTGGTCCGGCCGCACCTACAGTATGCTGTCCAGTTCTGGGCACCAGTCCTCAGGAAGGATGTACTGGAAATGGAGAGCGTACAGAGAAGGACAATAAAGCTAATAAAGGGTCTGGAGGATATTAGTTATGAGGAAAGGTTGCGAGCACTAAAATATATTCTGTCTAGAGAAGAGACGCTTGAGAGGGGATATGATTTAAATTTACAAATACCATACCGGTGACCCCACAATAAGGATACAACTTTTTCGTGGAAGGGAGTTTAACAAGACACGTTGTCACTCATTAAAATTAGAAGAACAGAGGTTTAACCTTAAACTACGTAGAGGGTTCTTTACTGCAAGAGCGGCAAGCATGTGGAATTCCCTTCCACAGGCGGTGGTCATCGATGGTTTCAAGAAACTATTAGAAAAGCACCTGAAGGACCACAACATACAGGGATATACAAGGCAAAACGGACATAGAATCACACACACACACGTTGGACATGGACTGTCTTCAACCTCGCCTACTATGCAACATGTGTAACAATATGCAATCAAGATAAAAAAAACTTCTGCCGTTACATTCCTTTTAAGTATGTCAACTATATCCAATATGTGAAATGAAAAATTACTTCAATGGATGTGAACAAAAGAAAAAAAAGATAGAAAAACAACCGGTAAACCAGCACCAAAAAAAAGTGGATAGAAACGACCTACCACGGTGGAGCATATGCTCTGGCACAGAGTAATGTTACTTTACTGATCGTAAAGCCCCTGTGGGCGTTTTTAAAAATAGCACCTGTAAAGTGCCTGCAAAACTGCTCCCCTGCAGTCTCAGTCTGAAAGCCTGATACTCTAGCAGAAGCGATAGCAATCAAAAAGCCCAATTTCCTGCTCAAAAGAATATGGCAGATTTGCTTTTGCAAGACTGACAATACCAAGTTCAAATCCCAGGGACATAAGGGAGACTTGACTGGCTGTATTATCCGCAGTACTCCCTGAATGAATGCCCTGACTAGGGAATGAGATGTCAGCGGTCTCTGAAAAAAGACTCATAGAGCCGATATTTGACCCTTGATGGTACTCGGGGCCAATTTCATATCCACTCCTAAATGGCAAAAGGCGAGAATCCAACTTATAGCATACTTTTGAGGATTCCACCCTCTGTATTCACTCCAGGAAACCTACGCCTTGCAGACTCTGTAGTAGATAAGCCTGGCTTTCTAGCTTTAATGAGTGTAGCAAGAATTGGACCTGAGAGGCCTTGTTTATTTAAGATATAGGTCTCAGTAGCTAGACCGTCAAATTTAGCCTTTGTAAGGAAAGATGGAACACTGGACCCTGTGACAGCAGGTGGTGACATAGTGAAAGCACCCAAGGTCTTCCTACTGCTATCTTTATGATCTCCGCGTACCAGGGTCTCCTGGGCCAATTTGGGGGCCACTAGGAGCACTGGTATTCCCTCCTTGATCGTGCACAGCAATATCTGTAAGAGAGGGATCGGAGGGAATGCATAGACCAGTAAAAACTGATTCCAACGAATTATGAGAGAATCCGTTCCGTAGGCCAACGGATCTCTCGTCCTAGACACAAAGTTGTCAAACTTCCTGTTGAGCCTGGAAGCTAGCAGGTCTACAGACGGGGTCCCCCCGTCTGGCATATTGCCTCTCTCCTGGAGAAAGTTACTGGCGACTTAGATAGTTTACTTGCCAGTTCTCTACCCCTGAAATGAAGATTGCAGAAAGACAAGGAACATGTTTTTCTGCCAATGTCAAAATCCAATTCACCTCCTTCTGGGCATCCCGACTCCGGGTGCTTCCTTGGCGATTGATATAAGCTACTGCAGTAGCATTGTTGGATTGAATCCGAACAGGGTGACCATAGACACCACCTTTCAGATGACTGGGAGAAAGGACCTTCCTTTCCGCAAGTTCTTGGTCTTTAACCACCAACTGAAGCTTTGGCACATCTGTGGAGATAGGCGCATTGGGTAAATCCAGAGCTTCACTTTTCCTGTTCCAGGTCACTAGAATATTGCCTTGCAGTAGTCTCAAATGAAACTGTGTGTAGGGAACAGCCTTAAAAGGAGGCCACCATCTTCCCCAATAGCCTCATACAAAGGCGAATCAATGGTCCCCTCTTCACCTTGACCTTGTGGATCAGGTCCTTTAGAGACTTGATCTTTGCCTCCGGCAGGAATACCCTGCTTTGGGCTGTGTCTATGATCATGCCCAAATACGCTTACTTTCTTAGGGCTTGCAGGGAGGATCTCTGTAAGTTTATGATCCATCCTAAATGCTCCAAGTATTTTACTGTATTGAGCACTGCGTGATCCAATCCTGCCATTAACTTTAGTAGATCGTCTAGGTAGGCCATCACTGATATGCCCCGTGCCCTCTGCTTTGCCAACAGAGGGGCCATACCTTTGTAAATACTCAGGGCGTGGTTGCCAAACCAAAGGGCAGAGCCACAAACTGGAAGTGGCGATGTTCTACTGCAAACCTTAGGAACTTTTGGTGAGGATAGGCACATGTAAATATGCGTCTTTGATGTCTATGGATGCCCAGAATTCTCCGCCTTGTAGGGTGGCGACCATGGGTCGAATAGCATCCATTTGGAAATGGCGAAGGTTTAGAAACCGATCCAGTGATCTTAGATCCAGGATGGGTCTGACGTCTTCATTTGGTTTTGGAACCACAAAGGTTTGAGTAAAAACCTAAACATTGTTCCTTTAGGGGTACTTTCATGATGACCCCTTGGGACATCAAGTGATCCAACCCCTAAATGACTTTAATGGATCTTTGGAAAGCCTTGAACTTCGGAACCGGTAAGGTGGGATCTTTCGAAATTCCAGCTAGTACCCTAGGGATACTGCGGAGACTACCCACTTGTCCTGGATCTCGGTCTGCCATGCCGCTGAAAACTGCTGAAGCCGTCCCCCCACTCCGCCGAGCAGGGGCATAAAGAGGCTTTGGGGTTTTGCTTGTTAGCTTTTGAACCCCACGGCTTCTTGTTCTTCTGGGCCTGGTTTTCGTTAGCCTTTGTGGCTGTCAGGAAATGTAGTCGCCACTGGCTGGAGGCAGATCTTCCAGGAGCTGGGGAGAGAGAACGTTTAAAACAAGGATGCTTGTTTTTCTTCTTCTCTGGCAAAAAGGGTAGTTTTACCGCTCAATATCTTTTGGATATATTTTTCCAAATCATCCCCAAAGAGGCGTTCGCCATGGAAGGGGGAAACTGGCCAAAAGTTTTTTGCATGGAGCTTCCGCAGACCAATGCTTTAGCCAAAGAATTCTGCGCATATGCACCAGCTGGTGCGCAAGGCGAGATGCCTGTTGGATAGAATCTCTAATGGCATCCACTGTGAAACATAAGGCACTAGGCATATTCTCCCAAAATTTGATCTGCTCCGGAGGCAGATCTTTCAGCCCGTTTCACCTGGTCCTATAAGACCCAACACATACCAACTGCCGCCACAGCAGGTGGGGTTACTGAGCCCGCCAGGAGAAAGGAAGACCTTAGTAAAGATTCCAACTTTTTCTCAGAAGCATCTTTAAATACCTGGGCATTGTCCACCGGACAAGTTTTAATTTACACAAGAGATAGCTGCATCCACAGAAGGCAGACTCCACTTCTTGGTAAACTTCTCCTCCATAGGCTAAAGAACTTCAAACTTCCTAGGAGGAGAAAAACGCTTATCTGGGTGTTTCCAGTCTGCGCAAATCAGATTCTCCAATAAAAGGATGGATCGGAAAGGCACAAGCAACCTGTGGGGAAGAGAAGAGACAAGTGATTCAGTCAATTCAGAAGAGGGTAGTCGGAATGTAAAGCATACCGCTTCAGCATAACATTTCACCTGCAACTTCAGAACCTGGGAAGCAGAAAAAGGTTCCTCTGATATTATTTGTGTGGAATAAGGTTATTGCGCACAGTCTATATAACACTTAATATATGTGGTCAAATAATGGTAATAACAAAATAGTTATACCAAATAGTGGAAAAGGTGTGAATTAAATCCAATATCAAAATACCGTCTTGGATGGACCCGAAAGTGTAGCTCTTAAACCCCCCCCCCTAACGGTTTGTTTGGCAGAGCAGAGACAATGGCAAAAAAACTGAGGTACCTCCCTTATGGGAGCAGTTATATGGAGGGGAACTTGTCCTCATTGGTTGTGCCAGTGTCCAATCACCTCTGGTGAACATACAACCCCACTATGTAATGAATAGAGGCTCTGTGTCCCGTGGTGTACGATAAAGAAATGACAATTGCATATGGCTACTGTTGATCTTGTATGTATCAATACATTTGTATCCTATATTTCATAACCTCATTTAAAGTCCTATGGGCAAATTGTTGCATTTGTAGGTTTAATGGGGATGAAGGGGCATCACGGGATGCACCAGGCCACATTTTATTGTTTAGGGTCGACTGTTAGATATTGAGGACCCAGTCCTATGGAACGTGCACTATGTTGCACATTCCCATCGAGACCACCAATTCCTCCCTCAGAAGCAAATTGTCTAGGTACCCCAGAGTGGGGATTCCCAAAAGGTCAGCAGAAACGCAAACACTGTGGCCAGCATTTTTGTAAATACTCAGGGTGCTGTGGCCAGGCCAAAAAGCAGAGCTCCAAATTGAAAGCATTGTTCCCCCACCACAAAAAGGTATATAGGGATGTGGAGGTAGGCATCCTTGATTTCCGCAAGAACAGGAAGTCTCCCTGGTGGAGGGAAGCAACCGCAGAATGTAAAAAGGTTCCATGTGGAACTTTTGAACAATTCAAAAACTTGTTCAAGTGCTTTAGGTCCAGAATTGGTTTGGGAACCCTAAAATGGTGAAACCTTTCTGGTCCTAGAACCAGGGTAATGTGGGAAACACTGATCTTTTTGTCTTGTGCAACACACTTGACAGCAAGAATCATGGAAGAGGCAAGATGTGAAATTCCAGCTTGTAGGGCCTAGACAAAGTTTTCAACCCACACATCAGACACCTCAGGTTCACGTGGCTGCTATATGTCCCCCCACTTACAGAAGTGGACTCACCGGCTATTTTGGCAAGCTTGTGGTCCCAGATTTTCTTTCAAAAGGAAGCCTTTTGCTTAGACCACCTCATATGTGATGCAATTGCTGTTTAATGTAGGTGTGCAGGACCTAAGCACATGTATGCACAGTAGGATGGGGATGCCTTTTTTTCCATACTTATCCCCATAGAACATTATTTCCATCACATTATGTGATAGCTTTTGGACATTGACAGGTACTCCTTTATGGAGACATCAGGGGTCTATTAAACCCCAATGTCTCCCCTGCCATCCAAATCAGCTAATTGAGCACAGATCATGATTATCACCACCACTTCTGGCTTCATTAGACATGGAGATTTCAGGAACATTCGTTCCCCATCTTCTCCATGCAGAGAGGGCACACTTGGGCACAGCTGTCCAGCACTGTTTGCACTGAAAGGCTTGAAATGCCCGGAGGTATGCTCCCTCCTCCGCCCCTCCTTCTGCCTGCTTGATTGGTATAGGCCAGTGCAGTGCTGGAGGTGGACACGCACTGTATCTCCACTGGAAAAGGGGGTACTACATGTATAAAATAATGGTGATGGGGGATCTGGGGTGTATAGGGGGTAGCAATGCTTGGGGTAGCTTAGGCAGCTATAGTGCTAGAGGTTATCAGGGATGTAGAGAGGCCACAGTGCAGGGGGTATAAGGGATGTAGTGGGGTCACAATACAAAGGGTATCTTATGGTATATGGTTACAGTGCTGGGAGGAATATCTAGGGTGTAGAGGGGTCAGATTGCGGGGGGGGATATCTGGGATGTAGAGGGGTCAGAGTGCCAATGGGATTTCTGTGGTGTACAGGGGTCAGAGTGCTGGGGAGATATCTGGGGTGTAGAGGGGTATCTGGGGCGTAGAGGGGTCAGAGCGCTGGGGGGGGGGACATATGGGGTGTAGAGGGGTCAGGGTGCTGGGGGGGGGGGCCATCTGTGGTGTAGAGGGGTCAGGGTGCTGGGGAGGCATCAATCTAGCAGATATATTACAGATTACAGTATATTCACAGCTTTGGTACTTTTATGTATGTAGTATTTTCTCACTGTTTCTTTGACTACATGAACAATCATTCTGTACAGCAATGCGGAGCTCCACCCAAAAGGGGAAGCTCTGCTTGTCTGCCTCCTACCTACTTGATGTCTGTTTACCTGCACTGCCTCCATTGTAGGGGCCCCAGATCATTACTTTGCTCAGGGGCCCATGATGCTATTAAGATGGCCCGGTCTCCTTGTGAAGCTATCCCAGCTGGTTGCCACGGTCCCAGGCTTCTGGGAGGAACAGGAATGCTGTTCCTTCTAGGTACTTTAACAGTGATCAAGTGGCTATAGAGCTGCTTGAAATAACTTTAAAGTGGTTGTATACCCTTAAAAATTACTAGCATACTAGCTCATTATCAATTACCTTAGATCGAAGCCCCCGTAGCGGTCCTCGGACACGTCCGCCGCCATGATACCCGGAGTGACTTCCGGGTATCACCGTTTTGACGCTGTGACTGGCCGGAGCGGTTGCTGTTGAGTCCTGTGGGGACTTGCTGAGCCTTTATGATCTCTGTGATAGGGATCCACCAGATTCGGTAAGCGGCCTCTATACACCATTTCTGTCTGTTCTGCTGAAAATTCTGGATGAAGATTGTTTTTTCCATATACCTCTGATCACAGCAAGCTGTGTTTTCAGCCACCGTGTATTGGACTTTGTGTTTTTGGTTATACCACACTGAACGATCTAAGTAAATTAGTTTATTCACTTGCATCTTTGTTTGCACATAAAAGGTTGCGCATTTGTACCTTACTTTTGACATATAACCACTTGCTGACAGGAGAGATTATATATACACACACACACACACACACACACACACACACACACACACACACACACACATACATACATACATACATACACACACACACACATATATATATATATACACATATACATATACATATACACACACACACACACACACACACATATATATACACACATACACACATATACATATATACACACACACACACACACACACGGCTCAAAATTTCAAGTCCTGAGCTACTAGCCAGGCCTCAAGGGTTACTCGCCACCAGTTGTCCCACCCAGCCCGCCCCTAAACACGCTCTCATAAAATGACACTCAAATGTATTATGCAGAATTAAGTTAATAAAATAAATATTAACAGCTGTATCCGTGCCCACCAATGCAGGCTGCGTGTGTCCACCATGCAGCCTTGTGCCCACCAATGCAGCCTTGTGCCCAGTGGCCACCATGCAGCCGTGTGCCCACCGTGGTGCCTTGTGTCGACCTTGTAGCCTACCTGTGGAGCCGAGGAACAGGAGAGCCGCCCAGGTGATGAATGCAGCAGGGAAACACAGTGATAACAGCTTTCATTTCAATAGCCGTGTTCCCGCCGCGCATCATATATAGCCCCGCCCCCTGGCCGGAGAACTTTGATAGACAGATCACCTGTCCAATCCCAGTGACGGGTGAACTGTGAATCAAAGTTCCGGGACCAGGGGGCGGGGCTGTATCTGACAGCGAGTGGCGGGGAACACGGCTATTGAAAGGAGAGATAGAGAGATATTATATACATACATTATATATATATATATATATATATATATATATATATATATATTAACACACACACACACACACACACACACACACACACACACACAGCGAAGAAAGAAAAAAAAATAGCATTTTTGTACTCACCGTAAAAAAAAAACATTTCTGAGTTCATGGATGACACAGCAGCATTGACCTTAGGGTTATATACCGTATTTATTCCCCCCCCCCTCTTAAAATCAGGGGAAAATCATGGGTGCGCGACATACACCGATACCCACGCTGTGTTTGAACGCCGCCGCCGACATATACTGAGCGCAGTACACTCGGCCAGGCTCAGCTCCGCTCACGGTCACGCCCTGTGCCGCCTTTATGCGAGAGGAGCCAAGCCCGAGTGTACTGCGCTCTGTATATGTCGGAGGCGTTCAAACACAGCGCGGGAAGCGTCTCGAAAACAGCGCGGGAGAAGCGGGAGGACACCACCAAGGCTGCAGACGGACGCTGGACCAGACAAGGCCGCCGATGGACGACGGGCAAGACACCGACAAGGGGCATTCAAACTAAGCATTTTCTTTTTTTCCCCCTGAAATTTCCCTTCTAGGTTGGGGGTGCGCGCTATACGCCGGTGCACGCTATAGGAAGATAAATACGGTACCTTCCTTTTAGGAGAGACTAGGCAGAAAAAACAGCACTTTAAGTGTTAAAAACACTTGTCTCAGTACAGCACCTCCCACGGGGCGTGTCCCCCCGGGTACATCCCACTCTCTGGAAACATCCAGTCCCAGTTCGTAGACAAGCAGTACAAACAAAAGGAGGGGTGGGTGCTGTGTCCGTCCATGAACTCAGAAATGGATTTTCTCTTCCGTTCATGGACAGACACAGCAGCATTGACCTTAGGGACATCCCCAAGCAGTGTCAAAAAATTGAGGGGTGGGAAAAAAAAGACAACAAGACAGAAAGTTGTCAGACAAACCGGATTTCCTTTTATGTAAAACCCTGGACAGAGGAATGGCTGTGGACGTGATATACTTGGATTTTGCAAAAGCGTTCTATACAGTTCCGCACACACGGCTCATGTGTAAGGTCTACAGCAGTGGTTCTCAACCTTCTAGTGCTGTGACCCCTTGATAAAATTTCCCAAGTTGTGGGGACCCCTAACAGTAAAATTATTTTCATAGTGTGGGTTGAAAGCACCCAAGGCAAGACAAGTAATTTGCGCACCTAACCCGCAGACATTTAGCGCTCCCTGAGTGACTTTCACTCGTACAGTATTAAAACCCCTTAAGCCTCGTACACACGATCAGTCCATACGATGAGAACGGTCTGAAGGACCGTTGTCATTGGTTAACCGATGAAGCTGACTGATGGTCCGTCGCGCCTACACACCATCGGTTAAAAAAACGATCGTGGTTATATGTATTGTATCAATCTGTTGAAAAGCAATAAATACATATTTACCCTTAAAAAAACGATCGTGTCAGAACGCGGTGACGTAAAACACGACGTGCTGAAAAAAACGAAGTTCAATGCTTCCAAGCATGCATCGACTTAATTCTGAGCATTCATGGATTTTTAACCGATGGTTGTGCCTACCAACGATCGGTTTTGACCTATCGGTTAGGAATCCATCGGTTAAAATTTAAAGCACGTTGGCTTTTTTTTTTTAACCGATGGTTAAATAACCTATGGGGCCCACACACGATTGGTTTTGACCGATGAAAACGGTCCATCAGACCGTTGTCCTCTGGTTAACCGATCGTGTGTACGAGGCCTCATGGTACATTTTAGGATGTACCACTCTTTCTTTTTGTTCTCCTTTCTTTCCCTTTCATCTCTCTATCCTAATTCCTTGTTGTTTTCCCCTATCTTTCCCTCTGTCTTTTTTGCTCTCTATTTTTTTCCTTTCTCCCTTTTTCTTTGTTCCTCCCCCTCTTATCATCTCCCTTCCTGGGAGAACAGTGCGGGCTTCAGGAACAGCCCAGGATTTGGTGACCCCTGGCAAATCATCATTTGACCCCCGAGGGGGTCCCGACCCCCAGGTTGAGAACCACTGGTCTACAGGATTGGATATATCAGTTTGTAAATGGATAGAAAACTGGCTAAAAGACAGAATTCAGAGAGTCGTGGTTAATGATTCATACTCTGAATGGTCAAAGGTTATCAGTGGGGTACACCAAGGTTCAGTGCTGGGACCCTTACTTTTTAATATCTTTATAAATGATATTGGGTCTGAGATCAAAAGTAACATTTCTGTCTTTGCAGATGACACCAAGCTATGCAGTGGAATAACGTCCTTACAGGATGTCGCCAATTTACAAGCCGACCTCAATGCTCTGTCTAATTGGGCGACTATGTGGCAGATGAGGTTTAATGTTGATAAATGTAAAGTTATGCACTTGGGGGCTAAGAATATGCATGCATCATACATACTAGGGGGGGGGGGGGAGTACAACTGGGGGGATCTGGAGTGGAGAAGGATCTTGGGGTTTTGGTAGATCATAAGCTCAACAATGGCATGCAATGCCAAGCTGCAGTTTCCAAAGCGAGCAAAGTCTTTTCTTGTATTAAGAGAGGTATGGACTCCAGAGAGAGAGAGACATATCATTTTGTCCCTGTACAAATCATTAGTAAGACCTCATCTGGAATATGCAGTTCTTTTTGAGAACTGGGGCCCAAAACTGGATAACGGAGAACTGGAGAAAGTGCAGAGAAAGACAACCAGGCTAATTAAGAGGAATGGAGGAGCTCAGCTATGAGAAAAGATTAGACAAACTAAATGTATTCACTCTTGAGAAGAGGAGAATAAGGGGGGATATGATCAACTTGTACAAATATATAAGGGGTCCATATAGTGAACTTGGTGTTGAGTTATTCACTTTACGGTCAACACTGAGGACAAGGGGGCACTCTCTACGTCTAGAGGAAAAGAGATTTCATCTCCAAATACGGAAAGGTTTCTTCACAGTAAGAGCTGTGAAAATGTGGAACAGACTCCCTCCAGACGTGGTTCTGGCCAGCTCAGTAGATTGCTTTAAGGCAGGCCTGGATTCTTTCCTAAATGTACAGAATATAACTGGGTACTAACATTCAGAAGT
Organism: Rana temporaria; assembly: GCF_905171775.1. Taxonomy (NCBI): domain Eukaryota; kingdom Metazoa; phylum Chordata; class Amphibia; order Anura; family Ranidae; genus Rana; species Rana temporaria. The sequence goes on along the minus strand of NC_053496.1, from coordinate 155,583,827 downwards.
AAAGTTGATCCAGGGTAAATCCGATTGGATCATGCTCTGCTGTTTTCTTTTGCCTTCCTCTGGATCAACTGTAGGTATGGAGTTGGGTGTATGGGATTGTATTGTTTTTTTTAAATTGTGTTTGTTTATTTATTTTTTCGTGGTTGAACTGGATGGACTTGTGTCTTTTCAACCTGACTAACAACAAACCAAGCTTCACCCCAAACAAACCAGAGCTCCTCAATGGAGGAACTTTAACCTTAAACTGCCGCCTGTAAAACCTTGGCGGCCAAAGGAGGCATCCGAAGATGCACTCACATCTACCTAAATTTTGAGGTGTGGATTTACGGCCAGGTCGCCGCCTTACATACCTGTGAGACGAACGCTTAATGGCGGAAAGCCCAAGAGGCACCAATCGCCCTGGTCGAATGCGCCGCAACCTGAAAGGGTGGCGCCTGCCCCTTTAGGGCATAGGCCTGGAGCACAACCTGTCTGAACCACCTAGAAATGGTGGCCGACGAGACCGCCAGACCTTTCTTAGGACCAGTCACCGACACGAACAGTGAGTCCGACTTCCCGAAACAGAGCCGTAGCAGACAAGTACGCACCAAGGAGTGCGCCGCCAAGGGTCGCTGAAAGTAGACAGCTAGAGCCGAGATCTGACTCTTAACCGTACTTAAGGCGAGAGCCTGATCCACTCCATGCTGTAAAAACAGCAGAATCCGGGACATCACATATGTACGGGGGTGCCACTTCATCTCTTCACACAGAGATGTAGGCCTTCCACGTACGATGGTAAATCTTTCGTGAAGTGGACTTCCGTGCTCGTAGCACGGTAGAGATCACAGAGCCCGACAGACCTCGGTCCTTCAACACCTGAAGGCGATTCAGTTCGCATGTGTTGCGCTTTACAAGTTTCTCACTCACCTGGCTCTCAAGAGCCACGCCGTTAAAGCCAGCGACTGTAAAGCAGGGTGAAAGTTCGGACCCTGCGACAGAAGATCTTCTCTCAGGGGTAGACGCCAAGGGACGTCTGCCACCAGACGCACCAGGTCCGTGTACCAGGGACGGCGCGGCCAATCCGGAGCGATCAGGATTGTTGGTATCCCCTCAGCTTCCACCCTGCGCAGCAGGCGAGGAAGAAGCTGCAGGGGAGGGAAGGCGTATATTAGGCGATAGTGACCCCCAAGGCGCCACCAACGCGTCCGCCCATGGGTCCCTCGACCTGGTCACGAATCGCGACACCTTCCGATTGAGACGGGGCGCTAGAAGGTCCACGTCTGGAGTGCCCCATTTTTGGCAAGGCTCTGAAACACTTCCGGGTGTAGCGACCATTCTCCTTGGTCTAGCTTTTGGCAACTTAGGTAGTCGGCTTGCCAGTTCAGCACCCCCGGAATGTACACCGCCGAAAGAGCCGGAGCGTGACTGTCGGCCCACCGGAGAATGTGCGCGACTTTGTCGCTGCAGCCGAGCTTCGTGTGCCCCCCCGATGATCGACGTATGCCACGGCCGTGGCGTTGTCGGACTGGATCCTGACCGATCGGCCTTGCAGACCCAGAGACCACTTGGAGAGACAACTTGATCGCTCGGGGGTCCAGTACATTGATTGGAAGGCGGGACTCCTGAGTCCAGCGCCCCTGGGCTGACTGGACACCCCAGACACCCCCCCCCCAGCTGGACAGGCTGGCATCCGTCGTGATCACTATCCAATGACACGGTAGAAATTATTTTCTGGTCCGAAGTACCGGAGATGTCAGCCACCACACTAGGGGAGGACTTGACCAGTCGACTCACCCGAATCTGGTAATCCAGAGACGAAGGAAGTTTGTTCCAACGTCTTTCTGCAACACTCGAGTGTGGAATTGGGCATACGGAACTGCCTCGAAAGACGCCACCATCAGACCCAGCACCCTCATGCAAAAGCAAAGCCCATTTCTGGGTCGCCAACCGCTGCACTGCAGATTGCAGAGTCTGCAGTTTTTCCATTGGGAGAAAAACTCTTGCCTCTGAGGAATCCAGGACCAACCCCAGATATTCCAGCCGCTGAGATGGTACCAGTACCGATTTCTGGATATTCAGCAGCCAACCAATTTCTTTGAGGGTCTGACAGGTGATAGACACGTCCTCTTCTAACTCTGAGCTTGAGGAAGCTCTCAGAAGAAGGTATTCCATGATAGCGATCCCGCGCTGCCGTAGCAGGGCCAGAATCGGGGCGAGCACCTTGGTGAAAACCCTCGGTGCTGAGGCCAGGCCGAACAGGAGGGCCACAAATTGAAAGTGGTCCTCTCCGACCGCAAAGCGCAGAAACCTCTGGTGTTTTGCGCATATTGGGATATGCAGGTACGCGTCCTTGATATCCAAGGACGCTAGAAAATCCCCCTGATGGAGCGCTGCTATTACTCAGCGAATCGACTCCATCCTGAATCTTTGCACTTTGACAAAGCAATTGAGGGCCTTGAGGGCAAGGATTGGACGGACCCCATCCTTCTTGGGGACTACAAACAGATTGGAGTAAAACCCCTGAAACCGTTCCATTGAGGGAACCGGCACAATCACTTCCCTGACCAGCAGATCCTGGACGGAGATTGGAGGGAAAAAAAAAAAATCTGTTTGGTGGACAAGAGAGAAATTCTATCTTGTACCCCAAGGAAACTACTTCGCAAACACAACGGTCAGAAGGAGGAGACCTCCACCGAGCCGCGAATTCGCAAAGCCGGCCCCCCACCCGAGATGCAGGCGGGGGCAGACCTTCATGCGGAGGCAGGCTTGTAGAACCAGGTGCGCTTTTGCCCTTCAGTGGATGTCTTAGAAACCTGGAAATGTTTTCCAGCTGTGCTAGGCGGGCGAAAAAAACGTTTGAGCGTAGTAAAAGAGGGTCCCTGCTTGCAGCAAGGCTCTTTACCCTTCCCAGATTGCGGGAGCAGAGCGCTCTTACCGCCTGTGGCATCTTTTATATCATCCAGGGACGCCCCAAAAAGCCGTTCACCCTTAAAGGGTAAGTCCACAAGGGACTTCTTAGAGGACTGGTCCGCAGACCAACACTTTAGCCACACAAGGCGGTGCAGAACCACCGGAGGCCCTGGAGAGCAAGGGGAGCGTATCCAGGGCCGACTCAGACAAATTTTAGGACTTGCACCAACTGGTTGGCCAGGTCCACAGAGAGCTCAGAAGCATTCTGCGCCTCCAGCTCCTGCACCGGGGACTTAGCCCGTTCGGTGAGTGTCTGACACCAGAGCCCCGGCCAAAACCGGTCTCACCGCCGACCCCACCACTGAATATGGAGCGGGCCACAGCCTCAGCTCTTTTATCCACGGGGTCCTTTTTTTTTAATCATATCGTTTTTATTGTTGTTTGCGTGACAAAAGTATAAAAAAAAAAAAAAAACAGTGCACCAGCATGCATAGTTTTAACATAGTAAATACACGTCATACATTTATATCCCCCCCCCCCCCCCCTATCATATCTTCCTCTATTACTCTGTTACGTTGTGATTAAGTGAAAAACCTCTTAGTTCCATGTTATCTTCCCACGTTTCCACCCTACCTACCCATCCCTCTATCCCTCCCTCCCACCCACCCGCCCTCCTCACACACCGTGAACCAGTTTTTGAGGTTGGTATTATTCATTAATTAAGAATTCCCTAAAGAGGGATGCCCAATAGTGGGTTGGAATATAAATTAAGTTTATTTTAAATTTTTATTAAATTTTTTCTTTCTCTTTCCCCTTCCTTTTTGAGAGCCAGCTGTCATCTTATTAAATAGGGCAACCTATTTCATCCAGCCACGGTTTCCACATCCTTACAAACTTTTTGTAATTGCCCTGTTTAGAAAGTGTCACTCTCTCACTCCAAATCATTGTGTTGATAGTTTCAACCCAAGACTTGACAGTGGGTGGCGTCTGGGCCTGCCACCTCCATGCAATTAACTTCCTTGCCTGGAAGAGGCATCTCAGTACCACCTCGAGGGAACTGGCTGGCACTCTACCTTCCTCTATGCTGCCTAATAGGCATGTCTTTGACGCAGCTTCTAACTTGATTTTAAAAGTTTTATTTATTATGTCAACCACCTCCTCCCAATATCTAAATAGCTTTGGGCATTTCCATAGCATATGGATAAGGTTGCCTGTTGATCTGCACCTTGGGCATTCATCAGTACTTCTCCACCCAAGATTAAACATTCTCCTGGGGGTGTAGTAAACCCTATGCAATAGGAATAAGTGTGATACTTTCTGAGAAGGAGAGATCGAGACCAGTACCCCCCTCCTCAAGATCGCATTCCACTGTTCCGTAGTCATTTGACCTAAATCTCTCTCCCATCCTATCCTGCTCTTAATGGGGCCTGCCCTGCTTACTGTTTTAGCTTCTATTTTAGAGTACAATTCGGAGATCAGGCCTTTGGTTGTTTTTGATGATGTTATTTTCAGGAGAGTAGGGGCCAAGGACCATACGATTGGTTGTAGCCCAAACTGGGCTTGGATGGCGTGTCGTGATCTGGAGGTATCTGTAAAATGTATTATTTTCTATGTTAAATTCCTGTCGTAGATCTGAGAAGGATTTCATATACTCTCCATCATACAATTGATTTAAGCGGCATATCCCTTGTCTCTCCCATTCTTTACATTTCTCAATGTCTTTTAATTCCCTTAAATTTTGATTGTGCCAGAGAGGGGCGAAAGTTGTTGTACCCTTGTAGCCCAACAGTACTTTTGTTGTTTGCCATACTTTAAGGATGAGTTTGATAGTTGGACCTCTATGGATAAACGAGCCAGCCTCAAGTGCCTCTACTATTGTCCTATGTGGTGCCCCTGTTAGCATCAATATACCGGAATTCCCCCCTCCCTCCGATCCGCAGTTAGCGAGATGTTGTAACTGCGAGGCTAAAAAGTAAGTTTTCGGGTGTGGTACTGCCATTCCCCCCTCCTTAGCTGGTAACTGCATGGTCTGGAGGCAAATCCTAGCCTGTCCCTTCTTCCAAATTAGCTCTCTAAAGAGGGATTCTATCCTTCTAAACCATTTTTGGTCTATCCAGACTGGTGAGTTATGGAGGATATAGAGTAACTGGGGCAACCATAGCATCTTTATTAAATTGCATCGCCCCGCTACGGATAGTGGGAGTCTACACCAGGTGTCTCTTTTATGTTCCCATTTGGACAGGAGGGGAATTAAGTTATTTTGGACGAAGCTATTAATGTTCCTCGTGATCCATATCCCAAGATATTTCATCCTGGCTATCACTTTTAACTGAGGCATTCCGTGAGGGATCTGAACGCCAATGGGGTCAATTGGCAGTAGTGCTGACTTTTCCCAATTAATGACCAGCCCGGAGCATAGCCCAAACTCGCCCACCGTTTTGATCACTTTTTCTAACAAGGTTTCAACGTCGCCCAAGAAAAAGAGGACATCATCTGCAAACAGTGCGATCTTATCCTCTATAATCTGTCTACGGAACCCCTGTATTTCTTCAGTTTTTCTGATTTTAATTGCTAATGGCTCCATCGCCAGGGCGAACAAAAGGGGGGAAAGGGGGCAACCTTGTCGCGTTCCTCTCTAGTTGAAAAATTCCTGAAAGTTCATTGTTAATTTTAATTTTTGCTCTTGGCTGGTTGTATAATAACTTCACCCAACTAATAAACCTGGGGCCAAACCCGAATTTCTCTAGGACCTTCATAGGTAGTCCCATTCAAGGCTGTCAAAGGCCTTGGCAGCGTCAAGGGCCAAGACAGCTCTAGAGCCCGACCCCTCTGATGGAATTTGCATATTCAGGAACAAGCTCCTGATATTGATACTAGTTGACCTATTGGGGATAAACCCAGATTGGTCAGGGTGTATGAGCTCTTCAATGTATCGGTTGAGACGAGTTGCTAACACTTTGGCCAGGATCTTGGCGTCAGTACATAACAGTGAAATGGGGCGATATTATGAGGCCTCAGTTAGATCCTTCGCCTCTTTATGTAGGACAATAATAGTGGCTTCCGTCATAGAGGTGGGGAGTATTCCATGAATCAGTGCCCAATTTAATGTCTTAACTACTTGCCGTCGCCGCACCGTCATAATACGTCCACAAGGTGGCTCTCCTAGGCGAGATCACGTATTATGACGTCCTACCCTTTAGCCGCCACTAGGGGCGCACGCGCGCCGCCGGAGGCGCGCGCACGCGCCCCCCGCTCGCCCCCGACTCCCGTGCGTGTGCCCGGCGGGCGCGATCGCCGCCGGGCACACGCGATCGCTCGGTACAGAGCGGGGAACGGGAGCTGTGTGTGTAAACACACAGCTCTCGTTCCTGTCAGCAGGGGAAATGCTTTTCTTCGGTTCATACACTGTATGAACCGAGGATCAGTGTTTCCCCTAGTGAGGCCACCCCCCCCCCCCACAGTAAGAACACACCCAGGCATACTTAACCCCTTCCCCGCCCCCTAGTGTTAACCCCTTCACTGCCAGTGGCATTTTTATAGTAATCTAATGCATTTTTATAGCACTGATCGCTATAAAAATGCCAATGGTCCCAAAAATGTGTCAAAAATGTCCGAAGTGTCCGCCATAATGTCGCAATACCAAAAAAAAAAATCGCTGATCGCCGCCATTACTAGTAAAAAAAATATTAATAAAAATGCCATAAAAATACCCCCTATTTTGTAAACGCTATAACTTTTGCGCAAACCAATCAATAAACGCTTATTGCGATTTTTTTTTACGAAAAATATGTAGAAGAATACGTATCGGCCTAAACTGAGGAAAAAAAATGTTTTTTTATATATTTTTGGGGGATATTTATTACAGCAAAAAGTAAAAAATATTCATTTTTTTCAAAATTGTCGTTCTATTTTTGTTTATAGCGCAAAAAATAAAAACCGCAGAGGTGATCAAATACCACCAAAAGAAAGCTCTATTTGTGGGAAAAAAAGGACGCCAATTTTGTTTGGGAGCCACGTCGCACGACCGCGCAATTGTCTGTTAAAGCGACGCAGTCCCGAATCGCAAAAAGTACTCTGGTCTTTGGGCAGCAATATGGTCCGGGGGGTAAGTGGTTAAGGAGTTCTGGTAGCAGAATATCCCCATATCTTTTGTAGATCTCTATGGGCAGCCCATCTGGGCCCGGTGACTTTTGAGTTGACATCCCCGCCACTGCCTGAATTAGTTCTCCTAAAGTAATTGGCGCCTCCATATCAATATAAAAGGAAAAGCTGCGCTGAAAGTTGAATTAACATAAATGTTCAATTATGTATTATAGTGCACAAATTCCCAGTGCAAAACTGAAAGGTAAATTAGTGCAAAAGTCCATATATGAAGTATCACAGAGGAATGCAGGAAGTGACAGGAAGTTCTCCGAATAAGTGAAGCTAAATATCCAGGCATAAATCTTGTGACTCAGATGACAAATCCACCACCACTTATGTATCAGCTGCTTACCAGAGCAAGAATAAATTCAAGCATGTACAACATGGGTCAATATGGATCCTGGATAGACTGCCACTCTCTCTCCTGTATCACCAATCCTCTATGTCAGACCAACTTTCTCCATAGATGTTACCCAAAGGAGAAAAACACTCACATGGTGTGATATAGTTTTAAAATGGTTTAATGTAAAAAGATATTGCACTCACATGAAAAACGGTTAAAAAGTGCGATCGATAATCGTATAGCCGGCCGGCTCTGCTGTCTGCTCGTCCTTCCGGGTAGACAGCGTGGATCGTGGTGACGTCAGCACGTCGCTCCTCCCTACGCCGTTTCGTCACAAGGATGACTTCTTCCAGGGGATACGAGCGACGTGCTGACTCGCCACTCTTATAACAGTACACAACACCCGGGACCGCCCAGCTCTGAACCTTGGAGATCGCGGGCATCGGCCGCCATTTTCAAATTGGGATCCCTGCCAGTACTCAAACTATAGGGAAAAACTACCAAATTTAAAAGAAGCGGTAAATATAAAAACATATATGCTAATGGGAATCTACAAACCCATCTAGCAAGTTAAAAAGCGGCATATTGACTCGCCACTAGTCAAATTAAGCATCGTATCAGGAACTACCTTCTCTGAAATACAATGCTAAGTATAACTGTCACTAAATAATAAACCAGTTATAAAATTAATATTAAGAGATATTGACAGGCTTCAAATCTGTCCAAATATCTAGGACTACTGTATTAATACAATGAAGCCAACATACAGTATAAATTACTACAAACAAATCCGCAGTTAATTACAACCGCAGGATCTGAAGCCAGTACACAAAGAAAGTATACTGTCCAGCGATTGATACCCACACTAATATAAATATTATATGTATGATATTAGACACTGTCAGAGAGCTTATAATAAAGCTATCCGACAGTCAACATCCAAAATGCTGGAAAAGAAAAAATTCTAAATTCCAAGATTGGGTATCCTTATAAGGTGCAAAAATATAGAGGAAAAAGCTAAATGTGAGAATTGATTAATGGTCACACAACATGGATCCAGCCAAATGCCAGCAGATTAAGCAGACATAGCTAAACCCATGTTGTAACGACAAAAAAAGCCCCATGGATGCAATTAAACATCCACAAGGAGAAAAAATTATTTAATGTAAGGATCAAGGTGATCTTGATCTAAATAGCAGAGCAAAAAATATAAAAATATAAATAAATGAATAAAAATAAAATTAAAAAATTATTTTTGATAACCAAAAACTGGCAACCCATCACTAAATACACAACAATTTTTTTTTATAAATGTACAAAAAAATTTATAAAAATATGACCAATTGGTTGAGAATATAGTTGACTTAAAGGGGTAAACCATCATCAAGGCCCAGATGTACCAAGGTTCAGAGATGGTTCACAGAAGTTCGTCACAAGTACACAAGAATTAACCATTGTCTATAAACGCATTAACGTCAGTATCTATGTTTAGTCCATAAGGACTATAAGTACGAACTCTATAAATCCAGGCCATCTCCATCCTAGAGAGTTCCCTAACCAATGAGCTACCTCTCCAATGGGGCTCAAATTTATCTATTCCGATAAAGAGGGTCCCCTCAGGGTTTCGTTCATGGTGTTGGTCATAGTGACTGGATACTGAGTGTTGCGGGAATCCTGATCTAATATTGGCGATATGCTCACCTAGTCTGACATTCATTGGTCTTTTGGTTCTGCCAATGTATTGTAGCCCGCAAGGGCATTCCAAAAGATACACCACGCCTGTAGTGCTACACGTAATGAATGGCTCAATTTTATGTTCATTCAATGTGCTCATGGATTTAAAACATAACGTTTTCTTGGATTTTATCTTATTTAGTTTACAGACTGTGCAATTCCTGCATTGATGGTAACCCTTTATGTTACGTTGAAAAAAGGACACCTTTTTTGTAGGTGGATCAACCACATTAGGGGCTATCTTGTCCCGTAATGAGGGTACACCCCTAAATATCACCTGAGGTTTAGTTGGTAAAAAGGTATTTATGGTTCTATCATTGGCTAGTATATGCCAATGTTTTTTGATTAATTTTTTTATGGCATGGTGCTGGCTTGAATATGTCGTGATAAATGGCACAATAGGTCTATCTCTACTGTGTTTAGGGCCTGACACAAGCAGAGTATTCCTTTCAATTGCAGCCACCTCATTATAGGTACTTTCCAAAGATTCAGGGTCATAACCCTTCTCCAAAAGCCTATCCTTAAGAATGCCAGCCTGAACTTCATAGTCCTTCAATGTAGAACAGTTCCTCCTCATCCTTACAAATTGGCTTTTTGGAACCGAATTCAGCCAAATGTCATGATGACAGCTTCCTTTGGGAATAAAAGAATTCCTATCGGTTTTCTTAAAGAAAGTCTTAGTCTGATATTGATCATTATCTTTCATTATAGTAAGGTCGAGGAAGTCGATAGACTCTTGGCTGGCCTCATATGACAAATGTATACCACGCCCATTATTATTGAGTGTCTACCCGGAAGGACGAGCAGACAGCAGAGCCGGCCGGCTATACGATTATCGATCGCACTTTTTAACCGTTTTTCATGTGAGTGCAATATCTTTTTACATTAAACCATTTTAAAACGATATCACACCATGTGAGTGTTTTTCTCCTTTGGGTAACATCTATGGAGAAAGTTGGTCTGACATAGAGGATTGGTGATACAGGAGAGAGAGTGGCAGTCTATCCAGGATCCATATTGACCCATGTTGTACATGCTTGAATTTATTCTTGCTCTGGTAAGCAGCTGATACATAAGTGGTGGTGGATTTGTCATCTGAGTCACAAGATTTATGCCTGGATATTTAGCTTCACTTATTCGGAGAACTTCCTGTCACTTCCTGCATTCCTCTGTGATACTTCATATATGGACTTTTGCACTAATTTACCTTTCAGTTTTGCACTGGGAATTTGTGCACTATAATACATAATTGAACATTTATGTTAATTCAACTTGCAGTGCAGCTTTTCCTTTTATATTGTATTTGTGTGTGTATCTTACATAAAAGTTGCAGCAGCCCTTTTGTTATTTTTATTATTTTTATTTTTATTATTTTATTATTTTTCTCACATATGTTTATAGTGTCATCACTAATTCACTTATAGACCTGCGCAGTATTTTCCTATTTTGTGTATGCCTCCATATCAATGTTATCTTCCTCCGAAAGGGTCGGGATGGGTATTCCCTGTAGAAATTTTCCCGGTCCTTCAGTCCCCTCCCTTCTCTTAGAGCTATAAAGGGATACAAAGAATTCTCTAAACCTGTTTAATATCTCGGTTTTATCGGAGGAGATTCCCCCGCTTGATAACTTAACCGCTGTGACAGTTGAGGGGGGGGGGGGAGTTAGTTCTAATAAGCAGTGATAATAGACGCCCCACTCGCTCTCCCTCTCCGAACTGGTTCTGTTTCTGGAATATTCGTTTTCCCTCTGTTCTTTTTAATGTAGTCATTTTATATGTTTGTTGTTTTTTTAACCACTCTTAAGCTGTGAGGGGTTGGGGCTTCAATGTATTTATTCTCTGCCTGTAGTAACTGATTCCTAATCTCACCCTCAACCTCCCTGTTTTTCCTCTTTATCCCTGCCATCTTTTGAATCAAGAGGCCTCAGAGGTAGGCTTTTAGGGAGTCCCATACCACCCCCACTGATGCAGTTCCTGCATTTATCTGTAAAAATTATTTTAGTGCCGACATCACAGTACTGTGTTCACTCATTAGTTCAAGCCAATGAGGGTTAATTTTCCATTCTCTTGAGTGCCATTTGCCCGCAACTTTTATTGTCAGCTCAATCGGAGAGTGGTCAGAGACTCCTCTTGGACCGTATTCTATATTTGTTACTAGTGTTGCCGCCTCTTCATTGCCCAACGCCATGTCTATTCTGGATAAAGTATGGTGAGTCTTCGAAAAACAGGAGTATTGACGTTCCTGCGGATAACGCATCCGCCAGATGTCACATAACCCCACTTCGTCCAAGAATAGCGCTAATCGGTCTTCACATTTTGTTTTAGGTCTATTTCCCGGCGGGAACCTATCCAGGGTCCTATCCAAAACTTCATTGAGATCGCCTATAATAATTATCGGGAATTCCTGGTTTATCCAATGTAAACTCGATCAGTTTATGTAGAATTTCAAATTTAAACGGGGGGGGGGGGGGGTTTAATATAAACGCTGGCTATCACTAATAATTTATTTTCAATTGAACAGAATAAAAATATAAACCTCCCCTGATCATCTATCCTGCTCTCTCTACAGGAGAATACCAATCCTCTCCCCACCAGTATACCCACTCCCCTAGAGTAGGAGGAGTGATACGAGTGGTAAGTGAACTGGATTTTTAAACCGCTCAACTGTGTGGCCATGTTTGCGGTCAAGTGTGTCTCCTGTAGACAAAGCAGGCCTGCACCTCTCCCCCCCAACATATCAAGAATGGTTGCTCTCTTGATTGAATTCCTCATTCCACGCACATAGGTTTTATGCAAAATGTCTTATCTACCATGTGTTGTAACTGAATTTAGCAACCCTTGTCCTTTGCCCAATAACCCATTTTGTGTCTTGGGGACCAAAACACACAAAAAAAGGGGAGGGTCCCGAGAATAAAAAAAAAACACAACCTGAGCAACATTCCAACTTGTGTATACAGAAGGGCGGAGCCACAAGGATCAGAGACTTCTGCAAATGACACCGGAGCGCTACTTTTATCAAGAAGAGCATTATGCGGCTCTCCTGCCAAAAAAAAAGGGGAAAAAAAAAAAAGCACCGCAAGGAATATTTACCCGTTTCGCCATACCTTAAAAATAAAATTAGAAAAAAAAAATAGACAATCTAAATAGGGAAATTGCAATTATAAATAGTATCATCGAACATTTAATAGTGGTGTGTATCCCATCCCTACCTCCCCCGCCCTTCCCCCTTCCCCCCTCTCTCACCGACCGATCTCCCCCCTCCCAACCCTACCCCCTCTAGTCCACCCTCCTACCCTTGGCCCTTCTGGGCCTACCCTAGGAGCTCTACCTGTGGCCTCCACACTACTCGCCATTGTTGGGACCTCCCAACTACCGTACCTCCCTATACAAACCACAACCATACAACCCTCCATCCCCCCCCCCCCACCCCCCCATCCCTCTTAATTCCATTCAGTGCCTCCTACTTTCTCGTCTTCCCATTTTATGCAGTTTAAGTGCTTTTTACTGTGCAAGGGAAAAAATAAATAAAAAATTCCCTGTGTTATAGCTAGCCAATATTCGGCTATTTTACCGTGTTATAGTGTTACTAAATTCGTATACATATTTAGAAATGCAATAAAAATGTCATAAAAAAATGAATAAAAAAGAAGAGAAAAAAAAAAAATAACACAAGAGAAAAACTCTCTTTTTCTTTCCTCCTCCCTGGATTCATAAGTCTTTCTTATTGTCCTCGAGCCACTTCGCAGTGCTTGACGGTGAGTCAAAGAAAAAAGTTCCACCCAATGCCGAGACCCGCAGGCGGGCTGGGTAAAGCAAAGAGTAAGAGAGTCTGTTTTTGAAGAGTTCGCTTAATTGGAACAAATTCGGCTCTTCGCCTCGGGGGGAGAAATCCTGATACAGCGAGACTTTGGCCCTGTTATATAAAATCTCCCCCTTTTCTCTGGCCTTCCGGAGCAGGGTCGCTTTGTCGGGGTCCTTAAATGCGGGAGCCCCTTCCACAGGCAACGTGGTGGCCTTGTTCAGTTTGGACACCGGAGGGTCCACTGACGGAGGAGACACCCTTTTGAGGAGGATTTCCTGAAAAAGTGGCTAACGGACCGCAAAGTATTTTGGCACTGCAAAAACTTTCTGCGGCCGTTCCCATTCCTTGTATAACAGTTTTTCCAGATATGGAACACAAGAAAACACTTTCACGGTGCGGGGTGGCTTGCGGAACCCAAAAGACCGGCATGTCTGATGCCTCCGCCAAATCTTCAAGTTTTTGAGTGTCCTGCACCGCAGTGACAAGAGCTCCAACAAATTCCTTATCAAGGTTAGACCCTGAAGCAGAGTCATCCTCACTGTCCGTGTGGGCCAAGTCTGCATCATCTGGCATGACAGAACCAGGGCCAGATGCAATAGCAGGGCCTGATTCCGTGTCAGAGACATCCCCAGAAGCAGGCACAGGGAGGGGGTGCTTTTTACCCCCCTTCTGGCCACTTGCCGCTTCAATCCTGGCAACAAACGCCTTCAGGACTGCCGCCATAGCATCCATCGAGGCCGCAGGGGCACTAAGGGTTAATTCTGGCATGGTCGGGGTAGAAGCCTCTGGTTCAGACTCCATGCTGACCCACCTGTATATGCCACCTTAGTACTGCAGAAAAAAAAAAACGGGACCCAGCAGTCACCCTCCCAGCTGTCACAGGGAGCAGGGCACCCCCCAAAAACAGGCTGTACTGGTGTGCAGAGCTGAGAGCGCTGTACGTGCTGTGCTGTCCCTCAGGAAGAATGCAGCGGCTTCGCGCCGCTATTCCAGACACTAGAGGCCAAGACTTTTCCAAGATGGCCGCCGACATGGCGAAAAAAACAGCATGCAGGCTACAGGAAAATGGCCACGACATAAAGAGCCACGTCACCACTAAAATGGTGGCCGTACACGTGTTTAAAACACTAGAAACACACAGCAGACACTGTCCAGCATAAACAGCACATAGCACAATAAAAAAATAACAGCACCCCACAGCAGCACAGCCCCCCCGGCAGTAACTGAGCCCCCCTCAGGTAGACGACCCCCCCACCTCACAGCCGCCACCCAGAACGGGGAAGGAGGGAGAGGAAGGGAGAGAGGAAAGCAGGGCGGACCCTCAGTCGACCTCCCCAGGAATGCACCAGCCGAAAACACCCTGCCGAGGCAAGGGGATACTACTTACCCATCCTGCGACCACCGGCTGGAGGCATTCCAGACAGACCCAACGTCCGCAGGTAGATAGGGCATGGCTGTCGGCCCGGCACACTGTGACACAGCCATAGAGACCAGTCATATGTGTGCCCTGTAGCATATAGCTCACCGGCCGCCCCTGGAGCAACGGGGCATGTCGTGGATGGCCTAGCTAAAGGCCGGCACACGCTCAATGGCAGAACATGGGGGGACTACAAGGATCAAGATCCAGCCTGTCACCCAGTCAGCAGTTGATAGTAGATTCCAGGATCCAAAAAAAAAAAATCGCAAAAAATCTCCAGAGCACATGGACTCCAGAAAAGGCCATGTCTTCTCTTAACGCTAGGCAGAAAAAAAACTGGGGCTGGATGTTTCCAGAGAGTGGGATGCACCCAGGGGACACGCCCCCTGGGAGGTGCTGTACTGAGAGAAGTGTTTTTAACACTTAAAGTGCTGTTTTTTCTGCCTAGTCTCTCCTAAAAGGAAGGTATATAACCCTAAGGTCAATGCTGCTGTGTCCGTCCATGAACGGAAGAGAAAAAAAGTATTTGATCCCCTACTGATTTTGTATGTTTGCCCAGTGACAAAAATGATCAGTCTAAATTTTTTTTTTTTTTTATAAAACAGTGAGAGAGAGAGAGAGCAAAAATATCAAAAAAATAAAAAAAAACGCATTGCAAAAATTTTACAAGTTTATTTGGATTTTAATGAGTGAAATAAGTACTTGACCCCTTCGCAACACATGACCCTTGATGGCAATCACAGAGGTCAGACGTTTCTTGTAGTTGGTCACCAGGTTTGCACACTTCTCAGGAGGGATTTTGTCCCACACCTTTTTTGCAGATACTCTCCAAGTCATTAACGTTTCGAGGCTGATGTTTGGCAACTCGAACCTTGAGTTTCCTCCACATATTTCCTATGGGATTAAGGTCTGGAGACTGACTAGGACCCTCCAGGACCTTAATGTGCATCTTCTTGAGCCACTCTTGTTGCCTTGGCCGTGTGTTTTGAGTCTTTGTCATGCATACGTGAAGGAATGTGATAATCATAAAAATGCCCACTTATGTATATACATGTTTCTATGCATCTTTTCTATACTATACTATAAAGTCTATATTCTACTTTGTATATATAAACTGCTTTAATAAAGTCCTTACTCGAAATGGCCTTTAGGAACACCCCCCTCCCACGAGTCTAGGATGGCTGAAGACAAGCATTAGAAAGAATGAGGAAGTGTGAAGGCTGGCCAAGTGACGAGCAAGCTTCAGCCAACCAGATGTGCCTTTTTAGACCTACATTTGCATAGCAGTGACGTGTGCTCTATTGTTCTGTGTGTAAAGAGCTTGGCACTGCCTGTAATAAATCAGAGATAAGGAAGTAGCTGTACTGAACAGATGTCCAGTATGTTTACTCCCAGCGTGCACACATCTACACTTTATAATTTTAAAACTGCAGCAGATATTCAGCCTGAAACCCATGGAGGTTCACCCCCATTACACATACATGACCCATTTTCAATGACCTGGCTGAGGGAAGGGGGTTCTCAACCAAGATTTGATGGTACATGGCACTGTCCATCATCCCTTTGATGTGGTGAAGTTGTCCTTTCCCCTTTAGCAGAAACAGACCCCCAAAGCATAATGTTTCCACCTCCATGTTTGATGGTGGGGATGGTGTTCTTGAAGTCATAGGCAGCATTCCTCCTCCTCCAAACACAGTGAATTGAGTTGATGCCAAAGAGCTTGATTTTGGTCTCATCTAACCACAGCACTTTCACCCAGTTCTCCTTTGAATCATTCAGATGTTCATTAGAAAACTTCAGACAGGCCTTTACATGTGCTTTCTTGAGCAAGGGGGACTTTGCGGACACTGCACGATTTCATTACCAATTGTTTTCTTGGCGACTATGGTCCCAGCTGCCTTGAGATCATTGATCAAGATTCTCCCGTGTAGTTCTGGGCTGATTCCTTATCGTTCTCATGATCATCAAAACTCCATGAGTGGGATTTTGCATGGAGCTCCAGACCGAGAGAGATTCACAGTTTTGTGTTTCTTCCATTTGTGAATAATCACACCAACTGTTACACTCTCACCAAGTTACTTGGCGATGGTCTTGTAGCCTATTCCAGCCTTGTGTAGGTCTACAATCTTGTCCCCGACATCCTTGGACAGCTCTTTGGTTTTGGCCATGGTGGAGAGATTGGAATCCAATTGATTGCTTTTGTGGACAGGCGTCTTTTTTTTTTTTTTTTACAGGCAACAAGCTGAGATGAGCACTCCCTTTAAGACAGGCTCTTCTAATCTCAGCTTGTTACCTCTATAGAAGACACCTGGGAGACAGAAATCTTGCAGATTGATAGGGGGATCAATTATTTATTTCACTCATTAAAATGCAAATCAATTTATAACTTTTATGAAATGCGTTTTTCTGGATATTTTTGTTATTCGTCTCACTGTTAAAAAAAAAACAACACAACACACACACAAACACTGTTAAAATGATAGCCTGGTCATCATTTGTCAGTGGGCAAATGTACAAAATCAGCAGGGGATCAAATGTGTGTTGGAGGTGAAACTCAGAATCCAAACACCTGTGGAGATGGGGACCTGGACTGTTTAAGTTTGTACCACGGTAAATCCTTACGGATATCTAGTTGTTCCAGTACAGTGGAAAATGCAGCCATAAATGCCTCCTGAAGGAGCAAGTGAAAAACTAGATGAGGATTCAGAGCCAGCCTGTTGCCACAGAATTTAGTTTAAGAAGAATGTGGGAGTTTTGTCCCCTGGACCCTATCCCCATCCATAATTCCATATCTGATATGCCAACTGTGCCCATAAGGGTGCACTACTCAGGGTTACTGGATCAAGGGAGAAGCAACCTCAGTGTCCCACCATTTGGAGGTTAAAAGGTCCCTGATCACTCTGTGGGCTGTGCTGAATATAATGCATAGTATGTCTTGCTCGTTTGATGTCCAGTTGCGAAAGAGAATGAATCCGAGATAGTGCCTACACATGAAGGATGTGCCCTCCTGGCCATGCCAGCAAAGTAGCAAATGCAGACAGGACACATCTGCAGAGTCACAGCCGAGCTGAGCAAATGCACTGAATTGGCACCCTCGTGTCCCAGGCTAGATAGTGACAGCATGTCCAGCACCATGTAACTAGGCCAGGAATGTAAACCAATGGTGCCCACCGCCCTGGACACTGCATCTCACAAGTGTAGTGAGGGAAAATTTCAGAACCCCCCATACAGCCCAGAGGCAGGAAAAAAGCACTAGAAACCTCCACCCACAATAGGGGATTACTTATGTGGCACATAGCAGGGCCGACAAACCGATCAGTCTTCACTTTGTCCTGGTCAGGCATACTCTGAAGGGTCTTCAGCAGACCACAGCTCTGGATCTGTACAGCATCCCACCAGCTAACCCAAGCAATGCACTAACCTGGCAAGGCAAGCGCCACAAGATTTAATGCCATTTATAGGCCTTCCCCATTCTTACCACCGGGATACGGGTACAGTCCTGAAATTGTAAGGGTCCTGGTTTGTAGGAACCAATCCAGAAAACTGCTGCTATAAAGCACAGAGAATCAGCAAAAGTAGTTGTAGAGGATTTCTTAGTAGAAAAACTATCCCAGCAGAGAGCAACAGGTCCATCACCTATGGCCACCAGTAAAAAAACAAAAAAAAAACAACAACAGGTATTGCTGGGAGGGCTGGGTCAAGCTTTGCTTTTTGTGTCCAATCATACAAACAGGAACTGTTAAGCACATACTTCTTTCAGTCTCTCCAATGTAAGGAAGGGGTGTGGCTTAAATCTTGACTTGGGTAGAAGGCCATGCCTCAGATACAGTCTGGGGTTAGGATCCAAGAGTGCTGCACAGAGATCAATTTGAACATTAAGCCCACTATGTGCTTGCTCTTCAGAGCTGCTGTTACCTTAGAAACATTTTAGGCCAGCTTAGATTGCTTTTTAAATGTGCTTTTTTACTACCATTATGATTTACTATACAAAAACAGAAAGAAAAATCCAATGAAGTACTCTTACCCCAACTCCTAGATATACTCCTGAAGCAGGCTCTCTAGCTGGCTGGTTGTATTGTCCATCTTTTTTAACCAGTCGGACATTCTTGATGATATCTAGCAGGCCGTCCATGCAGGACCGCTGGTTAATGTTGAAATTTATGACTGTTCCCTCGGGGGTCTCACAGGAGACTTTTCCATCCTCCATCTTCACAGTACTGACTGCCACCATCCTGTGCCAAACGCAAAACAATGAAATTGACAGTTAAATAAATCTTGGACAGCAACATGTTGAGTTTAGTACAAGTAAATAATTTAGATTTCTAAAATTAGCTATGTATTCTGATTTTGGCAGAGGCAGCTAGAAAAGAAGAAGAAGAAGAAAAAAAAAAAAAGTTGTGTGTTTACGCACAAAAACGTAAACAAACATAATAGAACATAACTTCACAACAGATGCGTAAACATGCACTGCGTTCAAATCTGTAGGACTGAAGTGCATTTTACGCACTTTAGTGTAAATGCATGTCTGCACTTAGGCCCTGTTCATGCCTGAATGATGCTGCACATTGCTGTTTTTTTGTGTGATTTTGTGGTGCATTTTTGAACGGCCTCCCTCTGCGCCAAAAAAAAAAAAAAGCTCATGTACCAAGTTTTGGTTTTGGCCCTGAACCAGGCGCATTTGCCATTGTGTTTTTATGACAACATGATCATGCAATTCTGCATGTGATTTAAGTCACTCAGGAGTAGAGCTGCAAGATTAATCGAAACCGCATGTCACGATTTTTCTAACAAGTGCAGAGAGTTCTCACGCTGGATAAACAAAATCCAGGTAGCCTGCCAAGTTTTAATACAACACGCAAATAAGTGGAACTCCGGCGTGTAGATGAAGGAAGTTTAACCATTTAAAGACCAAACCTTTTCTGACATTTGTTGCTTACAAGTAAAAAAAACACCCAAACATATATATTTTTTTTTAGCAGAGACCATAGAGAATAAAATGGTGGTTGTTGCAATATTTTATGTCACACTGTCTTTGCGCAGCATTTTTCAAATTCAATTTAGAAAAAATAAATAAACACACACACACACACACACACACACATTACTGATCATTAATACAGGATTTTTTGTGCCATAAAAACCTTGCGAATATGCTAAATTTTTTTGTTGTTGTATTGTTGTGCAAATTTCAAGATGTATTTTATATGTATTGTCATAGTGTCACCCAGTGTTTAGTACTTCCGCAACCCACTCTAAAAGAGCTGACTGGGGCAGTCTGAGACTGATTGAATCTCGTCTGGTAGTAGAAAATGTCTTGAGGTTGAAGTGTGACGTTTGCGGCGTGGAAATATGTCCGCCAGCGAGGGGCCCTCTGTGCATTAGCGTGGACGATCGTTGGAGGAGATATGCTCACTCCGCAAGGACATTAGTGGTTATAGACGGATGTGCGCTCTTGTCTCTGCTGTGTCTGATCAGCATGGTTTGGGATTCGTATTGCACACCTGTAGATGGCCTCCATTCCACCTACAATAATGGTATAATCTGTATATGCGTTATTCTATGGAATGGCGCAACATAAGGATTCCATCAGCGATAATACGGGAGCTTGTGAGCGTTTTTGGATTGGTGGAATGCGTCCATGTTTTAAAAGCAATACGGCTTTGCCTGTTACAAGGCATGGATGCATTCCCTGCCCAGACACGCCCATAAGACTTTTGCCAGCATTGTATGTATTCTATTCATGTATTGTATTGTATTGTATTGATTGTATAGGACAATCCTGTTAGAGGGATGTCCTTACATGGTGCTTGCTGTGTTGAGGGGACATCCTGTGATGACCACTCCCATGGGGGAGGTGATTAGCTGGTGGAGTGATCACTTCCTGTTTGTGAGAATAAAAGGAGCAGTGAGGAGCTTGAAAAGGCAATGATGGCGAACTGAGAACAAGATGGTGGTGTTTGGTTATTGAATGAATGGCAGATCGTATGAATGGTGAGTGAACCTTTTAGCTTAAAGATGGATTATTTCACCAAGATGAAGTGTGTGCTTATAGCACAAGGCAGAATGGCGGTGTGCTCTGCATACCACTAAAACTGCCACCTCAGTATGTGTAACCTAACTCAGGATATCTGCCAGCAAGATCATGCATATAACCAGCAGTAAATTGCATCCATGTACAAGTTCCGCTATAAGTGGACCCAATCCCAAGAGCACATATAACATATTAAAAAGGGAAGTAAATAGGGGAAAGAGCCAAAGAACACACGTAGCATATGTCCTTACAGCAACAGGACCGACTGGCTTAGGAGTGACACCCGAGAGCAATAACAGCACAACAACCAGCCCGGATAGACGTCCCATCAACCCCCCCCCCCTCTCAGCACCTATCGAGTTCCTACCGGATTTTAAGATTTT
The DNA here is from genome assembly GCF_905171775.1 of Rana temporaria. Lineage (NCBI taxonomy): Eukaryota > Metazoa > Chordata > Amphibia > Anura > Ranidae > Rana > Rana temporaria. The sequence continues at coordinate 155,563,086 of NC_053496.1, read as the reverse complement.
ACAATGTAAGTTTACACTGTTGTCTGTATATTAAAAGCTTCTCAAACGTTTAACCTGGAGGCGCCCTCTGTTTTTCTCATCCTGTATACATGCCATTGTGAAAGGGCTCTTCGTACATCTCATTATACATCACATCTGTAGACGGACTACTGAGGCGCAGGAAGGGACAGGGGCTGTGTATCCTATACAATCTACTATCATGCCATAAAACATCTAGAGTAGGGGCAGCTCAGAGCACGTGTAAAGGGATGCCATTCCCCAGCACACTGACTTACTTTAGTTCTCTCTCTGTGCAGCCCGAGGTAGAGATGGGAGGGGGAGGCATTCCAACTGGAGTTGGTGGAGACAGTGCAGGATCCAAGACTCCCAGTGTGAAGAATTTATTCCTGCACATCAGCAGCCACCTAAAACTAGAACCCTTGTGTCAGGAAGAGGAGCAGCCCCCCCCCCCCCAAGCACTGCCAGGCTGGACGGGCTGCCCAATGCGCGCACACCAGTTCTGGACGGACACACACCTATGCTCAGAACACTTTCTGGACGGACACAAACAAGGGGAGAACTCTGGCACTTCGGCACCTCCACCTCTGCAGGCGCCTGGGTGCAAAGCACCCTGTGCACTCTGCCTAGGATCAGCCCCGATTCCGCACTCTGTTGCAGGTAGGATTCGTTAATACCTTTTTTCCCCACCCCAACAAACTGTTGTTTGTCATGTTCCCCATTCATAAAACTGTCGTCACAGCAGGTCATAGGTTATTTGCCTTATCCCCACTGCTTCATAAACTTACCGCATCATTTGCATGTATTCATACCTAGTCAGTTTCTCAGAGTCACTACCACCCATTTTTAAATATTCTACACCCCATTCGAGTCCAGTCGCGTCGGTGATGCAACGACCCACTGCACAGGCCGATTCATATCAAGTTGCGTCAGCGGCATGAACGATTTGAATCCACGCCACTCACACTACAGCCAGTTCTGAATCTAGTCGCACCGGCGTCATAATGTCCCAAATCCTTGGCTGTACACACCATATCATTCACTCATTCGTTAGCCCGATCCAAATCTAGTCACATCGGCGGGACAACTCAGCGGCACAACGTTTCAGATCCTCTGCTTTGTATTACACATTCAGGCGCATAATATATGCGCCTCACTCCATCCATTCGTACGTTCGTTGAGGTCGGTCATTCCTACATACTCAAGTTCTGCTATTCTTGTTTTTGCCTTTGATAAGGCTACTTACCTGCAATCACATCTCCAGTGGCACTCAATTCTGCCACTCATCGTTACCAGTGGCAAATCGGCCATTCACAGTTTTCTCTGTCATTTCCCCTTTAGGTCAGTAGAGTTCAAGTTGGTCCATCCTGCACCAGATTTGGATGGTATTTCCTCAGGTAAAAAGAACAAAAAAAACAAACACACACACACACGACCCCAACCAGGTCTTCGCAAGCTAGGGCATTGAGTCAGGTGCATAGTACAAGGGACTTTCCCTTGTATTTTTCCTTTCAGCACGCTCACAAAATGTTTACTTCACATGCATGATTCGAGTTGCTCCTTGGGCGTTAGTAACTGTCACACCTTTATGTGCACAAAACTTTTCGAATGGCGACCCTTCACCTACGCAGACAAGATTGCTCAACGTCAAGCTTGCTTTCAGTGCAAGAGTTATTATGCCGAACATACGTCAGTAAACTACAGATCACAACATTCCTACTGTTAACCTAGCATTTCTGTGGGGGGACGACTAGTTGCAACAATTTTAATTTCGGGACTTGCAACTACACTCACTTTAAGCGCCTTCATGTTTGCCTTTCATGTCATAAAGCACATCCCAAAGTCACGTGCGGCATTAAGCAGCTAAATACAGCATGACTTGGTCGGGTGGCTCGGGTTCTACCCATCCTCCCATCCATCTCCCTCCCTGGCTGCGTTCAACGTGCAGGGATTCACCTCAGGATTCCACACCAGCCTGATCACGCTGCCCTACATGACCAATGAATGCAAGAACCTACTCTCAGCTGCCACTGATGAGTCAGCCATCAGCATCTTGTTGCAAACCGAGCTGAACCGGAGGTACATGATCAGCCCCTTTTCCAAGTCAACTTTCACTGTCTGGAGAGTCAGCCCTATTAGGCTTGTCAAGAGCAAGTTTTCTAATAAACTTTGTTTAGTGTATGGATTTGTCCACACCTCATTGTTCTCACATCCCAAATTTGAACTCCCCAATATCCTCAGGGAAATTTTCCCTTAAAGGAGTTCTATAATGCATTTCTTTTTTACAATATAATGTTCCCTTAGGCTTTACCTTTCAGTCGATGTCTTTCTTTCCTAAATCGGCCCAGCCATTCTTCTGCTACCTCGTCCTGAATTTCTGGCACTTCCTGGTTATGGAGCCATGGTGGATGATGTAAAAATCGTCATGACCCAAGCTCCCTTGCGTTTATTTCCTGTCTCTCAGTGCCTCTCTCCTCATCCTCCCCTCCCCTATCCTAGTATCTCCCCTCCCCATTCATTTCAATAAACACACCCCTCCCTGCCTCCCCTGCCATGCCACCCGCCCCTAAAATTATCATATCCCGCCCCTCCAAAAATCATGGTGTCCTGTGACTGCACGGAGCTCCTGCTATGTGACTACACATGCAGCACATGTAGCCTCCAAGTTTAGCAAAACTACAGCTCAAAGCATGCCCATACAGTGCATGTTAGGAGCTGTAGTTTAGCAACTGCTGGAGGCCCCCAGTTCATGTAATAAACATGGTTTTTGTCAATATATCAGTGATTCTTGGCTGCATAACTACAAATATCAGCAAGCATGCTATGTGATTGCTGGTAGTAGAAATTTCCTAAACTACAACTCCCAGCAATCACATACCAATGCATGCTGGTATTTCTAGTTATGCAAAAGCTATACACTCATTGGCCCAGATTCAGGTAGATCCGCGCAATATTTGCGTGGGCAAAGGGCAACGATTTTTGCTCTGCGCCCACGCAAATATTTCGATTTGCCCGCGATTCACGGAGCAGTAGCTCCGTAAATTGCACGGGCGCTATGCTAATTAGCCCGGCGTAAGGGCGCCTAATGTAAATGATCCCGCCGGGGGCGGGAATCATTTAAATTAGGCGCGCTCCCGCGCCGAGCGAACAGCGCATGCTCCGTCGGGGAAACTTTCCCAACGTGCATTGCGGCAAATGACGTCGCAAGGACGTCATTTGCTTCTAAGTGAACGTGAATGGCGTCCAGCGCCATTCACGAATCACTTACGTAAACGACGGGAAGGGCGGCTATACTTTAGCATTGGCTGCCCCTGCTATTAGCAGGAGCAACCTTGCGCTAAAGTCGCCGTACGGAAACTCCGTACCTTGCGTGCGCAGGGCCCGCGCAACTTTTGTGAATCGGTGGTAGTATGCAATTTGCATACTATACACCGATCACAATGGCCGCGCCCCCTAGCGGACAACGCAAGAATGCAGCCTGAGATATGAAGGCATAAGGAGGCTTATGTCTGTCATATCCTAGGCTGCAGTCCGCGTAGCGATGTTCCTGAATCAGGGGCATTCGCTACGCGGGAGCAAAACAGCTATTGCGCCGGGCAACCTATGGTTGCGCGGGCGCAATAGCTTCTTGAATCTGGGCCATTATCTTTTACACACCCACAGTATCACCCCCCCCGCACCTCTGTTCCCTACCGCATCCCCCCCCGCACCTCTGTTCCACACAATATCACTTCCCGCACCTCTGTTCCACACAGTATCCCCCCCACACCTCTGTTCCACACAGTATCACCCCCCGCACCTCTGTTCCCTACCACATCCCCCCCCCCCGCACCTCTGTTCCACACAATATCACTTCCCGCACCTCTGTTCCACACAGTATCCCCCCCCACACCTCTGTTCCACACAGTATCACCCCCCGCACCTCTGTTCCCTACCGCATCCCCCCCGCACCTCTGTTCCACACAATATCACTTCCCGCACCTCTGTTCCACACAGTATCCCCCCCACACCTCTGTTCCACACAGTATCACCCCCCGCACCTCTGTTCCCTACCGCATCCCCCCCCGCACCTCTGTTCCCTACCGCATCCCCCCCCCCGCACCTCTGTTCCACACAATATCACTTCCCGCACCTCTGTTCCACACAGGACAAGGACACCCTTCTCTCCCCCGGAGGACACCATTCTCTCCCCCGAGGACGAGGACACCCTTCTCTCCCCCGGAGGACGGGGACACCATTCTCTCCCCCGGAGGACGGGGACACCATTCTCTCCCCCGGAGGACGGGGACACCATTCTCTCCCCCGGAGGACGGGGACACCATTCTCTCCCCCGGAGGACAGGGACACCATTCTCTCCCCCGGAGGACAGGGACACCATTCTCTCCCCTGGAGGACAGGGACACCAGGGCTGGACTGGGACAAAAATATTGCCCTGGACTTCATACACTTTGACAAGTCTCTCCCATGGCGGCCGGCCCCCATGCGCCTCTGTCCCCCTCTCTGCTCCTCTGGTTCTCCCCCTGCTTCTCTGTTCCCCCACATGCTTCTCTATATCCCCCCCCCCCCCATGCTCCTCTTACCCTCATGCTTCTCTGGTCCCCCCTGTGCTCCACTGATACCCCCCCCCCCCCCTGCTTCTCTGTTCCCACACATGCTTCTCTGTTCCTCTCCTGCTCCTCTATCCCCCGTCCCTCATGATGCTCTGTTTCCCCGCAGCGCTCACCTCTTCTCCCTGTCCAGCCCTGGTGTCCTCGTCCTCCGTGGGAGAGAATGGTGTCCCCGTCCTCCGTGGGAGAGAATGGTGTCCCCGTCCTCCGTGGGAGAGAATGGTGTCCTCGTCCTCCGTGGGAGAGAATGGTGTCCTCGTCCTCCGTGGGAGAGAATGGTGTCCTCGTCCTCCGTGGGAGAGAATGGTGTCCTCGTCCTCCGTGGGAGAGAATGGTGTCCTCGTCCTCCGTGGGAGAGAATGGTGTCCTCGTCCTCCGTGGGAGAGAATGGTGTCCTCGTCCTCCGTGGGAGAGAGGGGTGTCCCCGTCCTCCGAGGGGGGAGAGAGGGGTGTCCCCGTCCTCCGAGGGGGGAGAGAGGGGTGTCCCCGTCCTCCGAGGGGGGAGAGAGGGGTGTCCCCGTCCTCCGAGGGGGGAGAGAGGGGTGTCCCCGTCCTCCGAGGGGGGAGAGAGGGGTGTCCCCGTCCTCCGAGGGGGGAGAGAGGGGTGTCCCCGTCCTCCGAGGGGGGAGAGAGGGGTGTCCCCGTCCTCCGAGGGGGGAGAGAGGGGTGTCCCCGTCCTCCGAGGGGGGAGAGAGGGGTGTCCCCGTCCTCCGAGGGGGGAGAGAGGGGTGTCCCCGTCCTCCGAGGGGGGAGAGAGGGGTGTCCCCGTCCTCCGAGGGGGGAGAGAGGGGTGTCCCCGTCCTCCGAGGGAGAGAATGGTGTCCCCGTCCTCCGTGGGAGAGAATGGTGTCCCCGTCCTCCGGGGGAGAGAAGGGTGTCCCCGTCCTCCGGGGGAGAGAAGGGTGTCCCCGTCCTCCGGGGGAGAGAAGGGTGTCCCCGTCCTCCGGGGGAGAGAAGGGTGTCCCCGTCCTCCGGGGGAGAGAAGGGTGTCCCCGTCCTCCGGGGGAGAGAAGGGTGTCCCCGTCCTCCGGGGGAGAGAAGGGTGTCCCCGTCCTCCGGGGGAGAGAAGGGTGTCCCCGTCCTCCGGGGGAGAGAAGGGTGTCCCCGTCCTCCGGGGGAGAGAAGGGTGTCCCCGTCCTCCGGGGGAGAGAAGGGTGTCCCCGTCCTCCGGGGGAGAGAAGGGTGTCCCCGTCCTCCGGGGGAGAGAAGGGTGTCCCCGTCCTCCGGGGGAGAGAAGGGTGTCCCCGTCCTCCGGGGGAGAGAAGGGTGTCCCCGTCCTCCGGGGGAGAGAAGGGTGTCCCCGTCCTCCGGGGGAGAGAAGGGTGTCCCCGTCCTCCGGGGGAGAGAAGGGTGTCCCCGTCCTCCGGGGGAGAGAAGGGTGTCCCCGTCCTCCGGGGGAGAGAAGGGTGTCCCCGTCCTCCGGGGGAGAGAAGGGTGTCCCCGTCCTCCGGGGGAGAGAAGGGTGTCCCCGTCCTCCGGGGGAGAGAAGGGTGTCCCCGTCCTCCGGGGGAGAGAAGGGTGTCCCCGTCCTCCGGGGGAGAGAGGGGTGTCCCCGTCCTCCGGGGGAGAGAGGGGTGTCCCCTTCCCCCGAGGGGGGAGAGAGGGGTGTCCTCGTCCTCCGTGGGAGAGAATGGTGTCCTCGTCCTCCGTGGGAGAGAATGGTGTCCTCGTCCTCCGTGGGAGAGAATGGTGTCCTCGTCCTCCGTGGGAGAGAATGGTGTCCTCGTCCTCCGTGGGAGAGAATGGTGTCCTCGTCCTCCGTGGGAGAGAATGGTGTCCTCGTCCTCCGTGGGAGAGAATGGTGTCCTCGCCCTCCGTGGGAGAGAATGGTGTCCTCGTCCTCCGTGGGAGAGAATGGTGTCCTCGTCCTCCGTGGGAGAGAATGGTGTCCTCGTCCTCCGTGGGAGAGAATGGTGTCCTCGTCCTCCGTGGGAGAGAATGGTGTCCTCGTCCTCCGTGGGAGAGAATGGTGTCCTCGTCCTCCGTGGGAGAGAATGGTGTCCTCGTCCTCCGTGGGAGAGAATGGTGTCCTCGTCCTCCGTGGGAGAGAATGGTGTCCTCGTCCTCCGTGGGAGAGAATGGTGTCCTCGTCCTCCGTGGGAGAGAATGGTGTCCTCGTCCTCCGTGGGAGAGAAGGGTGTCCTCGTCCTCCGGGGGAGAGAAGGGTGTCCTCGTCCTCCGGGGGAGAGAAGGGTGTCCCCGTCCTCCGGGGGAGAGAAGGGTGTCCCCGTCCTCCGGGGGAGAGAAGGGTGTCCCCGTCCTCCGGGGGAGAGAAGGGTGTCCCCGTCCTCCGGGGGAGAGAAGGGTGGCACCCTCTCCTCCGGGGGAGAGAAGGGTGGCACCCTCTCCTCCTCCAAACACCCAGGGGCCCTCTCCTCCTCCAAACACCCAGGGGCCCTCTCCTCCTCCAAACACCCAGGGGCCCTCTCCTCCTCCAAACACCCAGGGGCCCTCTCCTCCTCCAAACACCCAGGGGCCCTCTCCTTCTCCCACGGACACCCAGGGGCCCTCTCCTCCTCCAAACACCCAGGTGCCGTCTCCTTCTGCCACGGACACCCAGGGGCCCTCTCCTTCTCCCTAAGCCACCAGTAAACCCCAAAGCGGGACACACATGCGCTCTGCCCTCCCGTGACCTGATACCCACCGTCCTGGGATGCCATGATGATGGTGTACAAGTCTCCAGTGTGAGGGCTATAGGTAAACTCGCACTCAGCTTCTTTGGTCCGATTGGAGGAAAAGCAGCGGAGGCGATCCAGACCCCAGCACTTGACAGAGATCAAAGACCAGTGGTGACCCCTGCATGGTTGCATGGTGGGCCCACAATGCATGGGCACCGCCCCCGTCACCTCTGCCGCCCTCCCTATTCATGTGCCTGGCCCCTTTCAGGATGCTGGACACATGAAATACTATGGCGGGAATAGGCGGGGTGTGTATTTTGAAGCACGTGATAAGAGCCAGAAGCTATTTTCACACTAAAGTTCCTCCTTGCCAATCAGCAGGCAGGTCAGTAAAACCTGTCTCCCGATTGGCCAAAGCTTTAGGCGATCCTATTGTATGATGGGCACAAGTAGCTGCATATAGTGGGCACAATGGCTGCGTATGATGGGCACAAGTAGCTGCATATGGTGGGCACAATGGCTGCGTATGACGGGCACAAGTAGCTGCATATAGTGGGCACAATGGCTGCGTATGACGGGCACAAGTAGCTGCATATGGTGGGCACACTGGCTGCGTATGACGGGCACAAGTGACCTACCCCAGTCTAGGATATTCACCGACCAAAGAAAAAGCAGCTGCGCATGCGCCGTGGACCCACGATCAGCTGTGCTCCTGGCATACGAGCACCGGAAGTGACGCGGTACGATTTTTTCACAGGTCTGATCCCTACAGCTGGGAGGATGGTGGTGGTGGGGGGGTGATTCGTACAGCTGGGAGGATGGCGGTGGGGGGGGGGGGGGTGATCCCTACAGCTGGAAGGATAGCGGTGGGGGGGGGGGGGGTGATTCGTACAGCTGGGAGGATGGCGGTGGGGGGGGGTGATCCCTACAGCTGGGAGGATGGTGGTGGGGGGGGGGGTGATCCCTACAGCTGGGAGGATGGTGGTGGGGGGGGGTGATCCCTACAGCTGGGAGGATGGTGGTGGGGGGGGGGGGTGATCCCTACAGCTGGGAGGATGGTGGTGGGGGGGGGGTGATCCCTACAGCTGGGAGGATGGTGGTGGGGGGGGGTGATCCCTACAGCTGGGAGGATGGAGGTGGGGTGATCCCTACAGCTGGGAGGATGGTGGGGGGGTGATCCCTACAGCTGGGAGGATGGTGGTGGGGGGGGTGATCCCTACAGCTGGGAGGATGGTGGTGGGGGGGGGTGATCCCTACAGCTGGGAGGATGGTGGTGGGGGGGGGGTGATCCCTACAGCTGGGAGGATGGGGGGGGGGGGGGTGATCCCTACAGCTGGGAGGATGGAGGTGGGGGGGGGTGATCCCTACAGCTGGGAGGATGGAGGTGGGGGGGGGGGTGATCCCTACAGCTGGGAGGATGGTGGTGGGGGGGTGATCCCTACAGCTGGGAGGATGGTGGTGGGGGGTGATCCCTACAGCTGGGAGGATGGTGGGGGGGTGATCCCTACAGCTGGGAGGATGGTGGGGGGGTGATCCCTACAGCTGGGAGGATGGTGGTGGGGGGGTGATCCCTACAGCTGGGAGGATGGTGGGGGGGTGATCCCTACAGCTGGGAGGATGGTGGGGGGGTGATCCCTACAGCTGGGAGGATGGTGGTGGGGGGGTGATCCCTACAGCTGGGAGGATGGTGGGGGGGTGATCCCTACAGCTGGAAGGATGGTGGTGGGGGAGTGATCCCTACAGCTGGGAGGATGGTGGTGGGGGGGTGATCCCTACAGCTGGGAGGATGGTGGTGGGGGGGGTGATCCCTACAGCTGGGAGGATGGTGGTGGGGGGGGGGTGATCCCTACAGCTGGGAGGATGGTCCCGTGTACATGGAGCCTAAAAAAATACAGAAGAGCGGAACTTTACTTTTTGGGTAACATTTCACTTCAAAGTTGAATCAAACCTAAAGTTCCACCTTAAACTTTCCCGTTGAGTAATAAAATGGAAATGTGTTTGGTGGTCAGGTATTCAGAAGCTCTCCTCCTACATACACATTTTCTTGCCAGTCTTTATTGTGCACACCAAAACAATGTAACATTTTATTATACATGGGTGATGTTTTAAAAGCCTCCACCCGAGTCTATGTTTTTTACGGACCTCAATAAGCCTCTGCTTTGGGGGCGGGGTTGGAGGCGGGGCTGTGTCACCGTTTGCTCCCTATCACAGAATGCAGCCTAATGTATCATTAGATCTGTATCTGCATGTCTCTTTCTCTTCCGTCTCCCCTCCCCCGCTCTTTGTATGGTTCTCATTAGATCTGTATGTTCTGTCCCGCCCCCCCCGCTCTGTGTATGGTCCTCGTCACTTCCGTGACAAATTGTGATGGGTTCACTGAAGGGTAGTGTCGTGAATCCCCTGGAACGCATCACATTTGGCGTTGGAACGCATTGCGCATGCGCAGTTCGCCGCCACGTGACTTAGGCTGCATTCTGTGATAGGGAGCAGAATATGACACTGCACCGGCCCAAGACATTGTGCTGCCTGCCTGGGACCAAGAATGAAATGCTGCCCCCCCCAAAAAAAAAAAATCACGCCCACCAAAAGGCCCCCACATTCATTATTTTATATCATGATGACTAAAGGGGACCCGTCAAGGTATACATGTATAGAAGTAAAAAGAGGACCTGTCATGGTTCTATACATGTAATACATGTATAGAACCATGACAGGTCCTCTTTATACTCCTATATACATGTATAGAACCATGACAGGCTCTTTTTATACTCTGTTATACATGTCATGTATAAAGGAGTATAAAGAGGACCTGTCATGGCTCTATACATGTATGTAGGAGTATATAGAGGACCTGTCATGGTTCTATACATGCTGACTGCCTCACTTGCTGACTGCCCGCCACCACTAACGGCAGCGGCGCCGGGCTCCTCGCAGGCTGCGAGTGTCCTCACCAGAGCAGCCATCAGAAATTGTGGGGCCCCTTACAATACTTCAGTACTGCCCCCCCCCCCCCCCCCCCCCCCCAGGCCTGACCACCAACATTCCCCAGGGTCGACCCACTGGCCATCTCACAGAATCTGCTGTAAATCGGGAGGATTACAATGTACAGCTTACCAATACTTAGATGTGGTGGCTGAATTAATTTGTATTTTTCCTTTTGGGATAAAGGTGTTTTTGATTAAATAGAAAATGACCACTGTAAGCACCTCTGCCAGTGTTAAATGGAGGAAGAGAGCAGAGCAAGAGAGGGGAGAGCGAAAGAGAGAGAGAGGGGACAGGGGAGTGGAGAGAGAAGCGGGGTAGAGAGAGAGAGAGAGCACAGGGCAGATAGAGAGAGCAGGGCAGAGACAGAAAGGGACGCAGAGAGAGCAGGGCAGATAGATAGAGAGAGAAAGGGACGCAGAGAGAGGAGAGCAGAGAGAGAGAGGAGGGGCGGACAGAGAGAGAGAGGAGGGGCGGACAGAGAGAGAGAGGAGGGGCGGACAGAGAGAGAGAGAGAGAGAGAGAGAGAGAGAGAGAGAGAGAGAGGCGGACAGAGAGAGAGAGAGAGAGAGAGAGAGAGAGAGAGAGGAGGGGCGGAGAGAGAGAGAGAGGAGGGGCGGACAGAGAGAGAGAGAGAGGAGGGGCGGACAGAGAGAGAGAGAGAGGAGGGGCGGACAGAGAGAGAGAGAGAGGAGGGGCGGACAGAGAGAGAGAGAGAGGAGGGGCGGACAGAGAGAGAGAGAGAGGAGGGGCGGACAGAGAGAGAGAGGAGGGGCGGACAGAGAGAGAGAGAGAGAGAGAGAGAGAGAGAGAGAGAGAGAGAGAGAGAGAGAGAGAGAGAGAGGAGGGGCGGACAGAGAGAGAGAGAGAGAGAGAGAGAGAGAGAGAGAGAGAGAGAGAGAGAGAGAGGAGGGGCGGACAGAGAGAGAGAGGAGGGGCGGACAGAGAGAGAGAGGAGGGGCGGACAGAGAGAGAGAGAGAGAGAGAGAGAGAGAGAGAGAGAGAGAGAGAGAGAGAGAGAGAGAGAGAGAGAGAGAGAGAGAGAGAGAGAGAGAGAGAGAGAGAGAGAGAGAGAGAGAGAGAAGGGGCGGACAGAGAGAGAGAGGAGGGGCGGACAGAGAGAGAGAGGAGGGGCGGAGAGAGAGAGAGGAGGGGCGGACAGAGAGAGAGAGGAGGGGCGGAGAGAGAGAGAGGAGGGGCGGACAGAGAGAGAGAGGAGGGGCGGAGAGAGAGAGAGAGAGAGAGAGAGAGAGAGAGAGAGAGAGAGTCAGGGGGAGAGAGAGAGAGAGAGAGAGAGAGAGAGAGAGAGAGAGTCAGGGGGAGAGAGAGAGAGAGAGAGAGAGAGAGAGAGAGAGAGAGAGAGAGAGAGAGAGTCAGGGAGAGAGAGAGAGAGAGAGAGAGAGAGAGAGGAGAGAGAGAGAGAGAGAGAGAGAGAGAGAGAGAGAGAGAGAGAGAGAGGGAGGGAGAGAGGGAGAGAGGGAGAGAGGGAGGGAGAGAGGGAGGGAGAGAGGGAGAGAGGGTCAGGGGGGAGAGAGAGAGGGGGTAGGGGGGGGAGAGAGAGGGGGGGTCAGGGGGGGAGAGAGAGGGGGAGAGAGAGGGGGGGTCAGGGGGGGAGAGAAAGGGAGGTCAGGGAGAGAGAGGGGGATTAGGGAGAGAGAGAGAGAGAGAGAGAGAGAGAGAGAGGAGGGAGAGGGGGGGTCAGGGAGAGAGAGAGAGAGAGAGAGAGGAGGGAGAGGGGGGGTCAGGGAGAGAGAGAGAGAGAGAGAGAGAGAGAGAGAGAGAGAGAGAGAGAGAGAGAGAGAGAGAGAGAGAGAGAGAGAAGAGAGAGAGAGGGAGAGAGGAGAGAGGAGAGAGAGAGAGAGAGAGAGAGGAGAGGGAGAGAGAGAGAGAGAGAGAGAGAGAGAGAGAGAGAGAGAGAGAGAGAGAGAGAGAGAGAGAGAGAGAGAGAGAGAGAGAGAGAGAGAGAGAGAGAGAGAGAGAGAGAGAGAGAGAGAGAGAGAGAGAGAGAGAGAGAGAGAGAGAGAGAAGGGAGAGAGGGGGCCAGGGGGGGAGAGAAAGGGAGGTCAGGGAGAGAGAGGGGGATTAGGGAGAGAGAGGGGGATTAGGGAGAGAGAGGGGGATTAGGGAGAGAGAGGGGGGGTCAGAGAGAGAGAGAGAGAGAGAGAGAGAGAGAGAGAGAGAGAGAGAGAGAGAGAGAGAGAGAGAGGAGGGAGAGAGGGGGCCAGGGGGGGAGAGAAAGGGAGGTCAGGGAGAGAGGGGGATTAGGGAGAGAGAGGGGGGGTCAGGGGGATTTAGAGAGAGAGGGGGGGGCATGGTCTGGTCACAGTGCTCTCACATGAATGGTCCCTGGGGGGTTTCAGTCAGCAGCTTCTCTCGATGTGGCTGTCGGCTCCTTATCTTCCTGCCCCCACTTCCCCTTCACAGATGCAGCAGCACACAAGCAGGGAGAGAGGAGTGGAAGAGGGGATGTCTGTCATGCTGGAGGGGAGGACGGAGCAGCGCGGGGATCCCCTCCTTCCAGGACAGCCGCATCTCCCAAGCTGCCTGTCACTGCAAACAGCACACTGAGCCAAGGGACGGAGTCAGACCCAGCACACAGCCACAACACTTCACTCAGCTGTGTGCTACACGGGTCTGTCAGGCAGGGGTGGGAAGGGAGGAACACAGAACGCTGCTCTGCTTCATTCCCTATCTCCGGTCCACAGCTTCTGACAGAGGGAGAAGCGGGACGAGCAGGCAGCAGGCTTAAGCACATAAAGCCTGCAGCTGTCCTGCTCTCCTGTTATAATGTGGCCACTGTTTGGAAGCACGGGGGGAATCGGCTGCTCTCGCTACCCCGGGAACGGTGATGGCCGCCCAGCCCTGGCTGCCTGTCACTGACATCCGAGGTGAATCGCTCCCGCTCCCGCCCCCGCCCCCTAGTTTGCACAGCCCAGCGAATCAGGGCTGTGCAAACGAATGAGAAATGAATATTCAAAGTGTGGGAGTGACCCACAGGAGCCAGGGGCGGACACAGGAGGCAGGAGCAGACGGGGGGAAGGATGCAGAAAGATGACGTTTCGTTACCAGGATGGGGTACGAAATTCATAGCCAGGAATGACTGGCCGAACTTCCGGTTTCTGAAAAGTCGGGGATTGCTGCAGATATGACACTGAAGGTGATTTACATTGTTATATACTTTTTAAAGATGTTGCTAATTTTAAAAAAAAAATTTGCTCTGGAGTACTCCTTTAAGTATTCATCAGTTGACCTAGCTATTCAAGTCATCATTAGCATAGGAGTAGGCACTTGGCTGTCCAAAATTAAAATTACTTCCAATCGAGCTATCCCTCTGGCGGCGGCATGAAATTAAGTGGAAAGGCTTATACTATTTCGCCACCAAATTGACATTTGGCTCTAAAGATAGCCTGTGGCTGTTTGATACGTTTGCCCGGTCCCTTTCCTGGATACTGTCGAATCAGACACATTGCCAGAAAGTGATCTACTATCTCGATTACTTCCTACTCATCGAAAAATCTCCATCTATAAAGTAACTCATGCATCTTATGGGGGAAAGGGGATAGTGTTGACATCTTGCAGGCACCCATGTTGCCAAAAAGATAATAAAAATTAATTTAACGGTTAGAACCATGTTATTTCCTAAAAAGGACTTTCACTTATTAAATTCTATAAGACAGGGGGTGTCAAACTCAATTTCACCGGGGGCCACATCAGTATTACGATTGTCCTCAAAGGGCCAGTTGTATCTGTAAGACTAGATGTCCAAAGCACTCCACCCACCCTTACATCACAGTGTACCCCCTTACTTTGTGCTGCTGCCAGAAGGATGCAGAAAGTGCAAGGTCTGGGAAAGGACTAGAGGTAGGCTGGAGTCTTCTGAATGCAGAGAAAAGGGGAGGCAGAGATGAGGGGTTGCTGCGGCTGCACAGGTACAGGATCTGTAGGGGAGTTTGGTCGTCTTCTCTGCTTCCAACTGCATAGACAAGGTGCAAGAACAGAAGAGGGGACACAGTAGCTGCAGGAGAGGTGTGAGGGCCACATGAAATGGCCTGGCATTTGACCCGCAGGTATTGAGTTTGACACATGTGATCTAAAACATCCAAAATCCATACAGAGGCCGACTTCTCATTTTATTGTTTGCCAAAATAAATACATCTGTATTAGGGCATAGTTAGTGCACCACTGTAGAGTATGTTTTGTGCTTTTTGGTGAATTTGGGAGTCCTTGGAGTATGTCTATGTATTTAGTTGTTGCTTTTTGTGTATTCCAGTCCTGGTCTTTCCCGCTTCAGACTCGCTGTGTGCATTGGCCCATTTCTATCATAAAACCTGTATGCCGCAAACTAGTATAAAACAGGGGTATCCATAAAAAAGGACCTTGCTTCCAAAAAAAAAAAAAAAAAAAATAATAATAATCCATAAATGAATGTCATTTTTTCAGCAACCATGAAAGAATGAACATAGTCATTTTTTTTAAATTATTTTTTTAACATCTAAGACATTTTGACCATGTTCATTCTTCCACGGTTGCTAAATAAGCAACATTAATTTATGATTTGGAAGCAAGGTTTTTATTCATTCTTGTATATATGGACACCCCCCTTACATACTAATGTGCAGCATACAGTTTTTGTTTATACATTTCAATTTCTCCAGCAGCACAGTAATGTGGGGACCTGAATTGCTTTTATGTTATTCAACCAAGTGTTTAGTACCGCTGGTTCATTTTGTGGATTTATTTGGTCCAATTCCATCATGAGAGCTTATGTACTTCTGCTTGAGCCCTGGATATGGCGTCACTGGGCAGAAAGACATCACTTCCAGCAGTCACTCTGGAGAGGATGTCAGACCGCACAGAGTAATCCGCTTGTTTGCTCCCGTCTTTTAGGCGCAAAGCTTTGGCAGGGCATGGAGGACAAGAAGCCTGGGCAGGGCATTCCTGCTACTGGGGGGTATAAAAAAATGGGAGAGCTGCTAATGCTCAGATGTTCACATTTTGCTGCTGATCAATAGAGGACGGACCCATGATGCATCTTTGTAGAAGGTGGGCATTCTTGGGAATGGTGTTGGTAAATTCTGGGACCTGGTGCCATTGACAATATTGGTATTTTTTACAGTAGATATTAACCCACTGGTGTAACAGCTGTTCTTTAGCAAGTTTATTTTCCAAGGACTTTAGTCACTATACTGGCTCTGGGAACAGAACGTTTAGATATGTTCATGGATGGGATTATTTGATAGGTGCTCATTTTGCCAATATATACTTGCATCTGATGTTTTTCTAGACATCTGTGTTAGCGGCTGTGGAACTTTTGTTCTCTCACTTCCTTCTAACTTGCCTGGATCAGCATCATATGTTGTGGGAGGTAAGCTGTTTGTATTGTGCCCCCGAGTTGGCAGGTTTCTGCTTTAACCTGGGTGTTACATTGTCCCCCCCATCATTGATCCTCTGCCTATCCCTCTTTGGGGAGTTTTGATGTGAGGTTTTGTGTTTTGGATTAACTCAACAGCCATATCTTTAATATATGGGTTTGGATCCTGAAGAATTACCATGAGCGAAACACGTTGATCTAGCATGCCTTCACTACAAAGTTTATGCAATATCTGCTGATATGGCTTGCAATGACATTCATTACACATTTTATTACAGTTTTTGAAATCTCTATATCTATATGCGCTTGGATCTTATTGGTATTGTGTTTTGACCCCATGCACACAAGACGCCGTTAAACGCGTGTTCAGTGGCAGTTAGACACTTTTTTCAACTGCCCCTGAACACATTCAATGTTATCCTATCGGTCAATGCACACAGTCTCGTTTATTGCCGTTTTTAGGCAGTTGAGTTTTACCTCGTTTTTCCAGAAGCAAAAAATATGGGTTCAGACGCAAAAGTTTTCCACATTTCAGACGCAAAACGCGGTACCGGCGTTTTGCCGCGATTTTGTTTATAAGCGTTTTTAAAGGTGACCTATTTTTTTACATTAGAAATCTCAAATTATGGCAAATGATAAAAAAAAAAAAATATATATATATATATATATATATATATATATATATATATATATATATATATATATATATATATATATATATATATATATATATATATATATATATATATATATATATATATATATATATATATTGTAATGTTTGGGGGACCAGCTTGATCGCAGGACACAGGCTTTTTAAATCAAAACTAAGGTTTATTAAACTTAAATGGCTTAGCAGCAGCAAAAACAAAGGAAATAACAGTCTCACCGACTTGTACAGCTCAGAACTGCTATCGCAGTTAAACAGTCCTTGCAGGTAAGTCCTTCAGTAGCAGGCTTTCAGGCAACACACTGCCAAGTCCTTTCACAGCTTTTCATAGCTTCCACAGCTTTCCTTGTCCACCATTCACCATGCATAGACACTCCTTCACTCCTTCACCCTCACCTGCACTTCCTGTCTGCTTTAAACTACTTCCTTACACAGGTGCGTTAACCCTTTCCATTCCCTTAAAGGCACCACAGTCCAAACAGAGGGGAAATATAACGTCCTTCCAGGACCCAGCCATGGCGTCCTGTACATATCCCCCCCCTGTGCCCCAACGCCAAGGAGGTGGAGGCAACAGTGGAGCTCAAACAATGGACTCGGGAGAGGGCATCTGCATTTTGATGCAGTCTCCCGGGCCTATGCTCCACTACAAACTTAAATTCTTGGAGCGCCAGGAACCAACGTGTAATCCTGGCATTAGTCCCTTTACCCTGCCTCATCCATGTTAAAGGGGCATGATCAGAAATGAGCCTAAACTTCCTCCCCAAGAGGTAATACCTGAGGGAATCCAGAGCCCACTTAATGGCCAGACACTCTCTTTCAATAATAGCGTAGTTTTTCTCCGCTGGTGTCAACTTTCTACTGAGGAAGACTACTGGGTGTTCCTCACCACAAACAACCTGTGACAACACAGCTCCCAATCCTACATCGGAAGCATCAGTTTGGACAACAAACTTTTCTGAAAAATTGGGCGCTATCAAGACAGGGTGTTGGCACAGTGCTGACTTGAGCACCAAAAAAGCCTTCTCAGCGTCTGTATTCCACTCCACCATGACCGATTTCCGACCCTTAGTCAGATCGGTCAATGGAGCCGCCAATGTGGCAAAGTTGGGTACGAACCTCCTGTAGTATCCCACCATGCCCAGGAATGCACGTACCTGCTTTTTTGTGAGGGGGCGGGGCCAACTCTTTATAGCCTCTACCTTGCTGACCTGAGGTTTCACCACCCCTCTACCCACAATATAGCCCAGGTATTTCACCTCCTCCATTCCCAAAGCACATTTTTCAGGGTTTATTGTAAACCCCTCTTTCCAGAGAGAGTCCAGTACTGCCTGGACTTTGGGCAAGTGTGACTCCCAGTCTCTGCTAAAAATGACTATGTCGTCCAAGTACACTGAGGCATACTCCCGATGAGGTCGTAAAATCCTATCCATTGCTCGCTGGAACGTGGCTGGAGCAGTTTGCAGTCCAAAAGGCATTCTTTTGTACTGAAAACTCCCCTCTGGAGTAGAAAAAGCAGTTTTCTTTTTAGCAGCCTTAGTTAATGGGATTTGCCAATACCCCTTGGTAAGGTCTAATGTTGTGATATACCTAGCTGGACCTAGTCTCTCAATAAGTTCATCTACCCGGGGCATGGGGTAGGCATCAAACCGTGAAACTTCATTAAGCTTCCGGAAATCATTGCAGAATCGCAGAGTCCCGTTGGGCTTTGGTACCAACACAATCGGGCTCGACCACTCACTCTGCGATTCCTCAATGATCTCCAGGTCCAGCATCTTCTTTACTTCCTCTGAAACGGCCTTCCTTTGAGCCTCTGGGATGCGGTAGGGCCTGACAAAAACTTTGACTCCAGGTTCCGTGATAATATCATGCTCTATGATACTAGTTAGCCCCGGCAAGTCTGAAAACTTCTCTTTATTTCTCTGCAAGAACTCCTTTGCCTGCTGACTTTGGTATTTAGATAGGGTATTTGCTACTTGGACACTCTCTACCCCAACCTGTGGCTCAAGCCTTGCACTAGCCAGGGAGGTCACCGGTTCCCTGTCTGTCCAGGGCTTTAACAAGTTGACATGATATATCTGATACGGTTTCCTCTTGCCTGGCTGGTGGACTCTATAATTGACCTCTCCCACTTTTTCCACAACTTCAAAGGGTCCTTGCCACCTGGCTAAGAACTTACTTTCCACAGTGGGAATTAGCACCGCTACTCGATCCCCCACTTGGAAGTGCCTTATTTTAGCAGCCCTGTTATAGACCCGTCGTTGAGCCTCCTGGGCTTTTTGCAAATGCTCTTTGACTAGCGGCATCACGGTTTGGATCCTTTCCTACATTTGGGAGACATATTCCAGGACACTCTTATGCTGAACAGGTTCACTTTCCCACTCCTCTTTAACCACGTCAAGAAGTCCGCGAGGTCTCCGCCCATATACCAACTCAAAGGGCGAAAAACCCGTGGAGGCCTGGGGCACTTCCCGGATAGCAAACAGGAGAGCTGGTAACAGGCAGTCCCAATCTTTCCCATCCCTTTGTACCACTTTCTTGAGCATAGATTTAAGGGTCTTATTAAAGCGTTCCACCAACCCGTCCGTTTGGGGATGGTAGACCGATGTGCGTAGCTGTTTAATCCGGAACAGCTTACACACATCGGCCATAACCCTTGACATAAACGGAGTACCCTGGTCTGTGAGTATTTCCTTGGGGAAACCAGTCCGTGTAAACATCTGGAATAATTCCCGGGCAATGGCCTTTGAGGAGGTATTCCGCAGGGGTAGCGCCTCAGGATATCGGGTGGCATAGTCAAGAATCACCAATATGTAGGAGTGACCTCGAGCTGACTTTACCAAGGGACCCACTATATCCATGGCTATCCTCTCGAATGGGACCTCAATTATGGGCAGAGGGACCAAAGGGCTCCGAAAATGAGTCACCGGAGCGGTCAACTGACAGGTCGGACAAGAGGCACAGTATCTCTTTACCTCTGCTTTCAGACCTGGCCAGTAAAACCGGTCGGTGATCCGTGCCTCCGTTTTTTCAACTCCCAGGTGTCCCCCTAACACATCGTTATGGGCCAGGTCCAGAACCTTTCGTCTATATTGTTGGGGTACCAACAATTGCTCTACCACATTTTCTCTCTCCTTGGTAACCCGATACAGCAATTCATTATATATTGCAAAGTGTGGCCACCTCTCATTCGCACCTGGCTCTTGGGGAACCCCATTTACTACTACCACTTGTTCCCGTGCATGGGCAAAAGTGGGGTCCTGCATCTGAGCAGTCCCAAATGCCCCATGGGGAACACCCAAATCCGGCAGCGCAGGGGTAGAGGCCACTTCCTCATCCTCTTCCCCCAGCATTACCTGAAGTGGGAAAGGCTCCTCCCCCTTAGTGTTTTGGTAGGTCTGTGGACCACATATCTTGACATCCTCAATAGTATCAACACTACTTTCATCACCATTAACCCAATCATTAGCATTTTCCCCATCTGGGTCCACATTAACGTTTGGCAGTTCAGGGTTATCCCTCTCAGCAGCAGGAACAGGGGGGCTAGTTTCTCCCCAGTCTCTGAACTGTTCTCCTTGTTCCCACAGTTTTGTAAACAATGGACAGTCTCGTCCTATTATAACATCATGCACCAAGTTCTTTATCACCCCCACCTCTTGAGTAACAGTGCCACATGCTGAGGAGATAGACAACGTGATGAGCGGGTACTCTCTAGTGTCCCCGTGAATGCATACCACCCGTAAAGTTTTTCTTACCGGACCGATCTTCCCAATCACTCTAGGATGAACCAGGGTTACCATGCTTCCAGAGTCCAACAAAGCCCGGGCAGGGAGGTGGTTCACTTGGACTTCACACTCAAACTTTTCCTCATCCAGGTCGAGGTGTGTGGTGCACACTTTGTGGGCACAAAAAGACCCCCTCCGAAGAACCCCGCATTCCATGGGCTCCTCTTGCAGTGGGCAGTGTGCCCGGGTATGACCCCAGGAATGACATCGCCAACATTGTACATCCCCTCCTCTCCGAACAGGAACAGAACGCTGCGAAGGTACCGGGAGTGTCTCTTGGCCTTCCGGGGTGTTTGTCCCAGGGCTCCTTGGAACATCCTTTCGAAGGGCAGCAGTTGGTCGAACAGGCCGTGGCAGACTAGGCCCTATGCGCTTGGTAGGTCCGAGCAGGTCCTCCACCACTGTTTATCGTTCCACCATCTCAACAAGGAGGTTTGCTGTTTTGGGGTCTCCATGGCTGACCCACCGTTGGAGGTCATCTGGCAGGGACCTCAGGTATCGGTCCAGCACGACCCGCTCCACAATTTGGGGGCCAGACAACACCTCAGGCTGCAGCCATTTTTTTACTAGTTGCACCAGGTCATGCATTTGAGACCGGGGTGGCCGATCTGGACGATATTTCCATTGGTGTACACGTTGGGCCCGAACGGCCGTAGTCACCCCCAGACGAGCCAGAATTTCTGCCTTTAACTTTTGATAGTCTTTAGCATCATCTGGTGGCAGGTCAAAGTAGGCTTTTTGAGGATCTCCAGTGAGAAAAGGAGCAATGAGGCCGGCCCACTGGTCCTGAGACCATCCTTCTCTCTCCGCTGTCCTCTCAAATGTAGCAAGAAATGCCTCTACATCATCGCTCAGGGATAATTTCTGTAGAAAATGGCTTGCCCTCACAGTCACCTGGTTGCCAGGGGCAACAGCCGCTTGTTCCCGAACCTGAGACAGCTGCTGCACTGCTTCCTTTAAA
This sequence comes from Rana temporaria, assembly GCF_905171775.1. Lineage (NCBI taxonomy): Eukaryota > Metazoa > Chordata > Amphibia > Anura > Ranidae > Rana > Rana temporaria. The sequence goes on along the minus strand of NC_053496.1, from coordinate 155,542,098 downwards.
GCCGTCACCTGAGCCTGCATAACCCCTTGCTGCGTCGCTTGCTGGGCCGCCAACAGGCGAGTATTTTCTTGCTGCAGAGCCAGCGCCTCTTTGTGGTAAGTTTGTTGTGCCTCCAGCTGGGCTGCTAAGCGCTGATTAGCTTCCTCATTGCGAGTCTGCGCTTGCATGTTAGCCAAGGTCAGCTGTTTAATTAGCTCCTCCATTGCTTCAACTTTCAATGTTTGTGCAGCTTTAACCCAGGACATAAATTCAATGTACTGTCTCTTTAAATGTCAGTTCAATATAAAGTCCAATGCAAAAAGAAAAAAAGTTTTTTTTTTTTTCTCTTCTTATGCCTGTTATTCTGTCCTGCCCGCATTCGAGCACCAGTGTAATGTTTGGGGGACCAGCTTGATCGCAGGACACAGGCTTTTTAAATCAAAACTAAGGTTTATTAAACTTAAATGGCTTAGCAGCAGCAAAAACAAAGGAAATAACAGTCTCACCGACTTGTACAGCTCAGAACTGCTATCGCAGTTAAACAGTCCTTGCAGGTAAGTCCTTCAGTAGCAGGCTTTCAGGCAACACACTGCCAAGTCCTTTCACAGCTTTTCATAGCTTCCACAGCTTTCCTTGTCCACCATTCACCATGCATAGACACTCCTTCACTCCTTCACCCTCACCTGCACTTCCTGTCTGCTTTAAACTACTTCCTTACACAGGTGCGTTAACCCTTTCCATTCCCTTAAAGGCACCACAGTCCAAACAGAGGGGAAATATAACGTCCTTCCAGGACCCAGCCATGGCGTCCTGTACAATATATATATATATATATATATATATATATATATATATATATATATATATATATATATATATATATATATATATATATATATATATACACACACACACACACACAGGGATCGACAAATCCCGGGCGCCAGGTCGCCATGGTGACTAGAAATAGTGTCCTGGCGACTTGACGACTTTTTGTGAGCTGGTGCCATCTGGTGGTGAGCCATTGGTATTACAAGTTATTACCACCAGATGTGAGCTGGCGCCATCTGGTGGTGGCCGTTGGTATTACAAGTTAAGCATTACAAGTTAAACAGCAATTCTAATGTAATTTTTCACTATTTTCACTGCCATCTTCTTCTCTCTAATTAGAACCCCCAAACATTATATATATTTTTTATCCTAACACCCTAGAGAATAAAATGGCGATCGTTGCAATACTTTCTGTCACGCCGTATTTGCGCAGCGGTCTTACAAGCGCACTTTTTTGGGAAAAAATTACACTTTTTTAAATTAAAAAAATAAGACAACAGTAAAGTTATCCCCATTTTTTTTAATATTGTGAAAGATAATGTTACGCAGAGTAAATTCATACCCAACATGTCATGCTTCAAAATTGCGTTTGAACACCGTTTACATTTGCGGGCGCTGCTCACGTATGTGTTCGCTTCTGTGCGCAAGTTCGTCGGGACGGGGTGCGTTTTCTGGCTCCTAACTTTTTAAGCTGGCTCCTAGATTCCAAGCAAATTTGTCAACCCGTGTGTCCGTGTATATATATATATATATATATATATATATATATATATATATATATATATATATATATATATATATATATATATATATATATATATATATATATATATATATATATATATATATATATATATATATATACACACTAATTGCTTGTAATGCATTGTGGACACTCCACAACTTGTGGCCAGTGGACAATCCACAACTTTTAGCCAGTGGACATGGCCAGGTGACGTGGCCAGTGGACAATCCACAACTTGTGGCAGGTGACGTGGCCAGTGGACAATCCACAACTTGTGGCAGGTGGACAACCAACAACTTGTGGCAGGTGACGTGGCAAGTGAACAATCAACAACTTGTGGCAGGTGACGTGGCCAATCTATAACTTGTGGCAGCTGACGTGGTGTGGCAAGTGGACAATCCGCAGCTTGTGGCAAGTGACACGCTAAATACAAGTACTGCTCTCTCAGCTGCTACTCACTTTGGTCTCACAAAATGGCTGAAATGGTTAAATAATACTGTTTGAGCTTAGAGAGGGTTTTACGATGTTTCTTAACTAAACGCTTATAAACGCAAACGCGGTAAAACGCTGCAAAAATCGCGGCAAAACGGGCGTTTCTAAACGCCGGCTTTAGCCTTTAAAAACATGTTCAGCAGAGTTTGCACTGATGTCCCATGTGCATGGGGCCTTTAAGTCCCATTATTTGCTGTTCCTTCCCCTTTAAGGGGCTTAAGCGAAGGGAAGCTTTTTCTTCTTTTTTTTTTATGTCAACAGTGATGGTGCCTGTATAAGTGTATATTTATTGACTTCATGCACATAATGTATCTAAATTAGGGCATAATCACTTTCAAACTGAATATTCACTTGTTACTAAACCCACAACAGTAAAATCAGTGTGTACTGTATATGCAGCAAAACATGCTTGTGATCCTGTCTTTCTGATCCTCCTCTTCTCCTGACTCCAACCCGCCTGATAGAACAGAGCATTAGGGGACAAGCTGTGCATGCTCAGGTTTGGTGTGTATTGTTAGAGATTAAGAATGAACAAACTACAAGTCCCAACATCCTTTGCAGCTGTCAGCTTTTAGTTCTCAATGAACTACCATGGGGCTGTGGAGCAAGCATCTGCTTGCCCATATGGGATGTATGGGCAAGCAGATACACTGACCGTCTCCAGGAGACCTACAGGGCATGAACAATCTGCTAAATTGCTAGTGCAAATCTATACAGGCTCCCATCACCAAAAAATGCTATTTAACTGCAAAAAAAGAGGTTTATTTAAAAAAAAAAATTGTAGAAAGGTGACCTTATTCTTCAACTTAGCTGGACTCAGTGGCTAGTGGAAAAACAGTGGAAGAATTAGGGATCCATGACATTTAGAAAGCATTTGTGGGAAAGTTCTACAGAATCCCTCAACATCCCCTATGCAACTTATTTTACCAATGGTCCTTTCCAAACCTCTAACCTTCCTCCCCCCGCTATAACATGAATTGGCTCAAGCCTGGCAAGTGACTTTTCAAATAGGTTACTAAAGTACAAAAATTCTCGTATGACAGAATAAAAATTCGTAAGCGATGCAGTGCATTTTTATTGTATTTTATGAAAATTGGACTGAACAAAAACGCAGTGTTTTTTCTGATCATGTGTATGAGGCTTTAGCCTAACTTTAACCACTTCAGCCCCCGAAGATTTGCCCCCTTAATGACCAGGCCATTTTTTGCAATACGGCACTGCGTCACTTTAACGGAGAATTGCGTGGTCGTGCAACGCTGTACCCAAACAAAATTGATGTCCTTTAATTCCCACAAAGAGAGCTTTCTTTTGGTGGCATTTGATCACCTCTGCGGTTTTTTTTTTTTGCTCTATAAAACAAAAGAGTAACAATTTTTTTTTTTTTTAAAACACAATGGGGTTGATTAAACTTTGCACTTGGAAGTACGGTGGCTGTAGATCTGAAACAAAGGGAAGCTCTGCTAATTTCTATCATCTAATCATGTAGAAACAAAAATTCAATTTTTTTATTTCCTTGCATGCTCCCCCCTCAGAGCTACAGCAACTGCACTTGTGTGCAAAGTGGATTTACCTTTAGTAAATCAACACCAATATCTTTTACCTTTTGCTATAATACCCCACATTTTCTTTTCAAAACGTAGAGAGTCTACAAAATAGCGATCTGCGATTTTTATCAGGACCGAGATGTTGCGGCAGACATATCTGACATTTTTGGGACCATTGACAGAGATCTGAGGTCTTTTTGACCCCAGATCTCATATGCAAGAGGTCCTGTCATGCTTTTTTTCCCCCTATACAAGAGATGTTTAGATTCCTTGTAAAAGAAATAAAAATTACCCTTAAAAAAAAAAAAAAAAAAGAAAGTGCTCCGCCGCACTCGCGTGCAGAAGCGAACACATACGTGAGCAGCGCCCACTTATGAAAATGGTGTTCAAGGGCACTTGTAAGACTGCTGCGCAAATACAGTGTGACAGAAAGTATTGCGACAACCACCATTTTATTCTCTAGGGTGTTAGAATTTTTATTTTTTTCTATCAAAAAAAAAAAAAAAAAAAGTTTTTAACTTGTAAACAAAGAGGCTCGGTTAATACATTCCCCCCCCCCCCTTTACAACCACTAAAATATTACAGGCATACCCTGCTTTAAGTACACTCACTTTACATACACTCGCGAGTAAGGACATACCCGTGAGTGTATGTAAAGTGCCTTACAAGTACTGTACAGACATTTTGCAGCCACAATAGAAGGAGCTGAAGCTCAGAGAGCATAGCCTGCCTTGTTCCAGTGTGCCCCTGACACCCCCACTACAGCCCCTGAGACCTCAACTACAGCCCCCTGATCCCCCACTACACCCTAGAAGTGAAAAAGGGTATTGTTTCACTTTAAGTACATTTTCGTTTTACATACATCCTCTGGTCCCATTGTGTACTTAAAAGTGGGGTATGCCTGTATAGCAATTTTAATTTTATTTTTTTATAAAATGAGATGACAACAGAACTTGCAGGCACTGGATGTTTGTTTTTTGCCCCGGGCACTGGATGACCTTATCCCTATAATGAAGATTTTATTGATACATTTTTATTGTGGCCGCACCCTAATTGACTAACGTTCATTTGCACTTTAACCACTTCCCACCCATAGGACGTCCTGGGCTTTTAGTGGGGATATCTGAATAATGCCTGCAGCTACAGGCATCATTCAGATATCCTTTTATTCCACCCCACCGCCGATTCCCTGCACAGTAAGGCCCCTTTCACACAGACATTTTTTCTGCAGCTGCCCCTGAACTCTCCTCTGTTATTATTAGTACATGTACACATGGTTGTTTATAGTCGTTTCTAGGCAGTTTAAAAGCATATTAAAAAAAAAAAAAAAAAAACGCGTTCAGGACGGACATTCAGAGGCATAGAATGCATTAAGGTGAAAAAACATTTACCTTTACAACCCCTTTAAGCCATTTATTTGTCCTTACAGCCGGCAGGAGGGGACATCCCCCACCTCACCCTGGCAGAAGTTCACCATAGAGAATACTGAGTACCAGGTGGTCCCCGGCAGTCTCTGACGTGGATGTAAACATTGCCATTTACTTGGCTGGAAACCTGGCTTTTCAGCTTGGAGGAGAGATGTAGGGTCTTATTGGCCCACATCTCTCCATAAAGAGGACCTGTCATGCACTATTCCTGTTACAAGGAATGTTTTTGATTGTAATAGGAATAAAAGTGACAAAAATAAATAAACGCATACGTACGTCTCCCCCACATACATTAAAGGCTTTCAATCCACACAAGTGCCACGAACGAGAGCAACAATTCTATCCCAAGATCTCCTCTGTAACTCTAAACAGGTAACCTGTAAACGTTTTTTTAAAGCGTTGCCTATTTAGATTTTTAAGTATTGAAGTTTGGCGCCATTCCATGAGTGTGCACAATTTTAAAGCGCTACATGTTGGTATCCATTTACTCGGCACAACATCTTTCACATTATAGAAAAAATAAATGGCCTAACTTTAGTTTTTTTTTTTTTTAATTCAGGAAACGTTTTTGGTTCCAAAAAAAAAAAATGCGTTTGAAAAATTACTGTGCAAATGTCATTTAACATAAAAAGTTGCAACACCCTACATTTTATTCCCTATTTACATTTTGCCACTTGCTATGACCTCACCATCCCCCCGTTTGTTAGAGCTTACAATATATAAAGCATTATCAGCAGGTTACAAGAAGTTTTAGAATATGGCACCAACGGCAGATAAAAAAATAAAAAACACACACACACACACACACACACACACACACACACACCCCAACATGACCTCCTGTATACAACTTTTCTCAGTAATCATCTTACAATAAAATAGAAAGATGGACTGAAAATTGCAAGAGAACGAGCGAAGGCAAAGAGAGCTAGCAAGAAGGGAGAGAAGGAAGAGAGAAAAAAAAAAAAAAAAACAGAAGAAAGAAGAGGAAGAAAACAGTAGGATAGGTTGGAAAAGAACGTGAGTGGAACTTCCAAACAATGCCATGTGGGTTTTTGGTAATTAAAGTTATAAAATATGCCTCTGTTGAATAGTGGCCTTGCGATGCTTGAAAAGAGCAGTGTTGCCAACTGTCAGTATTTTTTACTGGCAGCCAGAAAAAAAAAAAAGATAATTTTCTCCTGCCAGTAAATGTCAGTAAAAGGTGGCCAGTAAAATATATGACTGACGCTTGGCTCGGTCTGGAGCCTGCCGAAACCATCCGAATTCCTGCTACAGTGTGTGCGGGCGGCTCTGGTGGAGTTGTTGCCCGAGCATGTCGTGTGATATGGTGCAAGGGAGCCAAGCAGAGTGGCCAGAGCCTTGTGTGCGGGTTGGGAGCAAGGCAGGCCGGGAGGACGACTGTCAGTGCTGTTTGGACTGAAAGGACCACCTGGCATGGAGAGAGGCGGTCACTGTGACTCAGGAGGGGACGTGTCGTGTTGGTGATCTGTGCTGCTGTACACTGCTGTCATTGTCATTGTGAAAGCCAGTTTCATGTTTGTATGCCTGACCATTCAAATTTCTTACCCTCCTGAGTCCTGTCCCTGAGCTACTTACTTACTATATTGAAAATAATAAAGATGTTTGCCTTATTATCTACTTTAAATCATATTGCCAATTTCATATTGTATTTGTTTGTAGCCTAAATACTTATGTAACTATGTAAATACTGACATTTGCACTTAAAACTTGGGTGTTGCGTCAGTAAATTTCAATCTGGTAAGTTGGCAACACTGGAAAAAGAGTGAAGATCAGGAGTTCTGACTTCACTCGTTGCAAGCTCATTTCAGGTCAGTGACTATAATAAGTATAATAACTATAATAAGTATCGTGGCAGGTTTCCTTTCAGGGCCCAGTCACACTTTTCCATTTCTACGTCTTGTGAGAATTTTGAATGGGGTGCATGCACAAGAACGAACAAAAAAAAAACCTGACATGTAGTAATTTTTCGAATGCAACACACCACAGTGCATGGCGGGGCATTACTATGCAATGCCTCAGTACATTACGGTACTTAGAAAATGAATCACAATGCAAGTACAGCAGCTCACTGTAATGTGTGTTCTGACACTGAAGTGAGCCAACACAGGAAGAGACATGCAGTGCTTTATCATTACATATGGACCTCTTTCACATGGGACTATGTAGTGGCAACTGGTCCACATTGGATCAGGTTGTTGGCAGTGGAAGGTATGCGGTTAGCAGGTGGCCAGAAGGGGATTACTGCCTTCCAAACACCAGTTTCAAGAGTAATTTTTAGATTCCTAATTTTAGTAATTTTAACGCAGCAATCCTAATCACTACTATGGGTATTAATGGCACAGCTATACATCCATGGCAATACGTATGGGGCTGTATGGGCATGGTTTTGGCAGGAGGCTGCAGGAGTATAGCCCATTTCACATGGGGCGGATTCCATTTCAATCAGCAAGGGATCAGTTCAGATCCTCGGCTGATCAGAGCACAGTGGGAAGATGAGACATTCATGTTTGCTCAGTTTCTGCAAAGCGGACAGACAGAGCCCACTCTGTTCTATGGGCAGCTGGTAGTAAATGAATTCCGCTGCAATTACCCTTTAATCCGGTCTGCCTAAAAAGGCCAGATCTCCTTTCTCCTTTTTTTTTTAGCAGACCAGGAGGTAGGTGGGTGTAAACGGACACAAGTCTTTTTACACCCACATGTCCAAAGGGATGAATGGATCTCCTGATCAGGTCCCCCTGAAAACCAGACGGGCAGACCTGATCAGATTGCTCGTCTAAAGGGGGCCTAAAGCTCCTTTGCCAAAACCACATGGATGTACTTTTTTTTTTTTTTTTTAGGCCACTTTCACAAAGCAGTTCCAATCAGGTCCGCCGATCAGTTTTTCTGGTGGACCTGACCAGAAGGTCAATTCATTCCTTTGGACAGGAGGGTGTAAACGGACTTGAGTGCGTTTTCACCCAGCTACCTCTTGGTAAGTGGGGGGGGGGGGGGGATCTGTCCTCTACTGTTTAGTCACAGTGGGCTCTGTCCATCTCACCTGATGAGAAGGGCCATTCAATTCCATGTACAGTCAAGTGTAAATGGACTTGTTTTCGTTAACCACCTACCTCTGGGTTCGATAGGGTCAGCAAAAAAAACAAAAAATCCATTCTCTCTTGTTTAGGTGGAGTGGATCAGAGGGTAGGCGGGTGTAAAAGAGCAGCAGAATCTTTTTACTCCCAGCCACCCATAGAGCAGAGTGGGCTCTGTGTCTAGACCAGGGGTGCCCAACCAGTGGCCCGGGGGCCACATGTGGCCCGCGGAGCTCTCTGATGTGGCCCGCGACCTCCTGCTCTGAAATGGAATAGAATAGAATACGGTCATGAAAGGTATGTTTATTACTAAAATCACAGTGTATATATGGGTATATGTGTTCTGCAGTGGTTACTGGGCTGCTTTCAACTATTCCGCAGGTGCAGAGTAGTGTGGGTTACCTGCACTGAGCCATAGACTTGTATTACCTGCGAGTTTGGTGTGCTTTCTGAAAGTGCACCACACCTACAGGATATAATAGAAGACTATGGCAAAGTGCAGATAAACTGCAGCAAAGCCACAGGGGTAAACAACAGTGCATCAGTGTGAAAGCAGTCTTAGACCCCTTTCACACACTCAGTCCAACCAAAATCGGACCCTCCATTCACCTTTAAGGAGTAGCAGATGTAAATGGACTTGTGTCCGTTTAGACGCCTACCTCCAATCCAATCCCCCCCCCCCCCCCCAAAAAAAAAGGGAGTTCAGTGGGCTCTATAAAGTGGGCTGCCATCCACCTGCTCTGTTTATTGTGGCCTGCGACCGGTTACCAAGTCGCTTAAGTGGCCCCCGCTCTTCAAAAGGTCGGGCACCCCTGGTCTAGACTGTGGGTACTGAGCGGGCGGGGGGATCCCTTGCTGATCAGAACTGAAACCATTCCCCCCCACGCTTTCCTAAACAATCTAAAAAAGCAAAATACATAATTAAAAAAAAGAACATAAAAAAGGGAGGCGAGTGGGTGAAAAGTGTGTGACCTTTTCTTCTATCTGGGAGACAAGACATTAACATTTCAGACCTCAGTGCTCCTCACTTCTCAGCACCAGACCTACAGATCAGAGCTTCCATCCTCCGCTAGAACAAGTCTAATAGGATTGAATGTTATATGAGCCAACATAAACTCTTCTCATTTTAGATTCTTCTACAAAGCCCAACACCATAAAGTTTGTAGCTCCTGATTTAGTAACAATTCCCTTTCTATAAGAAGGTATGCAGAGCAGAGGAGGAGTCCTGTCTAATAAGAAAGGAGACGTGGATGATGCACTTACTTGCTGCGTATTTCTCCAACACTCAACTCTGCTCTGTGTCTCTGGCTGTAATGAGCTCAGCAAACAGAGGGAGCAGGAGGAGCCTTGTATAGGGAGGGATGGGGGAAGTGAACTTCCTGTTATGATCCTGCTCTTCAGGTGCTCATAACATTTATATTATGCTATGAAGCCATGTTACCATTACAGGTTATCCATTTACTAACATTAAATGACTTGCCATTTCCTGTGTTAATGTGAGGAAAACACATCTCTTCATTGTGAGCATTCTATGAATGTTCTGCCTGTATGTCAGATCTGATTACTGCGCCTGTACCAGGGCATGACCCGGGCCACATATGTGCGGGTCAGGAACAAGTGCATTATCACACTCATTCGGAACCCACACATAAACGGGCTGCTGTTTATTAGAGGCATGGAGCGCCATTAACCACTTCAATACCAGCCACTTTCACCCCCTTCCTGCCCAGGCCAATTTTCAGCTTTCAGCGTTGTTGCACTTTGAATGACAATTGCGCAGTCATGCAATTCTGTACCCAAACAACATTTTTTTTGAGACACAGGTGCAGGTGCCGATGCACCAGGGGTGCTATTAGGAATAAACACTTTCCCGTGACTCTCCCATTCTGACTGGATGTCATATAACGTAATTCAGAACAATCCACTTGTGCGTGCCCCTGGGGGCATGCAGCACAACGAACAGTAGTGCGACACAGGTACAGGAGCCCATTCAACATATACCTGTTTGGCCGTTCTCTGAACACTTTAATTTGCAGCGTGTTCGCCCACACGTTGTGCACTGCATTCTGTGTCCTGATTGGGCAAACATTTGCCCAATTAGGGTGCAGTGTAAGCTGGTTGTTAAGGAGCGGGGCTGGGAAGCCGGCCGTGGCGTCCTTAACTGATGAGTCATAAGCTGTCAGTGGGTTTCCCCGCTGACAGCTGAATAAAAAAAAGTGCCGGGTAAAAAAAAAAATGTTGTGGTAAGAGACACCAGGCCATGTGCCCTCAAAGCACCTTGTTCCTATGTTGATGAGGACAAGGGTCTCTTCCCGACAACCCAGGACTGTGGTTGTCGGGGTCTGATTGTGGCAGATTATTGGAATCTGGAAGCTCCTTTTAACAAGGGGCCCCTCATATCCTGCCCCCCCTATATGAATGGGAAGAGGTACATAGTACCCCTTCCCATTCACCAAAAAAATAAAATAAAAACAGAGACAGGAGTTTTTGACAAATCCTTTATTAAAAAAAAAGAAAAACGGTGTCCTTCGATGTAAATCTATTGTTAATCACCCTGCCGACCCCCCCAAAAAAAGCTACGCCTTCTAGGATGGCTGCCCATCGAATGCCTCCTCATCGCCTTGACAGTTCTTATATAGGTAAGGTCGGGGCCACCTTGTAACGTCATGGTCCAGTGCATACTGGGCTGGTGACGTCACAGGGACAATGGGCCACCAGGTGACATTGCCAGATGGCCCCGCTCCCTTACCTATATAAGCACTGTCAAATCGCGGAGGAGGCATTTGACAGGCAGCCGTCCTAGAAGGCGGAGCCTTTCTTTCTGGTTGGCTGTGCGACAGGCAGCATGATTGACAATGGTTTTACATAGAGGGATACTGTTTTTTTATTTTTTAATAAAGAATTTGTCAAAAACTTGTCTTCTGTTTTAATTTTTTGTACACTTTTTTGGAGAATGGGTAAAGGGTTGTCGGGAAGAGACCCTTGTCCCCATCAACATGTTGACAAGGTGCTTTGGGGGGGGGGGGGGGGGCAGAGCCTGGTATGGATTGGGGGGCGAACCCAGACATTTTTTTTTTTAATAGCGAAGTGCTTGCATCTGCAACCGCGAGTCAATTTAAATGTGATTTGACTTGTTTTTTTTTTCTTTAGAAATTTCATTTTTGCTGCAGCATGTTATATACAAAGGGCCAGATTCACGTAGGTGAGCAGCGGCGTAACGTATCGTAGATACGTTACACCGCCGCAAGTTTTCATCGCAAGTGCCTGATTCACCAAGCACTTGCGATGAAAACCTACGCCGGCAGCCTCCGGTGCAAGGCGGGCCAATTCAAATGGGCGTGTGCCATTTAAATTAGGCGAGCCCTTAGGCACTATATTTAAAGGAATGTTTCTGTTTTATTGTTGCACATTAAGCATCATTAAAATCACTGCTGCTGAAAAATTATAAAATGTTTGTAAAAAAAAATTGCATTGATACATGTCCCCCAGGGCAGTACCCAGACCCCCATACACCTTTTATGGCCAATTACTTGAATATAAGCCTTCAAAATGGGCACTTTTGATTTTTCTTGTTTGGCTTTAATGGGGTTTGTTGTTTGGGTTATAACTTTACCCGGATGTGAACTGAACAGGGGTCATTCAGCTCATCTCTACTCTGCACTCTCCCTATTATTCACTATTTGCCTGCACCTTGTGTAATACATACCCCTCAGCCAAGCACTCCTGAGCCCTGCAATCTGCGCATTACAAACTCCTGAACCCTGCACTATGTGAGATAACTCCTGTCTGCTGCACTCCTGACCCCTTACATTGTGTGCATTATGCACTCCTTAACCATGCCCTCTTTGCATTACACACTCCTGGCCCTTGCACTCTCTACTCACCTCTAACCCCTGCATTCTGTGAGATAACAAGTCCTATCATCTGCACCTTGTGCATTATGCACCTGTGACCCTACTTTCTTGGCAATACCCGTTCATTAGCCCTGTACTACCTTGAAAATTTCCACACTTTGTCATGTTACAACCAAAAATGTAAATTTATTTTTGTAGCGCCTGGGTACTTTCCAGAACCGGTGCTATGTTAAATTTAGAGGGGGTCAGAGAGTTAGTTGACTCTGACCATGTTGATCTACTCAAATTTGGGTCTCTGTCTCAGCTTTGGCTGTGCTGTGGGCTCATTCTGTCATTCCTGGGGTGTTGATCACACCCCAGGTCGGCAGGTGGCAGCAGTGGAGTCAAGGATTGGGTGTTCGTACCCAGCAGCCTATCAGGGGGGTTTGGCCTCGCTGTGCATGCTGGGGGAGAGTATTTATGGGACAGAGGCCATTGGGCTGGGTCCTTCTTCGTGTGTGGCGCCCACCTTCAGGGTGACCATACCACGGCGCCCCGGCGGGGTGCACGTGCCAATCGGTGTTCCTGGTCCTGGGACCACGTTGGTCCGGAACTTCTGAGCTGTGGCTGGGCCCCAGTGATCGACTGGGTCCCTAAATCCAACAAGATCCCAAGCGTTAGTCCTGTTTGAGGAAGCTGTTCGGTGGAAGTCTGCCTAAGGCTGCTTTCACATTCAGGCGTGGAGCCGCGGTGACGGTATAGCCGCACTATACTAGGGGTGCAACGGATCAAAAAACTCACGGATCGGATTGATCCTCGGATCAGGAGTCACGGATCGGATCATTTTCGGATCAGCAAAAAAAAAAAAAAAGGGTCAGTTTTTTTTTTTTTTTTTGCTGATCCGAAAAAAGAGCACAATAGCAATTCACAGGGGTGGATTAAAAAGGAAGCAGGTGAGGCTGTTTGGGACTTAAAGTACAATCTTGATGTTTTTACAGCAAAAAATATAAATATATATATATATATATATATATATATATATTTATATTTTTTGCTGTAAAAACATCAAGATTGCACTTTAAGTCCCAAACAGCCTCACCTGCTTCCTTTTTAATCCACCCCTGTGAATTGCTATTGTGCTCTTTTTTCCCCCTTCCCCCCCCCCCCCTCCTCTCACACCAGTGCTTCACTGCTAACATTCCCATTCAGCTTGCTAGAGCCCAGTGCACAGCGTGACACGCCTCCCCGGGGAGGCGGGGAGGCGTGTCACGCTGGGCTCTGGCAAGCAGACTGGCCGCCGCTCCGGAGCTAGGCCGAAGCCGGGGACTTTCCTAGGCCTAGGCTCCGGAGCGCTCCGCGGATCGCGGGGTGTGCCGATCCGAACGGGGTGGCCCGTTCGGATCACGGATCGGTGACGATCCGTTGCACCCCTACACTATACCGTCATATTTACCGCGATATTCGGGCGCTAGCGGTAAGGTTTTAACCCCCGCTAGCGGCCGAAAAAGGGTTAATACCGCGGTATTACCGCGCTTTCCCATTGATTTCAAAGGGAAGGCACGGTATAGGAGCGGTGAACACACCGCTCCTATACCGCGGTAAAGATGCGGCTAGCAGGACTTTTGGTGCGCTCCTGCTAGCGCACCGCTTCAATGTGAAAGCCTTTCGGGCTTTCACATTGAACACTACAGGGCATGATTTTTCATGCGGTATAGCAGCGCTATTTTTAGCGCTGTACCGCATGAAAAACGCCCCAATGTGAAAGGGGCCTAAGGAGTGCCAAGAGAGGCTGGCGTTCCAAAAGGGTTTCGACCATCCACCGGGGATCAAGGTAACCAGGTACTGAGAGGCTGGAGGTCGGTCACCTATCAGTCGGTAACCTGTTACAACTACCTGAAGGGGATCCAGGTGCCAAGTCTACTAAGGAGGATTATCTCCGCAGTTTCAATTATCAGGAGGGTCTGTGGCAGAGACTTTTTCCTAATGTTCGAGTGACATTCTGGCTGCCAGGCCTGTGAGAGAGGCCTGTCCAGGTGCGCTACACCCACTCTGGCTGGAGTGGTGACAGAGACATTACACGTGGGAGCAGGACTGTTTCCCCATTACTGACACCTGAATCTGCTATCTTCATTTCTACTAAACCTCTATTCTTCACCAAGTTTTATTGTTTTTACCCGGCTGGGTAATAAAGAGCACAGAAAAAGACACCTGTCGTGGACATTCCGTTACTACAACTTTCACAAAACACCCCTAGACATCGAAGAAAGACGAGGTAACATGCCGTCCAAAACAAACCAGCAGCTCCTTCGGGGGTAGTGCTACATTTTATTGGGATTTTATGCGATAGACCAACACAAAGTTGTACATAATTGTGAAGTGGAAGAAAAATTATAAATGGTTTTAATTTTTTTTTTTTTACAAATAAATATGTGGAAAGTGTGGCATGTATTTGTATTCAGCCCCCTTTACTCTGATACCCCTAACTAAAATATAGTGAAACCAATTGCCTTCAGAAGTCACCTAATTAGTAAATAGACACCAGAAAAAGAGTATGGCACAACTGCAAACCTACCATACACTGCCGTCCACCTAAACTGACAGGCCGGGCAAGAAGAGCATTAATCAGAGAAGAAGCCAAGAGGCCCATGGTAAGGCCCCATGCACACGAGACGCAGATGCAAACTCATCTAAACACACGTTTTCAAACGCAAAAAGAGGCGTTTAAAACGCCCGTTTTTGCAGCGAATTTCGCTGAGTTTTACCGTGTTTGCGTTTATAAGCGTTTAGTTAAGAAACATCATAAGACCCTCCCTAAGCTCAAAAAACAATATTATTTAACCATTTCAGCCATTTTATGAGACCAGAGTGAGTAGCAGCTGAGAGAGCAGAAGTGTACGTGTATTTAGCGTGTCACTTGCCACATCACCTGCCACAAGCTGCGGATTGTCCACTTGCCACGTCACCTGCCACAAGTTGTGAATTGTCCACTTGCCACGTCATCTGCCACATCACCTGGCCATGCCACCTGCCACAAGTTGTGGATTGTCCACTGGCCACGTCACCTGGCCACGTCACCTGCCACAAGTTGTGGATTGTCCACTTGCCATGTGACCTGGCCACATCACCTGCCATGTCACCTACCACGTCACCTGGCCACGTCATCTGCCACAAGTTGTGGATTGTCAACTGGCCACGTCAACTGGCCACATCACCTGCCACAAGTTGTGGATTGTCCACTTGCCATGTCACCTGGCCACGTCACCTGCCACAAGTTGTGGATTGTCCACTGGCCATGTCACCTGGCCACGTCACCTGCCATGTCACCTGGCCACGTCACCTGCCACAAGTTGTGGATTGTCCACTTGCCATGTCACCTGGCCACGTCACCTGCCACACGTTGTGGATTGTCCACTGGCCATGTCACCTGGCCACGTCACCTGCCATGTCACCTGGCCACGTCACCTGCCACAAGTTGTGGATTGTCCACTTGCCATGTCACCTGGCCACGTCACCTGCCACATTACCTGGCCACGTCACCTGGCCACGTCACCTGCCACAAGTTGTGGATTGTCCACTGGCCACGTCACCTCTCACGTCAACTGGCCACGTCACCTGCCACAAGTTGTGGATTGTCCACTTGCCACGTCACCTGACCACGACACCTGCCACAAGTTGTGGATTTTCCACTTGCCACGTCACCAGGCCATGTCACCTGGTCACATCACCTGCCACATCACCTGGCCACGTCACCTGCCACAAGTTGTGGATTGTCCACTTGCCACGTCACCAGGCCATGTCACCTGGCCACATCACCTGCCACAAGTTGTGGATTGTCCACTTGCCACATGATGTGGCCACGTCACCTGGCCATGTCACCTGCCACAAGTTGTGGATTGTCCACTGGCCACGTGACCTGGCCACGTCACCTGCCACATCACCTGGCCACGTCACCTACCACAAGTTGTGGATTGTCCACTTGCCACGTCACCTGGCCATGTCACCAAGTTGTGGATTGTCCACAATGCAAAGCAAGCAATTAAATTTTTTTTATGTTTTTTAATGGTGTTTCATCATTTGCCATCATTTTTGAGATTTCTAATGTAAAAAAATAGGTCACCTTTAAAAACGCCTATAAACAAAATCTCGGCAAAACGCCGGTGCCGCGTTTTGCCACGTTTTGCGTCTGAAACGCAAAAACTTTTGCGTCTGAACCCATTTGTTTGCTTCTGAAAAAACGAGCATAAGCGCAACTGCCGAAAAACGTGACTGTGTGCATGGACACATAGGATAACATTGAATGTGTTCAGGGGCAGTTGAAAAAGCTGTCCAAATGCCTCTGAACACGTGTTTACCAGCGTCTCGTGTGCATGAGGCCTAACTCTGGAGGAGCTGCAGAGATCCACAGCTCAGGTGGGAGAATCTATCCACAGTACAACTATTAGTCGTGCATTCCACAAATCTGGCCTTTATGGAAGAGTGGCAAGAAGAAAGCCATTGTTGAAAGAAAGCCATAAGAAGTCCTGTTTGCAGTTTGCGAAGCCCATGTGGGGGACATAGCAAACATGCCGAATAAGGTGCTCTGGTCATATGAGACTAAAATTGAACTTTTTGGCCTAAAAGCAAAATGCTATGTATGGTGGATAACGAACACTGCATATGACCCTTAACAGACCATCCCCACCGTGAAACAGGGCGGTGGCAGAATCATGTTGTGGGAATGCTTTTCTTCAGCAGCGACAGGGAAGCTGATAGACTGTAAGCTCTAAAGATCTCTGATCCCTTCTGTATTGAATTGTATTGTAACTGTACTGTCTTCCCTAATGTTGTAAAGCGTTGCGCAAACTGTTGGCGCTATATAAATCCTGTATAATAATAATAATAATAATGGGAAGATAGATGGAGCCAAATATAGGGCAATCTTAGAAGAAAACCTGCCCCATACACACTATCAGTTTTCCTGCTGGTTTTCTCTTCAGGTTTACCAAAACCATGTAGTACAAGGACCTGCCTGATTGCATTCAAATTGAAACGCTTAAAGGGGTTGTAAAGACAAAAATATTTTCCTCTTAAATTAAAGTCTGACAGTAGCTGATAAAGTAAAAAGTAATGTTTTGCATTATAACTAGTTTGATACCTGTTGAAATCGAGCTGTTTTATTCGCCTCCAGCACTCCTGAATCATTATTCTCACTGACTTCCTGGTTTGCGGTGAGCATTCATTCTTGCTACATCACGGCCTAATGGGAACTACAGTTCCCATTAGGCTTAGCCTCCATGCCTGTGAGGGATAAGAGAGCATCTTCACGCAGGGCTGTAGTCATAGGGAGGGGGTGAGCACATTCTGCTTTCCACCATGCAAAACGGCTCAGATGCTGGTGGAAAGCAAGAAGAGGAGTGACAGGAAATGGCATTTTCAAACCTGGATTACTGTATTTTGGAGGTCAAAAGGAAAAACGAGGTAAGTGATATTTAAATGCTCTAGCTTACAGCAATCAATTGATCTAATAAAAAACGAACCTTTAGTGTTCCTTTAAGGTTTGACCTCATATTAGATGGTTTTGGTAAACCTGAAGAGAAAACCATCAGGAAAACTGATAGTGTGTATGGGGCTTTAGAGTCTGCAGAAGATTTGAGACGGGGGAGAGGTTCACCTTCCAGTAGGACAACGACCCCAAACATACAGCCAGAGCTACAATGCAATGGTTTAGATCAAAGCATATTCATATGTAAAAGCCCATACACACAATCAGAAAATGGAAAGTAAAAATTTGTTAGACGGACGATTTTCCAATCTTTAGATAGTTAGTACGGTGCTTTCAACAGCCGATTACTAATTTTCAGATGACAAAAACTGGATGTGCAGGCTCTTAAATTTTTGTTGGATGTGAACACAACATGCAATTTTTGTTTAATTAGTACAGTTTTCGGCTGAATTTTTTTTTTTGTAAAAGCAAGACTACACATCCTCAGAAATGAAAGAACACATACAAAACAATGCAGCACATTACGTCACTTGTAACTTTGAATTCTGTTGTAAAAGAATTTTCATATGGTGAGTAACCTCTTCACTTTTGATATGAGACTAGCAGCATACAAAAAAACTGACAAAAATGTGTCCAATAAACTGATCATGTGAACACGGCTTTAGAATGGCCCATTTAAAGTCCAGACCTAAATCCAATTGAGAATCTGTTGCATGACTTGAAAATTGCTGTTATTCTCTAGGGCCCAGATTCACGTAGATCAGCGTATCTTTATGCCGGCGTAGCACATCTCATATGCGCTACGCCAACGTAACTGTGAGAGGCAAGTGCAGTATTCACAAAGCACTCGCTCCCAAACTTGCGCCGGCGTAATGTAAATTGGCCGGCGCAAGCCTGCCTAGTTCTCTCTCTCTCTCTCTTCCCAAACAGGAAGTGATGGCTTCATCAGCCAACCACCTTCATGGGAAGTGAGGTCACAGGGTGTGACCTTCACTGGAAATGCCCATACAAGGATATCCTTCCAATAGGATGTGTTAAATACAGCTAAATGATTCAATACAATACATGAATAATACAACAACCAATGAACACAGTTCCTGATGAGGTGAGCTTATCTGCAGATGTACGCTTATGTCACCACATCTATGTTGATCAGGTATATAGAGGCGACAACATCGTACATCCGCTAAACCGATAATGCACTTGCAGAGCGGACACATCCCCCCCAGATAAACGTCTGTGCATCACACAGGGGCCTTTTCGCCGGCAGACATATCCTCACTCCGCAAGCACCTTTCTCCAAATCAGGAAGTTTATTTCAACCAGCGTCAGTCTTCCCCAGTCAGCTCTTTAGAGTGGGGTGCGGGAAAACTAACGCTGGGAGACACTATGACAATACATATTAAAATACATCTTCATAAAATTTCCCCGACACCCCAAAAGACTTGCAGCTGTAATTGCAGCAAAAGGGGGATCTACAAAGTGTTTACTCAGAGAGGCTGAATACAAATGCACACCACACTTTTCACATATTTATTTGAAACAAATGTTCAAAAACCATTTATAACTGTCCTTCCACTGTTTGTTTTGCACTCTTTACCTTTATGCTCAGTGTGGTTTACACTCCTGAGCCCTACACTCTCTGAGTTACATATTCATGAGCCCTACAATCTGTACGGTATGAACTCATGAGCACCTTTACTCTGTGCATTACACATTTCTGAGTTCTGCACTCTGTGTTATTGTCATGAAGATCCTGCCATAAACAGGCGCCTCAGATCCTCCAGTTCCCGATCGTGGGTGCAACTGCGCATGTGCGTGCGCACAACTCTGTTGGCGCCCGGCGGGCTATTTAAGCCTGCCTGTCACATACATTCCCCGCTGTCTGCTCTACAGCGTTTGTGTACCTGAAAATCTGATCTGTGATTTCACCTGTGAAAGATCCTGGCTTACCTGTGACTATTCCAGCCGTCCGCCTGCACCTGGTCTGTTCTGACTATTCTATTGCCTGCACCTCTGTACCTTTGCTGACTGCCTGATAACCAACCCGGCCTGTCTGACCATCCTGCCTACTCCTGGTTCCAGTCCAGTCTGTTCCAGTCTGCTGCACAGTTCCTGTCTGTTCTTGGTTCCAGTCCAGTATGCTCCAGTCTGCTGAACGGTTCCTTGTCCGTTCCTAGTTCTAGTCCAGTCTGCTCCAGTCTGCTGTACAGTTCCTGTTTGTTCCTGGTCCCGGTCCAGTGTTCCAGCTCCTGTCTGCCAGAACCTGTCTGCTGCTTCAGTTCCTGTTTCCCAGTTCCTGAGAAGTTCCTGGGCATCTGGACTAACCCTATCTATGTTGATTCTGCCATGCACTTGTACCACTATTCGCTAGGGATGAGCCGAACACCCCCCCATTCGGTTCGCATCAGAACCTGCGAACAGACCAAAAGTTTGTGTGAACTTTAGAACCCCATTAAAGTCTATGGGACTCAAACGTTTGAAATCTAAAGTGCTAATTTTAAAGGGTAATATGCAAGTTATTGTCCTAAAAAGTGTTTGGGGATCGGGTCCTGCTCCCAGGGACATGTATCAATGCAAAAAAAAGTTTTAAAAATGGCAGTTTTTTCGGGAGCAGTGATTTTAAATGACGTTTTACCCTTCAGAAATGACACTTTGTGCAGGGACAGTTCTAAGCACGGGAAGCAAGCGCTGCTTTACAGGCATACTTTACACACCCCCTAGGTACGAAATTTAAAGGAATATTTCACTTTTATTGTTTCACTTTAAGCATTATTAAAATCACTGCTCCCGAAAAAAAACTGTTTTCTTTTAAACTTTTTTGCATTAATACATGTGTCATAGACGAGGCAGGCCACTAGGTGGCGCTAACAGCGCATTGGCGTGCACGTGTGCACGCAATAGCGGCAATGGCGCACCAGCGCGCACAGGAGCGTGCGTTTGCGGGACATCGGCGCGCACGGGCACGCGCAATCGCGGCAACGGCGCGCGGGCACGTGCTGATGCCATTTTGGCGCCAGTTCAGGCTATTTAATGGGGCTCATCCTGTAGCCTCTTGCTGCTCGGTCTTCAGCGTTCCTGCTACCCACCTGACACCTGCTACCCGATTGACTTCTGTTCCTGTGAACCCGGCTTGTCTCTGATCACCCTGACCTCCGCCTGCCCTGACCCCTGGCTTGTCTGACCTTTGCTCCTGCCTTCTCCTCCTAACTGTTTGCTTCCCGCCCGTTGCTGACCCGGCCTGAACCACGACTCCGCTCTTGCTTCTTCCCTGTACTTGATTTGCCTGCCTGTGTCCGACCCGGCCTGCCTGACCCTGCCTGTACCAGCACTACAGTACACCTCCCTCCTGCTGCTGTTCCCGGCATCACTGACATCTCCCTGGAGTCTACAGGAGACCACCGCAGTTCCTGCACAGCGTTCCTGCCAGGCGCTTGTGCGACTCTGAACTCCCGCGCTCCCTGTCTAGACTACCAGGGGTTCCGGAGTCAGAGGAGCAAGAGTATCTGCTCCCTGCACGTCAGGCTCTGCTCTGTTACCAGGTACGTGACAACATGTCCCCTGGGGCAGGACCCAGGTCCCCAAACACTTTTTATGACAATAACTTGCATATAAGCCTTTAAAATTAGCACTTTAGATTTCTCCCATAGACTTTTCCAGGGTGTTCTGCAGCTTTTCGAATTTGCCGCAAACACCCTAAATTGTTCGCTGTTCGGCGAACAGGCAATGTTCGAGTCGAACATGAGTTCGACTCGAACTCGAAGCTCATCCCTACTCCTCACTCCTGTGCCTTCTGTTACTTTACCAGGGGCAACGAGTGGGAGCCGTAAGGGAGGCCTCCCTCTGCTATATCGGGCTCACCACCATCAGGTACGTGACAGTTATGCACTCCTGAGCCCTGCATTATGCGCTTCATACCAATGTTATTTTGGCAGCAAATTTCAATCTAGTTTTAGTTTTTTGCTCCATACACACGATCGGAATTTCCGACAAGAAAACCGTGGATTTTTTCTGACGGAATGTTGGCTCAAACTTGTGTTGCATACACATGGTCACACAAATCTTGATGGAAATTCCGCCCGTCAAGAAAGCAGTGACGTACAAGACGTATGGCTCTTCTGCTTGATTCTGAGCATGCGTGTGTAGCAAACACATGAGGGAGCTGCTTTTGTTTGTTTAGTCCGTTACTCTGCCTTTCAACCCCAGCCCCTCTGGCACACCTAGGAATGCAATTTTATGAAATAACTCAGCAGGAATACACAACACAGTTCTTCTTGTAGTTTACTTGAAGAAAAGTAAAAAATTCAGGTTAACATTAGTCAGCCAGGACCTGTGTAAGTACCCAAGACTTGGTTGAAACAGTTTGAAGAAAACAGTCAGGAACACTATGCAAACCACAAAAGCAATAGATAACGATATGTACAGATTAGACTCCCCAATAACTTTTGGTGTGTGTGGGATGCTTTGGCTAAAGGGGAACCCCAGGCCGGCCTACGATACCTCTAGTACACACCCAGTGAAATGATCTCAATACCAGTGGTGTGTCCCCTTTAAGAGCAAGCGCGGTAATGTCCTGGAGGCAAAGCTTTGCGTTTTATTATCTTCACCAGCAATGTAGGAGCTCTGTGGCCATATTTGGATGTGGTATTCTATGAAAAGCATTAAAGGTTCCTGAGCAAAGCCCCCTCACCAAATCCTGTACACAGTCAGCGGTCCTCCCCTGAACGATCAATCGATCTTAGATGCAGGTGTGTCGCAGTGGCATTCAGTCCTTGAGCCGTTTCAGGGTGTCCTACTTTAGCATTGACAGTCTGTTTCTCTGGGCTGGAGCTGCATGAACAATCTGTTCCTCTGGGCTGGAGCTGCATGAACAATCTGTTCCTCTGGGCTGGAGCTGCATGAACAATCTGTTCCTCTGGTCTGGAGTTGCAGGCTGTGTGCCCCTTGGTAGGCTGAGATTCCACATACACATGGAGCGCAGGAGATGCTCTCCTGAAGGGGTGCAGGCAAAAAGAGGCTCTGGCCTAGTTCCTCTGGCTTTTTATCTCCTCCCCCACAGTTCCAATAGGGGGTTTACAGACAACCTCCAATAGGGAGTTTACAAACAAGCAGTTCTGAGAGTCTGTGTGTGAAGAGAGAAAGGGGTGAAAAAGCCCACGCTGCTGCAGCAGACAGCTGTCCCCTAATAGATTAGATCAGTCTGGAGAAGTACCTGCTACACGTGTTTTTTTTTGTGCGTCGGAATTGCATACAGACGAGCGGATCCCGAACTTTTTCCGTCAGAAAAATCGAGAACCTGCTCTCAATCTTTTGTTGGTGGAAATTCTGACAGTAAAAGTCTGATGGAGCATACACACGCTCGGAATTTCCGACCAAAAGCTCACATCGGACTTTTCTTGTCCGAATTTACGATTGTGTGTACGCAGCATTAGTCTTTTGATTAAAATAAAATTTTAGTCCCATTTTAGTCTTCTGCAATTGTTTTCGTTTTTGTAATATTTAGTCGACTAAACCTCCAGTACATTTTAGTAGACTAAAATGTCCTACATTTTGGTAAACTAAAATCTCCAGTACATTTTAGTCGACTAAAATCGATTGGCCCGGATTCACGTAGCACTTACGCCGATGTATCTCGAGATACACCGCATAAGTGCACATATGCGCCGTCGTATCTATGCACCTGACTCTGAAAGCAAGATACACCTGAAAATAGGCTTCATCCGACCGACGTAAGTTTCCTATGCCGTCGTATCGTGGGCGCATATTTACGCTGGCCGCAAGGGGCGCTCCCATTGATTTACGATTCGAATATGCAAATGAGTGAGATACGCCAATTCACGAAGTACTTGCACCCGGCGCATCAATATACAGGGTTTATGTAAGTCGTACGTCCGGCGTAAAGTTAAGCCTCATAAAGCAGGTGTAAGTCAGCAGCATCAATGCAAATGGCTGCACCAGGGAACACAGCAGTAGTTTTTTACGTCGTTTACGTAGTACGTGAATAGGGCTAGTCATAGGTTACGTTCAAGTCGTAGGCAGTGATTCGACGTAACTTAGGCAGTTGTTTCGACGTGATTCTGAGCATGCACACTGGGAAGCATCCATGGGACAGCGCATGCGCCGTTCGTTATTCGTATCTTGATTGGGCTAGGCCCATCATTTACATGGGGTCATGCCTCATTAGCATGGCTCACGCCCACTGCCAATTACGACGAGTTACGCCAAGGGAACCCAGCGTAGATTAGGGAGCAAGTGCTTTGTGAATACTGTGCTCGCCGCTCTGCGCTACGTCGGCGTAGCGTATATTCGATACACTACGCCGACATAACTATGCGCCAAGGTATGTGAATCTGGGCCAATGTTTTTAGTTAAATGCATTATTTAAGCATTTTTCTAGAATTTCAAAACTCATTTTACGCTCCTGTAGTAAAAAAAACAAACACCTAATATCATGTTATTATTTATGGTTTGAACAAACTACACAGACACAGATTTATATAAAGTATTTAGAGCCGGTTCACACTGGGGCGGCACGACTTCGGGGGCGAATCGGCCAGGCGACCTGAAGACGACTTCTAAGGCGACTTGCAAAATGACTTCTGTATAGATTGGAGGGCATATCATGGACTTTAGAGGCACAGTAGTCTGGTATAGGTATAATGCGAGAGAGACAATCTCTTTGGTTAAAAAAAGGGGTTTTTAATACAGCATAAACATAATATATTAACAAAAATATTCCAGTTCCGTAGGAACTATGAATATAAACAGCAAGCTCAATTAAATACATCAGAGTCCCATGTACTTCACAAATGATATATACAAAAGGGTAAATCATAATAATGATACAAATCTTAGATAAAGATCAAGGATCCGTTGTAAAGAGTCTGTCCAACGAAGTATAGAAGGGACAAGAAAGGCTTGATGTTGCGAAGAACAATGATGTAATGCTACGGCTCTGACCGGTTCCGTGTTGGTGACAACGCTTCTTCAAAGAGCACCTTAAATGAGATTAGCTGAAGAACACAGTACTAAAGTTATACAGCAGAACAAGTTAAAAAAACACACTAGATTAACATTTTATATATATATATATATACATCAATACAGAAATATGGTGATTACACGGTGGGTTGCAAGGGGGTAGCTGGGCATCACGAGAAGCTCCAAGGTTGGGGATACACCTCAATTGGGGTGTTCCTCAGAGGCAAGCGCAGAGAGCATGTCAACCAACCAACATCGCAAGACACACAGTGGGAACAGGGCAAAAGTGATGGGCTGATAGAGATAGATATAATGGAGGAAGGTAAATAGAGAGAGCATAAACATTGTATGACTTACATAAATTAAAATCGTTTAAAAAATTCCAATGTCCAGAAGGAGAATTATATCGATCGGACAGGTGACATCCATATACTTAGTGTAATCGGCTTCAGTGAGTAAGATATCCCCAAGGGGCAGAACTCCAAAGAAAGGATACGCAAAAATAGCACTAATTGGACAAAGAAGTAAACAATACAAAAATATTTTTTTTTTTTTTTTTTTTTTACTAGGCAATGAAATAGTTAAATCCTAGTTGCATAGATAAGAGAATGAAATCTCCATAGTGCCAACCTTACCTCCCAAAAGTCAATAAGTATTTAAGATGTCAGTATAGTAAACCATTTAGCCAAACAGGGATATACAGAGGCATATATATATAGCACTCAGAGAGGGCTGACACAGCGTAGCAGCAGGAGTAACCTGGGAGAAAAAGTGAATACAGGACAGAAATAAATTATCTGTCTAGAGAGACAGGATAGTACATAAAGATTGCTGCTGTAATTTAGGAAGTTGTCAGCTTACCCAGAGTAACATTGCCGGCTGGTTTGAATGCCCACAGATCTCCCAGGAGAGCTGTAACAATCGGTGCCTATGCATGCCTGGGTTTTATTGAAATTTTAGGACGCGGCACGTGTTTTACAAACGTATCCACATGTCCACTACATGTGAGGATACTTTCTTCCTGTTTTTTGACTTCTGTATAGAAGTCAATGCAAATCGCCCCGAGTCGCCCCCGAAGTCGTACAAGAACCTTTTTCTAAATCGGAGCGACTTGCGTCGCTCCTATTAGAACGGTTCTATTGACTACAATGGGACGCGACTTGTCAGGCGGCTGTGTCGCCTGACGAGTCGCCCCGGTGTGAACCGGGTCTTACTCTGTAAAACCAAGTTTTGTTAAAAAAATATTGCTTTTTTGAGTCAGCTTTATTTCTTGCTATAGGTGCATGCTACTTTTCTGTTGTTGAGAACAAGTAGCCCAAAGCTCATCCACACACTGCATAGTCAATTAAAACACTGTGGCCTGGATTCAGAAAGGAGTTACGTCGGCGTATGTCCAGATACGCCGTCGTAACTCCGAATGCGGGCCGTCGCTAATCTCGGCACCTGATTCATAGAATCAGATATGCCTCAATGTTGCCTAGATACGAGTGGCGTAAGTCTCCTACGCCGTCGTATCTTAGGGTGCAATATTTACGCTGACCGCTAGGGGCGCTTCCCTAGACTTCTGCATCAAATATGCAAATTAGGTAGATACACCGATTCAGAAACGTACGTCCGCCCGCCTTTTTTTTTACGTCGTTTACGTAAGGCTTTTTCCGGCGTAAAGTTACCCCTGCTATATGAGGCGTAGCCAATGTTAAGTATGGACGTTGGGCCAGCATAAGTCGTTCGCGAATAGGACTTTGCGTAAGTTATGTTCACGTCTAAAGCATTGACTATTTGCGGCGTAATTAGGAGCATGCGCACTGGCATACGTTCACGGACGGCGCATGTGCCGTTCGTTAGAAACGTCATTTACGTGGGGTCACACTAAATTTACATAAAACACGCCCACATCTTCCATATTTGAATTAGGTGGGCTTACGCCGGCCCTTATACGCTACGCCGCCTTAACTTTGGGCGCATAATCTTTCTGAATACCATACTCGCCTCTCAAAGTTACGGCGGCGTAGCGTATAGGAGATACGCTACGCCCGCCTAAAGAGACACAATTGTATCTGAATCCGGGCCTGTGTGAACAAATGCTTGCACGAGTGGGATATACCAAAGAGGAAGACCCTTATGCCTCGTACACACGATCAGTTTTCCTGACATGAAAACCATGTTTTTCTTTTCAGCAGGAAAATGTCTGAAATTTGTCTGAAATTTGTCTTGCATACACATGGTCACTCAAATCTTGGCTGAAATTCCGAACGTCAAGAACGCAGTGACGTACAACACGTACAAGCCGAGATCAATGAAGTTCAAAAGGCAGTGCAGCTCTTCTGCTTGATTCTGAACATGCACTTTTTTTTGCGCATCGTAATTGCATACAGACGAACGCGATAGGAGGCATAAGCGAGGCATAAGCGTTATGACAATAGGAGTATAATGGTGGCAGCATTAAAAAAAAACACGGCAGCAGCAGAAGAACCACCTAGCTCTAGAAAGGAAGACTCCCCCACGACAGAAAGTGACTGTGAGTCCAAAATGAATGATCTGCAGTGAGCCATTTTTATTATTCTTTTACATGATGACACTACAGTCAATTATCAAATGGATATAAAAAAAATGATCTTGGGGCTATCTGCTCTACTGGTGTATCTTTTATTTATTTTTTTATTTTATTTGTATCGCTTGTAAAACTATTCCCATAAGATGTTGGACCGGACATTGTGTGTGGTCTGGTGCATTGAGACAAGTGTTAAAATAATTTTTGATAAAGCAAGATCCATAGTGAACGTCTTCAAGTCTTCCATTCCATTGCCACACTCAAGATATTGGAGCATTGTGGCCTTACTCTTTTAAATGACTGCCCCACACGCTGGACTGGTCAAATAATACCACTAGTACTGTCGTACATTCAACTTGAGCAAAAGACTCCTCAAACTGAAAGAGTCGGTCTGCCAAATCATAAACATGGGGTGGGACATAGCCTGCTCCCTAGTTAAATGGAAAAAGCACACATCATTGCATGACCTACTGTTGCCTTTTGCAGAGTGGAACATACTAAAACCCTCCAGAGTGACACCATGTCCATGTCCCTGCCCTCTTTTTTTCTACTCTCTACTCAGTGTATCTTAAGGACTTTAAAACCGGAACCGAGCTACCAAGACTGTGCCACAATTGCACGGAAAATGAAAGAGAATGTGAACCAGCATTTTGCTTCATTTATTCTTAGATCCAAGTAACTGATGAAATGTTCTTGCCAGTGCTTGCAGAAGCTGCTTGTTTTTTTTGTCAATTCTGCGGTCTGTGAAAACCTTTTTTGATGTGACTGATGATAATATTCAGGAACAGCTTAAGAAGGCAGAGGAGTATGCCTGTGCCGTAAAAAAAATCCAGATGGCCCCACATACAAGATGAGGATCTCTCCAACTCTGAAGATGATGTGTAAGAAGAGAATATTGAAAAATCTGAGAAAGTGGGAGAAGCACCATCCACATCAAACCAGACAGTCTTTTGGTTTGTTGTGGAAATTTCAAGATTTATTTAATATGTATTGTCATAGTGTCACCCAGTGTTTAGTACTCCCGCAACCCGCTCTAAAAGAGCTGACTGGAGCAGTCTGAGGCTGGTTGAATCTCGTCTGGTAGTAGAAAATGTCTTGAGGTTGGAGTGTGATGTTTACGGCGTGGGCATATGTCCGCCAGCGAGGGGCCCTCTGTGCCTTAGCGCAGACGATCGTTGAGGAGGGGATATGCTCACTCCGCAAGGACATTACAGTAGTGGTTATAGATGGATGTGTGCTCTTGTCTCTGCTGTGTCTGATCAGCATGGTTTGGGATTCGTAGAGTACGCCTGTATATAGCCTTCATTCCACCTACAATAATGGTATAATCTGAATATGCGTTATTCTATGGAATGGCGCAAAATAAGGATTATATCAGCGATAATATGGGAGCTTGTGAGCGTTTTTGGATTGGTGGAAGGCGTCCATGTTTTAAAAGCTATACGGCTTTGCCTGCTACAAAGCATGGATGCATTCCCTGCCCAGACACGCCCAAAAGAATTTAGCCGGCATTGTATTCTATTCATGTATTGTATTGATTGTATAGGACAATCCTGTTAGAGGGATGTCCTTACATGGTGCTTGCTGTGTTGAGGGGACATCCTGTGATGACCACTCCCATGGTGGAGGTGATTAGCTGGTGGAGTGATCACTTCCTGTTTGTGAGAATAAAAGGAGCGGTGAGGAGCTTGAAAAGAAAATGATGGCTGTGATGGCGAACTGTGAACAAGACGGTTGATGTTTGGTTATTTTTTAAATCAAAAAGTTCTTATTGAGCAAAATAATAACGTACAGGGCGCTCAAATCGCGCACGTTTATAATATACAGCGGGTGATCATTAACAGAGTGTGGGCATATATATCAGAACAACATGCGATTAAGGGTACAAAAAACATCCATATCTATTTATCTTGTGACGTGTACAAAGTGCAGTAGGGTCAGTAGTCCATCCATCCACGGCCCTCCCGCCCCCCCATGTCCCTTCGTGGGCTCAGTGATATTTTGGGCACCTCTAACCCTCCCGGGAGCAGGTTGCAGACGAATTTAGCCATTTTCCCCAGATTTTGTCGTATTTGGCCGCACAGCCCCTATGTGAGTATACTAGTTTTTTGTAAGGTAGGACACTATTGACCTCAGCCAGCCAGTGGGACAGCTCTGGGGGTTCTGGACGCATCCAGACCCGCGCTATGACTTTGCGAGCTATGAAAAGTGTCTCATGGAGGAATACTTTGAGGAATTTACTTATTTCAGTGTCAGGTAGAATGCCTAAGAGGCACAGCTTGGGCTGTAGAGTAATGGGGGATCCCATTTTGTCGTGAAGGAATTTTATCACCTGCTCCCAGAAGGTCTGGATCTTAGCACACTGCCATAGTAAATGAAAAAAAGTGCCTGTTTCGCGATTGCACATTGGGCACATAGCGGAGGAGTCCCTTCTGTACTTGGAAATTCTAAGAGGTGTGAGGTAAGCCCTGTTTATGATGTAGGTTTGCGTGAGGCGATCTGACAGTTTTGGGGATACCAGTTTACATGCATCTAGGGCGTCACTCCACTCATCATCCTCTAACGGGCCCACTTCCCCCTCCCACCTGGACTTCAGGGCATAAGCTGACACTGTCGCCCCCGGGAGCGTGATCATGGTGTGGAACTGGGTGATCAGTTTTTTGGGGTCTGGGTACCTGACTGCTGCCATGAGGGGGTTGTCAGCAAGGGCCAAATCATCCTGGGGGAATTGTGCCCGAAAGGCGTGCCGTATCTGGGCATAGCGGAGGAACATATGGTCTGGCAGATCATACTCAGATTGCAGCGTAGTGAAGGGTTTCAGTTTTCCGCTCCTGGTGATGTGGGACAGGTAGAAGATTCCCCTGGCACTCCACACCTCAGTGTCTTGTATGTGCTCGAACTCCGGTAGGGCTGAATTGCGCCACATGGAGGTGTAGCCATGCAAGGGTGCTATGTTCAGTCTACCCGACACTATGTTCCACACCCTCCTGTAGTGATACAGCAGGGAGTGGCATCCCTCCCTTATCCTTGCCCCCCCCGCTATAGCCACCAGGGGGTCGCCTATCGGTTGGATCCATGCAGGGCAGAGGAGGCGCAGGAACCTGATCCTGTCCACCTTGTCTACATGGAACAGTTGTGACAGTTGTGCAGCCAAATAGTACGCATTGAAATCGGGTAGTGCCAGTCCTGCCAGGTCGGTCGGGTTTTTCAGTCTATGCCAGGGAAGTTTGTGTCTCGCGGAGCCCCACACAAACGGCTTCAAGATAGTTTCCATGAGCCTAAAACACCTGAGCACAAGATACACCGGCGAGTGCCACACCATGTAGAGAATCTTGGGTAATAGGACCATCTTAATTAGATTTATGCGGCCCGTGACTCCCAGTGGGAGTCTGGTCCAGGCCTGTGTTCTAGATTTTAGCATGTCATACAATGGTGTGACGTTCAGTGAGGTGTAGTCTGCTGGATCTCTGGTGGTCCGAATCCCCAGATACTTAATGTCAGCCACTCTCTGTAGAGGGAGTAGAGCCCCTTCCCTGGTCACCGGGTAGCTATCCAATGGGAGTATTTGGGATTTGTCCCAGTTGATCCTGAGTCCCGAGAAAGCGCCGAAGCGCTCAATCAGGGACAGAGCCAGTGGGAGGGAGTCCGTGGAGTCGTCCAGGTATAGAAGTGTGTCGTCTGCATAGGTACTTATTCTCTCCTCCAATTCCCCTCTCCGCAGTCCCGTTATACCTGGGTGTGATCGTATGGCGATTGCCAACGGTTCCGCCGCCAGGGCATACAGCAGCGGCGACAGGGGGCAGCCCTGTCTTGTGCCACGCCGCAGTGGGAAACAGTCCGAGAGCCACCCGTTGGCCAGTACTCTGGCCCCTGGGGCCTGGTAAAGGAGCTTCACCCACTGAATAAATTTAGGTCCTAGTCCGAACTTGGCAAGGCACGTCCATAAGTATCGCCATTCCACTGAGTCAAACGCCTTGGCGGTGTCCAGGGCGACGACTATTCGGGCCCCTGGGTTGTCATGTTTGGCCTGGAGGTTGATGAACAGCCTCCTGAGGTTAAATGAGGTATTCCGGCCGGGCATGAAGCCCGCTTGGTCAGCGTGTACTAGGGAGAGGATCACGGCGTTGAGTCGGGCTGAGAGCACTTTGGCCAAGATTTTAATGTCCACTTGTAAAAGGGAGATGGGGCGGTATGACTCTGGTTGATGGGGGTCCTTGCCTGGCTTAGGGATCAAGACTATGGTGGCTTCCCTCATTGAAGGCGGGAGTTCTGAGCTATCAAAGATAGACTTGTAGAGGGCGAGGAGCCTAGGAACCAGTGTTTCTGCATAAGTGGTGTAGAACTCGGTTGGCAAGCCATCCGACCCCGGGGCTTTAGACTTTGGAAGGCCAGCGAGTGCAGTGGATATCTCCTCTGCCGTCAGTGGCTCCTCGAGCGCTTGGGCCTGCTGTGTAGTGAGTCGTGGGATCTGTAGGTCGGCAAGAAAGTTCTCGGACAGGGAGTTAGAGTCTGGGGCCACCGTGTCGTATAGGGAAGAGAAGAAGTCGTGAAACATATTAGCCACCTGTTCCGGGTCGGCTATCAGGTCTCCGTCTGGGGAGCGCAGGGAGATCACCACCGGAGGTCTTTCTTCGCAGTGTACCAGGTAGGCGAGTAACTTCCCTGCTCTCTCCCCATGCTCATAATTCCTCTGCTTGAGAAAGAAAAGCTTTCGCTTCGATTTCTCATAGTGTAGTTGGTCGGCCGCCCTAGTGCAGAGCTGGAGTTCCGCAGCTAGGTCTGTACTCGGGTTGGCAGAGTATTCCCTCTCTTTCGCCGTGACGAGTTCCATGGCCCTATCAAGTGCCTCTGCAGAAGTGGCCTTAAGGGAATTAATACGGGCCGAGAGTGTCATGCGGGCATGTAATTTGAAGGCCTCCCAGACTGCCCGGGGGGACGCAGATCCAGTGTTATCAGCAAAGTAATGCTCCCACTCCGTGGCCAGATCCGCGTCCTCCGGTAGCAGGGTCAGCCAGAACGGGTTTAACCGCCATGTGGGCGGTGGGTGGGTCCGGGGCAGCGATAGTTTTGTCCAGCATGGGCAGTGGTCGGAGAGGGACCGGGGAGAAAAGCCTGTCTCTCCAACCCTGGGGAGAAGCGTTTTAGACACTAGGATCAGGTCTATGCGGGACATTGAGTGGTGCGAGGCCGAGAAGCATGTGTATGCCCGCTCTGCGGGGTGCCCATGTCTCCACACATCTACTAAGTTAAAATCCGCGAGAAGCCTCGCGAATCTCGTGGGACGCGGCCTAGCGGGTTCAGCCTGATCTTTGACCAACCTATCCAGGGAGGGATCTAGTACTGTGTTAAAGTCACCCAGCCAGATTGCCGGCGTATCAGGGTGCAGGGCCATAAAGTCGAATCCGGTGACCACTACGGTGGACTGAAACGGGGGTGGGACATAAAATGCCATAAGGAGGACCGGATCCCCATGTAGTTTAGCTTTCAAAAAGACATACCTGCCCTGTGGGTCTATCACTGAATCCTGGAGTTCAAAGTGTGCCGTCTTGGCAATTAGTATAGAGACTCCTCTGGAGTGGGAGGTGTATACAGAGTGATAGCCCCAGCCCACCCACGACCGTTTGAGCGTCCGCAGGGCCAGGCCTTCCGCGTGTGTCTCCACAAGGACCACAACATCCGCCCTTAGTTTTTTGAGTAGCGCAAATACTGCAGATCGCTTAATCGGGTCCCTTAGTCCAAGGACATTCCAGGTTAACAGCTTCAACGTGGCCATGGGATATACCAGGGGAGGTAGAGAACTCCAGGATTCAGACTATTTTCAAGTACATACCACATTTCCCCCTGACCACTATCTTGTACACTTCCATACATCATCAATAACACGATAATACATCCTCTATATGCATTTTGCTCAAGCAGAACCCGTATCAAAATAAAAACATCAGTAACCCAGCACCTTAACACCCCTCCCTCCCCCCACCCTGCCCTGCACTTTCCCCAACTGGTGCGGGCTTGAACCCTCAACTGCCAACGTGGCAAAAGCAGCACCCAATGCATCGTATAGATGAACATTCTAACTAGCCAGGATATCCACTGGGAGACTACCAGCACAGTCCCGGATAGTAACCGGCCAGGCCACCCAGGGTGGGACCGCGCATCAGCAGTTCCCCAGGATTGATGGTGGGTTGCTGCAAGTGGGGCGGAATACCGCTGTGCGCTCGGGCACGGTGTAGGACCTGGCTCGCTTCCCATTGCGTGCCCTAGGCAGTGTGCCTCCCTCCGCCGGAAAAAAATATAAAAAAGATTTAGAAACAGTGAAAACGTAAATTCGCTTAGCGTGTAGACTTTCCTGTAAGTCTCAAAAGACCAGTGTCTGAGGGTGCAAGGCAAATATTCAGGTAGGCATCCCCCTTTTTTCCCCCCCCGGCCTGTCAGGGGAAGCCCGGGTGTCCCGGGTGTAAGTGAGCAATGTCAGGATGCAGTTCGAGCCCCTCTGTATCCCACAGGGGGGGGGGGGAGGGCATCAGGCCGAAGGCATCTAGGGGGGTAGGAGGTGTTGTAGCCTGGCACCCCGCAGGGAAACTACAGGGGAAAGGGTGAGGGGGAGATCCCCCATACACTAGTACAGCTGGGAGTAGCAGGATCCCTGCGGGGGTGCCCATTAGGATGCTTCTGGGCCACGGCGCCGCTGTAAGTAGTGCAGCGGGGGACTGGGGAAGCTGTGTACTTATCTGCGTCTGTCCTGCCGCTCCAACCAGGCCAGCACCTCTTCTGGATCCTCGAAGAAGTGTGCACGATCCTCTCCTTCCACGCGAAGACGGGCCGGGAACAGCATGGCGTATTTAATATGCTTGACTCGCAATCGTCGCTTGGCTTCCATGAAGGTCTTCCTCCTGCGCTGGACCTCAGCCGAGAAGTCCGGGAACGCAGCCACCATCTTGTTGTCGAAGGGGATATTACCCCTCTCCCTGCTCAACCGGAGGATGGCGTCCCTGTCCCTATAGTTTAGGAACTTTGCAATGAGCGTGCGGGGGGGAGCTCCGGGTGGTGGCTGTCTGCCCGGCATGCGGTGCGCTCGTTCCACAGCGAACATGGGGGAGAAGGCCTCTCTGCCATAGGCGTCCCTGAGCAGCTTCTCCAGAAAGTCCTGTGGGTCTCTCCCCTCCACCCCCTCCGGGAGGCCGACGAACCTTAAGTTACACCTGCGGCTTCTATTCTCGAGGTCGTCTTGCTTCTCAAGGAGCTGGTTAATCTGCAGCTGCATGGCTTCAGAGGATTGCTGGATGGGGGGGAGGGAATCCTCCACGGCGCCAAGTCTCACCTCCGCCTCAGAAACCCTCTCTCTCAGCCTCTGCATATCCTGTCGTACCAGTGAAATGTCCACTTTTACCTCCTCAATCTTCGCCGTGAGGGTGGTCTGGCAAGCCGCCACGGCTTCTTGACAGGAGGTGATAGCTACCAGCACCTTAGCGATGTCTGCGCTGACTGTGGCCTCCTCCGTCCTCGTGGCGCCGCCATCTTGCGCTGGGGGGTCCTTCTCCTGACGGAGATATTGATCGATTTTTGGACCCGCCGATTTGCTCGTTTTCGGTGGGGCCATGGTAACCGAGGTGCCCGGGGTCTGCTATGAGGTTTTAGTGAGGAAAGTCTCGGGTAGGAATGCAGGATAGAGCGGAAAGGATAAACGGCCGGCGGAGCTCAGCAGACTAGCGTCCTATCCCATGTCGCTCCAGGCCACGCCCCCCTGATGTTTGGTTATTTGAATGAATGGCAGACCTAATAGCTTAAAGATGGATTATTTCACTAAGATGAAGTGTGTGCTTATAGCACAAGGCAGAATGGAGGTGTGCTCTGCATACCACCAAAACTGCCACGTCAGGTTTCTTTCAAAATGCTGCAGAAGACCCAGGCAAAGCATCTCCCCAAACACGCAGCATAGAGCAGCAGATCAGTCTGATTGGTAATCAGGTGCACACAATTCATTTTGCTATGACCTTCTTCTCACTGGCCTCAGTGGCCTGTTCCTTAGGCTAGGTTCACACTGCTGCGAAATCAAAATCACGCGATTTTACTGCAATTTCACGGCTGCGATTTTGCCGCGATTTGCGGCCGTGATTTCATTGAATGCCTGTCTATAGAGCTGAATTTGCATCGCACACGGATCAAACTCGCAGAGGACCCACATTTCCTGCAGCTTAGATTCGCACCACACTGATATGAACGGCACTAATGGAAAACAATGTTATTTTAAACGAATTTGAGAGATGGCAACGTCTCAAATTCGCAAAAGAATTCGCAGCAGTGTGAACCTAGCCTTAGAGTGAATTTTGTATGTTTAAACACTTAAAAGAGCAGTGCAAATAGTTTACTGTGGTGGTGCACTGGCTTGACTTGGCCTGTCATTGGAGGTTTTATGTATCTGTGGGGTTGCATTAGGGGGGAAAATCAATTTATTCTGATTTTACTTTCTCTCACCCCACACAGTCAGCTCTAAGCTGTCTCTCTATGATATACAACATGTATGGCCCTTCCCAGGGCCGGCCCTAGGCCTTTAAGTGACCTGTGTTGTGCCAAAATGATAGGGTTGCCAACCTCCCATGGCATATTTTACTGACAAAATATGAAAAATGTACTGGCGGAGCACATTTTTTACTGGCAACCTGAGAAATTACAGAACTCCTTTTGAAAACTAACACAGTGAATATTTGCGCCATATAAACATGATATAGAAACACTGACAATACCTATAACAAAGTAATTTGCTTGATTTACACCTAAAAAGTCAGCACAGCATGAAATTATCAGCCTCTGATATTTACTGGCAGTTGTAAAAAAATCATACATTTTTACAAACTGTCAGTAAATTTACTGGCGGTTGGCAACCCTGCCCTCCTAGTGACCACATCCCTCTATATATATTTTGGTGAGATACTCCAATTCTGGGAAAGCGGCAGCTGAGAGATATTATGAAATCACTCCCATTGAGATTCAGTGACTAAGTGCACAACATGACAGACAAACAAACAGCTATTACTTCAGAATAACAAGGTATGCAATCTGACTGCAAGAAAATTTGACAAAAAAAATCCCTGCAATGTGCATAGGTAAGACTGTTCTCAACAAAAATGGAGTCAAGTAAACTGTGCTTCCTATTGTATGAATTTTCACGATGAGTTGTCCTTAATTTTCATAAATGACGCTTCAAGTTTGTAGTAATTGTAGCACACTTGTCCTAAACAGGGCTGCTAGTAAATTTAGTTGTGCTAGGTGGTAACTAGCCTGGCTAATTTGTAGTCTTTGACCAAATGGGTTTCTCCTAAGCTTGGGTTTAACTGTGATTTCTCTCTTTTGTCACTAGGTGGCACTGTTACCTTTGGCATTAATATGGTAGATTACAATTAATTCAGGTTATGAGTGAATATGTGTTTCTCAGTCAATCGGCATGAGTTTCCTTGGCCACTGAGGCTGCTGTAATAGACTATTTATTCAGAGTTAGGTGATCAGGGTTGTTTCTGGATGGGGCCTGGATGGGTGTGTATGGAGCA
This sequence comes from Rana temporaria, assembly GCF_905171775.1. NCBI lineage: Eukaryota > Metazoa > Chordata > Amphibia > Anura > Ranidae > Rana > Rana temporaria. The sequence continues at coordinate 155,505,593 of NC_053496.1, read as the reverse complement.
GCAGCAGAGGTGTGGGCCTGAAGCCTGAGGCCTAACCAAGTGTAAAGGGGCACGGCCTGGATCACCTGTGGGCACTGCGGGGAGCCGCTTCTGGAAGTAGTCTCGCCGGCCTTACCCCCACGGGTGCTACAGGTGGATTGGATCTAGTGTGTCGCCACCATTGCTCCGGAACCAGCTCCTGTGGTCCCTGCCACTGTTACCCTGTCTGCTAAAGTTGCTGCTACTTCAACTACCATGGCTGATCCAAAGCCAGGTGCATAAGTGATCTCCTATGGCCTGAGGCCTAACCACGTGTAAAGAGGCTCGGCCTGAGGGGAACCTGATCACTGCCAGGAGGCAAGGGAGAAGAAGTTGCCAGACGGTCAACCACTCTTGTTGCCGGAGGCAGTTGAAAAGGGATGGAGTTCTGAAGGAGTACCAGAGGAGACTCATCATCAGCCGGGGACTGTGAAGTAGCTGGGAAAGCTTCAGGAGAGAACTCATCCATGAAATACAGTGGGTAGCTGTGAGTAAAGCTTGAAGAAGTACAGAGGGTAGCTGTGAGTAAAGCTTGAAGGCGTACTGCGAGTAGCTTTAAGTAAAGCTTGAAGAGAAATACAGCAGGTAGTTGTGATGAAAGCTTGAGAAATCCAGTGGGTAGCTGTGAGCTAAGCTTGAGGATCTATAGTGGGATAATGTGAGTAAAGTTGTTGCTTTAGGAGACAGCAGTTGCTACCAAATACAGATTGCTGCATTCAGCTTAAAGGCCCTTTTTATGTATAGCTGTCTGCCTATTTCTTTTTTGTCCAAGGAGTCTGCGAAGTTGCTATTGCATTTGCTTAAAGGAACACTAAAGGCAAAAAATAACAAACATGTTATACTTACCTCAACTGTGCAGCTCGTTTTGCACAGAGTGTCCCCAAATCCTGTCTTCTGGGGTCCCTCGGCGGCTGTCTCGGCTCCTCCTCGCAAAAGCTTTCCACCTTCATGCGAGCAAGCTCGCATGGTGAAAAGCTTTTTCGGGCGCTCTCCCGTGATACAGCAGTGGGGCATAGCCGCCGACTGTATCGATGATGCGCCGCATCATCGGATGTGATTGACAGCAGTCCATCCAATGGCTGCGCTGCTATCAATCCGTCCAGCCTAGCCAATCAATGACCAGGCTGGGAACCGAAGAGGATCACGAGGACGCGCGTGGGACATTCGAGGGGTGAGGTTAGTAAAACGGGGTTCGGGGGGGGGGGCGGTACCGTCGGATGTTTTTTCACCTTAATGCATAAGATACATTAAGGTGAAAAAACATTTACCTTTACAACCCCTTTAAGGGTGTTCAGGGCCCTACCCCTCTCTGCCACTGTTCCCGTTAAGAGAAATAAAACTTTGTTAATTTTCTGACTGGCACCGATCTTTCCACCTTCCCACCACTACACCCACCATGCCTAGTAACCTGCACCCCGAGGAGGAATGTGAGCCCTTCTCGACTCTGGGGTTCACCACCAGGCCTCCATATTTTTACCGGTAAATGTCGCCCCACATGGTTTACAAAGGGTCTTGTTGCCCTTAAAAATGTGTATATCCAGGGCGCTCCAAGCATTTGAATCCTGACAGATAAAGTCTGTGTTAGAGAGGGTAGCAAATCTTCACACACTTAGGGAGACAAGAAATCTCGAATGGAAACAGAAAAACAAACAAGGCGCCTCTAAGTGCAGAAGTATAAAGCTTTTAATATCCCCTAAAGGGGTTAAAAGCACTTACAAAAGATAGTGGATGAAACAGGCATGTAACAGGTAAGTGCGTCCAGGAGATGTTCCAGTAGCAGGGCAGTCCCAGTCTGTGATGGTAAAGCTTCCAGGGAAGTCCACAGACACAATAACACAACAGACACAATAACGCTGGAGCCTGGGGATGATGTCAGAGGAAGGAGACAGAAACCAGCATGGAACATCTTGTTGCCCTTAAAATCACAGCTCTGGATGGTCTGAGGACAGTGAGGACTGTAATGCTGCAGAGTGCTCTGGACAGTGGTCTGAGGAGGCCTGTAAAGCTGCAGAGTGCTCTGGACAATGATCTAAAGAGGCCTGTAATACTACAGAGTGCTCTGGATGGTGGTCTGAGAAGGCCTGTAATGCTGTACAGTGCTCTAGACGGTAGTCTGAGGAGGCCTGTAATGCTGCATAGTACTCTGGACGGTGATGTGAGGAGGCCTGTAATACTGCACAGTGCTCTGGACGGTGGTCTGAGGAGGCCTGTAATGCTGCAGAGTGCTCTGGACGGTGGTCTGAGGAGGCCTGTAATACTGCACAGTGCTCTGGACGGTGGTCTGAGGAGGCCTGTAATGCTGCAGAGTGCTCTGGACGGTGGTCTGAGGAGGCCTGTAATGCTGCAGAGTGCTTTGGATGGTGGTCTGAGGAGGCCTGGAATGCTGTAGAGTGTTCTGGATGGTGGTCTCAGGCAAGTCTCAGGGATCGCCTGTAATGCAGTGCCCTGGATACCAGTGGTCAGAATAGGCCCATGTAATGCTTTACAGTGCACAGTGCTGGATGGTGGCCTTTAAAGGAACACTAAAGAAAAAAAAATGTTTGGGTAAAATAACAAACATTTTATACTTACCTCCACTTAGGGTTGCCACCTGTACAGGATTCACCCGTACAGTACGGGTTCTGAAACATCTGTCCGGTTTTCAGACTGCCTCAAACCCGGACAAGACCATTCTGGCAGAGGGGGAGCTTTATTAGCATACTTGCCACTGTGGAGACAGTCACAGCAGCAATATCATTTCACACACACACTGTGATGATGTGTGTGTTATGTATCTGAAGCTTGGCTCCTTTCTGTCCCCCCCCACCCATGCTCCTGCAGTCTCTCTTATCTCTGACCCCCCCTCTCCAATCACTAGTGCCGTGTTCCGAGAGAAGGGGAAGGCGGAGCTGAGAAGATCACTGTAGCTGCTGTGTCGGGCTGCCCGCTGCTCACTAGGAGGTGAGCTGACTTTTTACTAAGGAAAGTTTTCTAGATCGCAAAGTTCCAGGAAGGTTTATTTTGCATCGAAGCATTATGATAAGCAGAATCAGCAAGCCAGTGTGTGTGTGTTGGGGGGGGGGGGGAGTCTGCAGCACGATGATCACAGCCCAGCCAACTCACAGTATCTCCCAAGCAGCACACTTATCTATGTCTACAAACTACCCCCATCCTCTGTCCAGATTATGTGAAGTAATTAATAACCATTTACTTACCCCTGTGTGTATGTGGTGAGTTCACACCTCTGATTGTCCAGACTCAGACCCTGGATAACTCCGGGTTACATGAATGGTCATTAATTACCTTTACATCATCTGGACATACAGAGGGCTGGCATCTTAAGAGATTGTTTTCATGGAGTTGTATTGTTGTATATTTTAGAGGATGACCAAAATTGCTTTTTTTTATTATAGACATTACTACCTGACCATTTCTGAGCCCCCCCATTTCCCCCCACCTTACACCACTTCATACAGTCATCACTCAGCTGCTTCCTACCCCCCCCCCCCCCCCAGTTGAGGGGCATCATTCCATGGTCGCTTTCCTTCCCTTATCTTCCCAACATCACTCCCTGGTCACCCCACAGACACTGCAAGTAATCCCTCCCCATACTGCCCCCCATCATACCCTCTGCACTCCTCTCCCATACATACTGCCCCCATCATACCCTCCGCACTCCTCTCCCATACATACTTCCCCCATCATACCCTCCGCACTCCTCTCCCGTACATACTACATCCATCATACCCTCCGCACTCCTCTCCCCTACACACTAACCCCATCATACCGTCCGCACTCCTCTCCCGTACACACTACCCCCATCATACCATCCGTACTCCTCTCCCGTACATACTACCCCCATCATACCCTCCGCACTCCTCTCCTGTACATACTGCCCCCATCATACTCTCTGCACTCCTCTCCTGTACATACTGCCCCCATCATACCCTCCACAAAGCTATATGCATAGTGTATACGACATAAAAAATTGCTGTTCATTGCATTGTACAGAGGTAATGAATTTAACGTACTACAAAATAAAAAAAATTGCCATGTGCTGCTAAAGTGTTCGGGTTTGGCTTGAAGAAAAGGTGGCAACCCTACCTCCACTGTGCAGCTCGTTTTGCACAGGGTAACCCCCGAACCCTGTCTTCTGGGGTCCCTCGGCTGCTGTCTCAGCTCCTCCTCACAAGAGCTTTCTACCTTCATGCAAGCTCCCTCGCATGGTGGAAAGCTCTTGCGAGCACGCTCCTGTGATACAGCGGTGGCCATAGCCGCCAACTGTATCACTCGGCCCCGCCCCCCAGCGCGCCGCATCATTGGATGTGATTGACAGCAGCGCCAGCCAATGGCTGCGCTTTTATCAATCCATCCAACCTAGCCAATCAATGGCCAGGCTGGGAACCGAACAGGTTGACGGGGACGCGCGTGGGACTTTTGAGGGGTGAGGTAAGTAAAAGGGGGTCTCGGGGGGGGGGAGTACGTGCTGTCGGATGTTTTTTCACCTTAATGCATAGGATGGAGGCTGGATACACACGATACCTCCCAACTGTCCCTGATTTGGAGCAATGTCCCTCTGTCCCTCATTCATCCTTCATTTTGGTCTGATCTATATAGGTGTATATAAAATGCACTTTTTATCTATCAAAAAGTTTCCCAGTGCTAAACCTTTCATCCGAGTTCTAAATTGCTGCATTTGTAAATTCAAAAAGCCAATAAAAAGGAAAAGTGGTGATAAAATAAGCACTTGTATTTTGTACAATTCTCCTTTAAGGGGGTGTGGCAAAAGGTGTGTCCTATGCCTGCATACTTTTGCTGATAGGTGTCCCTCATTCCCATCTCAGAAAGTTGTGAGGTATGTACACAATATACAATTTTCTGTAGATTGTTTCCATTCAGATTTACCATAACCATATAATATGTAGTCAAACCTTAAGCGTTTAAGGGCTTGTAAGCCCTATATTAAGTCAGAGACCTTCACTCTGTGACTTTCTTATGCCCAAGCCCTCCACTCTGTCTCACACTCTCCTGTCCCCTGCACTCTGTGCATTACACAATTCTGTCCCCTGCAGTCACTGCAAAACTCATTCCTGCCCCCTCCCCTCTGCACAACAGTCACTCCTGATCCCTGCACTCTGTGCTTTATGCACACCTGAGTCCTTTACTTTGTCTGATGACCACTCCTGGCCCCTTTACTCTGTGTGTGCAATTTTAATTCCTGACCTTTGCAGTCTCTGTGTTGTGTAGTTCTGAATCCTACACTCTGTAAATTACGCATTCCTGACCCCTTTACTTTGTACTTTATAAACTCCCGAGCCCTGTCCTAAAACAGAGACCTTCATTCTGTGCAAAATACACTCCTGAGCCCTCCACCTTGTGTGTTAGGCACACCTGCCCCCTTCAGTCTCTGCAATACTCATTCCTGACCCCTGCACTTTGTGCTATAACAACTTCTGATCCCTTCCCACTGTATGGTATGAACCCCCGTCCCCTACACTACGCAATATTCACTTCTGACCTCTGCACACTATGCAACAACCACTTTCGAACCCTGCAGTATGTGCATTACAAACTCCTGACCCCTGTACTATGTGTGATAAGCACTTCTAACCCTGTACTCTGTACAATAACCGCTCCTGACCTCTGTACTCTGTGCGTCATGTACTTCTATGCACTGCACTCTGTGCCAAAACCACTCTTGACCCCTGTACATTGAGAAACAACTACACCTGACCACTGTACTCTGTACTATAACCACTCCTAACCCCTGTACTCTTTGTGTTATGCACTCCTGGCCCTTGCACTCTGTGCGTCCTGCAGTCCCCACCCCTGCATTATGCATATCCGAGTCCTGCACGCTCTGTGTTACGCACTCCTTGCCACTAATCTCTCTGCTTTACACATTCCTGAACCCTGTACTGTGATTGATACATATTTCTGAACCATGCACTCTTTGATACTCACTTCTGAGCCTTGCACGCTGTTCAATGCACACTCCTGACCCTACACATTTCTGATTTCTGCACCCTTTCACTCTGTGCATTATCCACTCCTGAGCCCCCATACTCTTCTTTATGCACTCATGACTCCTGCAATCTGTGCATTATGTTCTTCTGACCCCTGTTCTCTGTGTGATACACATTCCTGAGCTGTGCTCTCTACATTGTGCACTCCTGAGCCCTTCACACTGTTTGTAATGCGCTACTGACCCCTGCATTCTATGCCATATGCATTTCTGAGCCTGCACTTTCTGCATTAAACACTCCTGCACTCTGTGTGGTCCCACAGTATAAACCTTTCACTCGTTGTTTTACGCACTTCAAAGCCCTTTACTCTGTATGTTGTGCACTTCTGACTAGGGATGAGCCGAACATACCCGCGTTCGGTCCGCACTAGAACTTTCGAACGGACCGAACATTCGCGCGAACATTTAGAACCCCATTGAAGTCTATGGGACTCGAACGTTCGAATTCAAAATTGCTCATTTTAAAGCCCAATATTCAAGTTATTGTTGGAAAACATCTTTGAGAACCCGGGTCTTGCCCCAGGGAACATGTATCAATGGAAAAAAAACTTTTAAAAACTGTAGTTTTTTGTGGAGCAGCGATTTTAATGATGCTTAAAGTGAAAAAAAAAATTCAAAAATTCCTTTAAATATCGTACCTGCTGAGTGACTATAGTAGTGGCACGTGTTTAGAAATGTCCCTGCACAACATGAGATTACTATAAGAAAAAAGAAATGTAATACTGCTTGTGGCTTTAATGTAATGTTTGGTCCCTGCAATATGGATAAAAATCATTAAAAAAATAGCATGAGTTTCCCCGCCACCACTCCCCCCAGGTCATTACAAGACCCAGTGCCAATCCTGACCTCCCTGGGGCCCTAAGCAAAATGACATGGCACATTAAAAATGAGAAGCAGGGGGCGCTGACGACAGTGAAATGTCACATTCATAGGCGTGCGCAGCCTATTGCATTAGGGTGTGCACCTCAAACCAAAGGTCAAACACACATGTGTCTGTGTGTGTATATATACGTTAAGAATTTCAATTGATCAGGATCCTGGTATGGGTTATGGTGATGATTAGGACGCTAATATGGGGTATGGCAGTGATCAGGATGATGATATGGCATTGGTCATGGCACTGTTGTGGAGTATAGATATGGGGTATGGTGGTGATCAGGATGTTGGTATGGGGCATAACGGTGATCAGGATGTTGGTACGGTGTTTGGCGGTGATCAAGATGCTGGTATGACAGTGATCAGGGTGCTGGTGTGGTGATTATGAAATATTATGAAATATGAAACTGCTGCCCTGCTCAGTGCTGTGTCTCTCTCTCTCTCTCTCACTCATGACTCATCTCTCTCACCTCGATCTAGTTAGCAGGCTGTCCTGCTCAGTGCTGTCTCTCACTCTCTCACTCACCTCGATCTAGCAGGCTGGCCTGAAGCCACTTGCCTGCCGCTATTCAAGCTGTCTAGGCAGTGGCGTCTCCAGCTTTCATATTTAGGGGGGCACATGGGGGGACAGGGACAAAAGTAGGGGGGCCAATTATAAAACGCAATATATATATATTTGAAGAATAGAATGCACTCCAGAGGTTTTGTTAGAAGCAGAGATGTTAGCCGAAGATTGCAGCTGCAGGCGGCCACTTAGATTTAGAGTGTAATTGTTATTTCAATGTTGGGCTACCATACATGCTCATTAATGCAGCCTATCAGTGCAGCATATCAGTGCTCATTAGTGCCTCCTATCAGTGCCCATTAGTGCTTTTTTTTTAAAACCCTGCAAAATAAAGGAATAATGTGTTACTTTGTAGCACATACTACCACATTATGAAATACTTACCTTAGAACAAAGCCCTCCAGGTTCATGTCTTCCAGCTGTCTGATTGGCCGTGCTGGGTTGATGTCACTCCACCACGCACAAAGCTGTGAAGCGATGGCACGGATATACCATTCCTTCAGAGTGCATGTGCCGGTGACGTCACCACCTGCATGCAGCGTGAATATCTCCTAAAACATGCAGGTTTAGGAGATATTCACTGTACCTACAGGTAAGCCTTATTATAGGCTTACCTGTAGGTACAAGTGCCAAAAAAGGGTTTACTTCCACTTTAAGGGCTGCAAAGAAGCCAGAGAGCCATTTCAAGAATCAGTCATACTTTGTCCCATGCCAACACCAGAAGCTCTCCCAGACCACTTCCTCGTTTGCACCACAAACAACTCCTCTTCTCATATCAATCTGCCAATGATGACAGCCCTGAGTCCCAGCAGGCTACTATAGACTAAATGTCAGGAGATGCAAGATTGCTCTGCAGACCACAGATAGGTTCCTGACACCCCTCCACCATTGCTTATTAGCTAGAAAAGGTGAAATACTGCCTCTCACTATGGTGCATGGGTGTTGCTAGGATTGTGAAATACCTAGGGAACACAAAAATAAATAAATAAATTAAAGCACTTAGCATACCAACATTCAAAATGGGCATGCAGAGATAACACCCGACAGTGGGAGTGGCCTAAGAGAAATAGGTTAAATAGAATCTGATAAATGTGCATAGAAACTAAAGTGCTTAGTGGTAATTCACTAAAAGATAAAAAAAAATGATAATAACATGGAGAAAACCGCACACTGCATTACGTGTGAATGAACAAACACTTTGATAAATACCTAACTATTAAATAGATGTGCCGATTCGTGCCGATTGCATTCTGTGCAAAATTTATTAAAGTGTTGAGTGCAAACAAAGTGATGCATACATAACTAAAAAAAAAGTGAATAAAGTTGAAACCATCAGATTAAATTCATGTATGCATTACAAGCAAAAGCGGATCTCCTGATGGCTATTAGCTGCCATTTCATTGTTCCTCCACCAGAAATAAAGTGACATGTGCAATAAAACAAAAGTTCACCTGTATATTTAAGATTTTTACACCCACTTTGGTGCGCCACCACCACCACATCTGTGAGCATACAGGGCGCTGCCAGAGGCTGCTGCCACAATTCATAGGCCCAAATACACTTAATTGTAATCTGGCAGCACCATCCCACTCTGACTGGCTCCAAAAGAATAAACTACATTACAATTTTCAAAGGTTTGCCAACTGCCATCATCACGTGGTAGCTGCAGTCATAATATATGCATGGAAAATAAATTCTACCATAGTGCATAAACCCTTTCAAAGATTATTTATTTGAAAGTTCAAGTATTACACTTTCAGATTTCAGTACAAATAAATGGCCTCTGCCCTCACCTATAACTGGCCTTTGCAGCAAGGAGCACATGGAAGGGCAACGCATGCAAAACAAAACCAAAGATATTCCCAGATCAACTTACTGACCAGCCTGCTAACCAATCAAATTATTCTGTCTAACAGTGTGCGTTAAAAGCCAGGGTTTAGTCAGCACACATTTGCATGCGTAAGCTACAGAGCCGATCAAGGCATCCTATTTTCTGTAGTCCTAGCTCTAAATTTTGAGAGCCTCCACAGAAGCCTCCAACCAGTAATAAGCTTACACCACAGACAATCCACAAAGTGCACACCACTCTGGACATCACTGCTTCAGCTCTGCCCCTCCGCTAAAGCCTGCTGTCAGCTGATGTCACAGAGCTGCTCCAGGCTCTGCAGGGATAATAACAAGTGGTTCAGGTGACAATAAACCCATGGCTCAAATGCCTACTTGTTTGCCTCCTTACTGCAAATGTACTGAGCCCTTACATTGGTGGTATATGTATTTAGTGGCATATATATTTATCAGATTAGTTAAAAAGAACTTTATGGTAACATGATGAGGGAGAGGGAAAGTTCACTTTACTTATATTGAGATTGACTCCAAACCAGGGCTCAATCACACTAGTGGTTAGGGGGTTGGGAAATTCTTCAATTGAGACACATTTTTACCACCCCCAACTCCTACCCTTTTAGCTGCATAGGCAGCAGCTGGAGTTGTTCACATGCTGTGGTTTGGATGTTTTTTGTCATGGTGGGAACCTGTGGCTTCTGGCAGGAGCTACCACCCACTGAACACGGCCCATTCAAGTGAACAGAGATGCTCTGCAATGCACACAGTTGTGGTGCACTAGTGTGGGGTTCAAGGAGATAAAGCAGGCGGGGAGGAGGTGATATAACACCTTCTCATCACCTGTCTAATGTTTTCTAAAGAGCAATCTAAATGTTGATTGCTCTTCAGAGGGCAAAACAAGTGTGCATGAGCCAAATGGGTTAAAGATGGAGCTAGCAGAGACAGGAAAGGGACAGAATGCACAGATCTTGTGGATTTGTTTCTCCCTATTACAGAAGTCTCTGTAATAAACATGATTCTTGCTGATATAAATCAATGTATGAGGTGTGTGTGTTCTGTTGTCTGATGCTGAGGATCTAACAGCCTGATAATTACACCATATATAACTTATAAGAGTATGTCTTCCCCTTGTCCTGTCCCCCTCTGGAGAACACTGCTGTCTGTACTGAACACAAACCTATCACTCTACAAGCTGCTGCACAACCTTCTTCTCCCCTCCATGCAGAATACATAAAAAAAAGACTCACATGGGAGTTGGAGAGCTGGGAGGTATAGCTTCTTCTTTTTCCTCTGGAGCTGCCTGAAATCAAAACAAGGCGGCAGCAGAAGTGGGAGGGATTGTAGCAAAGGCACAGCATGATTGGATAATAGCAGGTGCTTCCAGGATCCCTCCCCCTTATGCTGCACGGGGCACAGGAATGAGAACCTGTAGCAACTGACATGCTGTTTGCCAATCTCTGGACACGCAGGGGCAGGCTGAGGGGCGGGAGTGTCGCTGGTAGCAGCACACACCCAAATATCTTTCAGAGGCAGCTGCTGAAGGGGTGCTATATGTAAAATTATGGGGGAGCTACAGCACCTACCTGTATCAGTGTTCATTAGTACTCAGAGCACAAGAGCCGCACCGGCATTGATAGCTCTCTCTCCCCTCCTTCCTCTCTCGCCGATCTGCTCTCTCTCCCCTCTTCTGTGTGTGTACTGTGGGAAGTGTGAGCTTGTTAGCTTTACACTTGACTTCTCTTGAAGCACACACAGGAGAGGGGGGAGAGAGAGAGCAGATCGGCTGTGTCTCCTCTCTCATCATTTCGTGCGAGAGGAAGGAGAGGAGAGGGAGCCGGCTCTGACATCACTGGTTGCTAGATGCGAGGGGCTGTAGCAACCAGTGGCCGGCAGCTGGGGTCCCAGTTCCCTCCCTGCTCAGTCCTCCCACTCGCAGCACACAGCTGTTTTTGCCAGCCGGACCCGACTGCCTGCAGGTACATGTTGCAGGCAGTCAGCAAGACAAAAGATGTCAAACAAAAGACATATCACAGGGATGATTAGGGTGTGCCTGGGCACACCCCGTGGGCACGCCTATGGTCACATTAAAGAAAGTTGAGAAGCGGGGGGAAGGGGTGTTCTGCTGTCGTAAATGACTGTTTAGAAGTGGGGTAAGGGGGCGAAAATTACTTCTCACCAGGCGGAGACTCTAGTAATTTGGGGGGCCCTTGCAGCTTTGCGGGGCCCTAAGCGGCTTGCATAGTGAGCCTATAAGGAGGATCGGCCCTGACAAGACCCTTTGGCCCTATAAACTTTGAACAGCAGTATACAGGCAGTGCAAACAAGACAAGGACTGTAGATTTGTTAAGTAGAATCTGAACCATGTCATACTTTGCTGCTGCATATTGCACAATTTCCTAAAGAGACCCTCAACAAACTACATGACAATTGTGCCTGGTGATGAGGCCATTGATGTTCCAGTGGTGACCCGTGAGCCTGTGGCCATACAGGCTTGGCCCCCCAAAGTGCACGTGCTGTGTGGCAACAATATGTCGATTATTTTAGGGGTGGGGGGGGGGGGCATTACAATGCCAGATCTTGGCTGAATAAATTATTTTTTTGGGAAAGAAAAATTATAGAAAAAAGGGGGGTTGCCATCCGGGGCCCCCTTTGAACAAATTCTGTGAAGAACTCCTGTTCTCTGAAGGCCTCCATTATTTCTACAAGTCAAAATTTAGCAAAAATAAATAAATGTCAGTCAAGCCTTAGCTTTCTCCCCATATCTAACCCACAAACTCATCCACTGATCATAAAGTCGAAAAATCAAGTTTCGTATCGTCGTTCTGCACAATCGTTTTCCCAATGTTTTCTACCGACTGCGAACGACGTTCTCACTCACGCAATATCTGTTCTGTCCCTAGATACAGGTCCAGTTGTTTGTATGTTATTAGTTGACATTGCATTCTTTTTACCTGTCTTATAATTCATGTACTTTATATTGTGTGGCAACAGCACCATCTACTGACCAGTTCATGAATTGCATTCAGCTCGTTTCGCAATGTATTATGGGAGCCTCCCGAGGTATTGTGGGAACTTCCTGCTTCTTCTTTGTCAGTCCTGTCTTATACAGTATGCAGTCACCATCTTGTCTCAGGAGCCTAATCATCATCCCTTGGTTCCTACCTCATCAGCCAGCTATTGAGCCTGTTTTCAAGCATAGTCGGTAAGGGCACTATCTTGTGACATTTATCTTAGTTTATACGTGTTACTAGTCTCTCATAGCTAGTTGCTATCATTCGTATTGCCATGTGCTGCATGTATAGCAGATAATTCTGTGTCTTAGGCCATGTACCATAGATATGTTCTAAATGCTACTGGTTTATTCTGTAGTTTCACCGCTTTCCTGTCATTCTACTATCAATAAAAGAGGAAGTTAAAGCAGTACAATTTCTTCTCTTCTTGAATACGGGATCGGTTTAGCTACATGTCAGATTACACACCGTGCTAACGTGTATGAGGACAGTATAATATCCCTTCATACACTGCGCATGCAAGAAGCTCTGCACGTATCCCCGCCCATGATGATCGTGCTAGTAATTGCCACGCCCCTTTTCGGTCGGTCAATGCACTTCACTGAAGACATGATGGAGGAGACTCAGGAGAGACAGGAAGCTGCAACCTCAAGTAAGGAGAGAGGCCAGGCACACACCAGGAGGAGTAACAAAGCCACCAACATGACCTTCGATGAGATGGTGGAGATGGTTGCCATTCTTAAAAAGGAGGACTACGATTGTGAAAAGGGCCTTACAAGAACCCCAAGAAGGTCAAGGCCAAGATAATGGAGAGTATGCAGAGGACTCTCCATCAGAAATTCAAGGTGCAGAGGTCAAGGGAGCAGTTGAGGAAGAGGTTGTCAGACCTCAAAAGAAGAGAGCCGGAGCAGCTGGAGAGAATTTGAAGAGTCCTCAGAAGACGTAAGTAATTTTAATGTGTACTCTGATTATTTGTTTTTATTATTTTGCAGCATGTGCTTTTTCTTTCAGGTTGTGTGTATATATACAGTTCAAGAATAGATGTCTCACGGTTCATGTTTGTGGGCATAATAATCGGTTGTTCATTCTATTTATGATCATTTTATGTGAGACCAATTTTTTATTTAATGTAGATGTGTTATTAACTAGATTTAAATAATCCAACTTAAGTCAATATACAGTAAAAGGAGAGTGTGCTCAGCACAGCAGTTGATTACACTTATGGACTCAGTAGCACAATGGTTGGCATGGCCGATCCGCCCTATAGGCTCACTATGCAAGCCGCTTAGGGCCCCGCAAAGCTGCAAAGGGCCCCCCAAATAACTAGAGGCCCCGTCTGGTAAGAAGTCATTTTCGCCCCATCACCCCGCTTCTCAACTCGCTGGCTGCATGGGAGAAGAGGCAAGAAGTCAGCACCCCTTGCTTCTCAATTTAATGTAAGATGTCATTTCCGACAGCAGAACACCCCCTCCCCCCACTTCTCAACTTTCTTTAATGTGACATGTCACTGTCGTCAGCACCCCCCGCTTCTCATTTTTAATGCGCCATGTCATTTTGCTTCGGGCCCCAGGGAGGTCAGGATCGGCACTGAGTGTTGGCCACAAGAACAACCTAGTTAGGGTGTCACACAGAGGTGATCCAGTGTATACTTGTTGTTTTTCCATGTAGGAAACTTGGCCAAAGATAGAGAAATGCAGCAGCTTTGGTAATGGATAAAATCCTGTGTTAAGCTTAGAAGGATTGTAAAAACAGACAATTGTACCACACTTTTTAAAAAGAATGATTGATATTCCTCTTTCAGGCCTCTAATCTTTTTGATTCATGTATCCCTTTTTTTACAATCTCATAGGCCGCAATCAAGCTGCAGCAGTGGAGCCGACCAACCCCACACAGAGCCAAGCCCCACCCTCGCCGGATGTGCAGGAAGTGCAAAATGCCACCACATCAGGTCAGTGTCATACAGCACAGCTTCAGGTAATACATGTAGGCCTGCATAATTGTAATACATGTTTTTTTTCCAAATTTCAGGAGGTGTTCGAGCTGTTGGGGGCGGATTAGACACCTACAGTGCCCATGTCCTAATTGGGGAGATCATGTCCTGCAGGGCAGAAATAGAGGACACAAACCTTGCCTTAGAGAAGATTATAAAGAAAAACCTAAAGGTGGACCAAAACCTGAAGAATCTCATTGATGTGCTGGGGAGGGTTTTAAAAAATAAATAAATAGATGTAGACAAGTATTTAAAAGCAAAAATATATTTCTTGACAAAAAAAAATAATTAAAGAATTTCTATTAAGATATTTTTTGAAAAAATGAAAATGACACATTTTAAGTGTGATACAATAAATATTTTTGGATACTCAACAATGTGTGGCTTCTTATTATATCAATGCTGCCTAAAAGAACAAATCTAGATTTGTGGTGTTTACATTGACAATGATGAGTATTTAGTACAGGAAAATAAACATGACACTATGATAACATAGGAGAAAGCTAGAATGAACTCAAATTAGAAAAATCAAACAAAGAAAAGTACTAGAACAGGGGCAGAAAAACTGGGCCTTAGGCACTGGTGGCGGTGTCACAACACTGCAACCCCTCACAGATACTGTAATTGGAGCGCAGCAAAGAGCCACATGCAAAGTATTGCATCAAAAATTGTTATTAGACGCCCCTGTTAAACAGTGGCATACAAATTGGGCCTTAGGCACAACACAACACTGCAACCCCTCACAGATACTGTAATTGGAGCGCAGCAAAGAGCCACATGCAAAGTATTGCATCAAAAATGGAGTTACTTACCGGTAACATCCTTTTCCGGGAGTCTTTCAGGACAGCCACCTTAGAGAGATCCCGGCTCCTCCCCTCTCAGGAAACACTGCCTTCAATGAGATATTTAAGCCTCATCCTCCCACTGGCCCTTCAGTTTTTCACGAGCACCTCCGGCCAACTAGGGAGACACAAGAACACGTCATACAACACAAACATTATAGTCTTACCTGACGGTCTTATGTGATGAGTCCTCAGACGTCCAGTACCTGGGTGGGTAACGGTGCTGTCCTGAAAGACTCCCGGAAAAGGATGTTACTGGTAAGTAACTCCATTTTTCCCTGGATCGTCTTTCAGGACAGCCACCTTAGAGAGGATAAGCGAGCACCTTACCTTAGGGTGGGACTACTGCTTGCAGAACTTTACGACCAAAGGCTTGGTCCTTGGCTGACAGCAGATCCAATCTGTAGTGCTTGACAAACGTGTTGAAGCTGGACCACGTTGCAGCCCTACAAATTTGCTCCGGAGAAGCACCAGCCCATTCCGCCTGTGAAGCTGCAGCCGCTCTAGTGGAATGTGCCCTGATCCCGTCTGGGGGGTCTGACCCTCCTAACTCATAAGCTTGAACAATAGCCGATTTAAGCCATCTGGCTATAGTTCGTCTGGAGGCCCTGGATCCTTTCCTAGACCCTGAAAATACAAAAAGGGACTCCGACTTTCTAAGTTGTCTAGTGCATTCTAAGTACTGAAGGATGCACCTCCTGACATCTAAATTATGGAATATACATTCCTGTTCCCTCACAGGATTAGAACAAAAAGTAGGTAAGATGATTTCTTGGCTTCTATGAAATTTTGAAGCCACCTTTGGCAAGAAGGCCGGATCAGTTTTAAAAATTACTCGATCCGGAATTTTTTTTAAATAAGGAGCCCTAATAGAAAGGGCTTCGAGTTCGCTTACTCGCCTCACCGTGGTAATTGCCACCAAAAATGCAGTTTTGAGGGTAATTGATTTCAAAGAACAGGACTCCAACGGTTCAAAAGGTTCTTTTGTAAGAGCCTGTAAAACCAAAGAGAGGTCCCAAACTGGAATAGAAGAGGTTCTAACTTGCCTCTGTCTACTTAGACCTTTAAAGAACCTTGCTATCCAAGGGTCTAACGCTAGTTGTTTCTGTAGAAAAACGCTCAACGCGGAAACTTGTCCTTTCAATGTGCTAAGTGCTAAACCTTTGTCTGCTCCTGACTGTAGGAATTCTAGCACTGCCACTGAACTATGAACGTCAAAGGAGCCTTCTGAGCACCAGCTATTAAACCGTTTCCACACTTTACAATAGATGTTTTGAGTCTCCACTTTTCTACAATTTAGGAGAGTCCTGATCAGACGCTCAGAAAAGCCCCTGCCCCTCAACAATGACTCCTCAGAAGCCAGGCCGCCAAGTTCCACCTGTCCATGTGAGGGCAGCAGATTGGACCTTGAGTAAGAAGGTTGCTCTGGGTCGGAAGAATCAAAGGAGGTTCTATTGCCAGGTTTTTTAGAATGGAGAATTACGGTCTCCTGGGCCAATAAGGGGCAATCAAAATGAGGATCGTATTCTCCCCTTGCAACTTCCTCAACACTGCAGGAATCAGTACCGGAGGGGGGAAGGCATAGCACTTTGAAAATGCCCATGTCTCAGCCAGTGCGTCTATTCCCAGCGCCCCGTCCCATCTGTTTAGGGAGAAGAAAAGACCTGTCTTGGTATTTTGTTTCGAGGCAAAGAGGTCTATGTCTGGCATTCCCCATCTCTGAACCACCATGTTGAATACCTCCTGGTTTAAGATCCAGTCGCCTTCCCTCAGAGTTGTTCTGCTGAGGAAGTCTGCTGTCTGGTTCTGATCTCCTTTCAAGTGAGTTTCTGACAGGGACAATACATTGAATTCGGCCCACTTCAGGATGGCTTCTGCCAGAAGCCATAGGGAGCAACTTTTTGTACCCCCCTGCCTGTTGATGTAGGCTACTGCTGGGGAATTGTCCGAACGGATTCGCACATGTTGCCCCTGAAGTTCCCCCTGAAAGGATCTGAGTGCTAGTTCTACTGCTCTAAGCTCCCTCCAATTGGAGGATCTTTGAGCGTCTTCTTTCCTCCAGGTACCTTGTACCCACTTGGGACCCAAGTGCGCTCCCCAACCTGATCCGCTGGCATCGGTTGTGACTGTCTGTCACGTACCTCGGAGGGTGAGCCCGACGTGCAGGAAGTGGCAGCCGTTACTCCTCTGATTCCGGGACCCCTGGTAGAGTAGACAGGGGGAACGGAAATACAGAGTCGCACAAGCGCCTGGAGTGACGCTGATGCAGGGGCTGGTTGATGCTTCTGCAGGATCTGATGGAGTCTCTGGAAGGCAGGTGCAGCCTGGCAAGTAGCAGACCGGAGGGAAGATGTCTTGTAGATCAGGCAGCAACAAGTCCCAGAAGACAGTGCAAAGTCCCAGAAGCCGGAGAGAAGCTGGACCAGCCGATCAGGCACAGGAAGGTCAGGATGGTAGAGGGGTCGTCAAGCCGGGTCAGTAACAGGCGGGCGGCAGAGTACCAGGGATGAGGCAGAGGGATGGTCGGAGCAAGCCAAAAGGTCAGGGCAGGCGGAAGACAGGGTCAACAGGAACAAGCCGGGTATCAGGATCTGGATCAAGCAGGGGCAACAGGTACTGGTAGGTTCAGGAAACACTTTAGACCGGACAGCAAGAGGCCAGACTCTCAGGACGCCTTAAGTACCCCGTTTTGGCGCCGAATTGCCATTTGCGCGCGCCCGTGCGCGCCGTAGTACCGCGAACGCGCGTGCCCGCGCGCCGTTGCCGCGATTGCGCGTGCCCCGCGCGCGCCGATGCGCCGCTAGCGCCATCTGGTGGCTGGGGTATTTCATGACACTGTCTTGGCTACTGGCAGAATCCACTCGAGACCCTGGGACAGATTTGCTCCCTTTCTCCACCACCAGAGTGACCGCTTGACCTGTTTTGGGATGGAGATTAAGGCATCCAAAGAGGTCTGACTGTGGTCCCAAACCTTCAGAATAAATAACTAAAGAGGACGAAAGTGCAGTCCCGCCCAATGTACTGCTGGAAGTGTGGATGTCAGTAATCCCAACGCTGACATGGCCTCCCTGACTGAAACCTGACTGCTGCTCTGCAAACGTAACATGGCCTTGTCCACCTTTAGGACGATCTGAAGGAAGAAAGACCCTTTGGCTCGATGAGTCCACCACATAGCCCAGGAAGGTGACTCTCTGGGCTGGGACTAAAATGGAATTTTCTAGGTTTAAAAGCCATCCTAAATTTTCCAGGATGTCTCTTGCTACCTGAAGATCCAGAACCAATTGTTCCACTGAGGGTGCAAACAGGAGAAGATCGTCTAGATATGCGACTATTGAAAGCCCCTTGAGTCACAGAAATGCCAGGACTTCTACCATCACTTTTGTGAAGATTCGGGGGGAAGATGATAGCCCAAAGGGGAGTGCTCTGAACTGCCAATGCAGTACCTGTTTCCCAGTCCTTACTGCTAGCCTTAGGAACCTTTGATGGTCCTCGGCTATGGGAATGTGTAGATACGCATCCTTTAGATCGATCGATGCCATGAAGCAGTTTGGCGGAAGGAGCGCTCTGACCGAATAGATCGAATCCATTCTGAACCTCCTGTACTTGACGGAGACATTCAGAGGCTTCAAATTCAGGATGAGCCTGAATTTTCCCGACGGCTTGCGGACCACAAAAATGTGGGAGTAAAAACCTCTGCCTGTCTCTGGACCTGGCACCTGGACAATCACCTCCTGCTCTTCCAACTCCTGTAGAGAGGAAAGTAGAGCGGAGGCCTTTTCCGCACACACTGGTAGGTTGGTAACCAAAAACCTGAGTGGTGGGGGATTTGAGAACTCCAACCTGTAGCCCCGTCTGATGATCCCCAAAACAAATTGATTTGTGGTGGTCACCTCCCACTGTGGAAGGAAGGCCCCCAACCTTCCTCCCACCGTTACCGTGTCACTGGGCCTTTTTGGGCTATTCAGGAGGGCAAAAAATTGCCGCCCCACGCCCTTTCCCCTTTTGTCCCCAGACTTTCTTTTGGTGACCTGTTTTAGGGGTCTCAGATTTCCTGGGAAACTGAAATTTCCTTTTCGCCTGTTGCCCAATTTTCCTTTTAATGGGAAAGGCTTTCTTTTTGTCAGCCGTCCTATCCAGGACGGCTTCCAGACCAGGCCCAAACAATAAATCTCCGGTGAGAGGTATACCACAGAGTTTTATTTTGGACGCACTGTCCCCCTGCCACGTCTTAAGCCACAAGGCTCTCCTTGCTGAATTGGTCAGGGCTGAAGATCTTGCGGACATGCGCACTGATTCGGCCGAGGCGTCTGCCAGATAGGCCACCCCTTTAAGAAGCGTGGGAAAAGAAGCCAGGATAGTATCCTTTGCTGTACCGGCTTCAATATGCGCCCTGATTTGAGTGAGCCAGAACTCCATATTGCGGGCCACCACTGTGGCTGCCATGGCGGGTTTGAGATTTGTCTGTGATGACTCCCAGGACTTTTTCAAAAGGGAATCCATCCATCAGAACCCTGATATAGTATTGTTATGATTACAGTTGCCCTAGGGTGGTAATCATTCACCCACTAATAGATATGTGCCACATCCTTGAATATATAGGTTTGTGGAAAAAGACATGTGACCATGTCTTTAACAGAGAAAAATTGGACTTTGTAGGCACAACCCGATAAAATTAATGATATTTTAATAGAAAAATACAAAATACATAGCAATTGCACTTAATACAAAAGAAAACAAAAAATGAATAGTAATAAAAGAACCCCAATCTTATCACTCTAGGAAAAAAAACGCTCAATAGCCACAGGGCTAAGTGTAAATTAATACAGTAAAAGCGCTGGGTGGCGTGATGATTTCAGAGGATGATACTAGATGGATTCTTGAATGATTAAAAGATCAGCTCGACATGTTTCGCGACTTGACAAACGTCGCTTCTTCGGGAGCTTCTGAATATTAAAAGACATATAATGTTGCCATTAGACATAAACATACTACATGTGTACTACTGAAAAAAGCCTATCATATAGGCCTACAAGTGACTAATAGTGCATGTATTTGTAACCATTATACTCACCGATAAACGGTGTTGATTTAGTTTGAAGAGAGAAAAGCTGACATACTGCGTCCCAGTACAACCGTGGTCAGTCAGAACACACCCAATTTGGGGTGGGGTCTGATGCCTATTACCTCAAACACGTTCACCATACACAAGAGAGCAATTGTGCAACTAGTTGGGGTATTATTGATATTCTATGAAGAAAAAAGAAAAACAAAAGTATAATAAGCATAACAGACTATTCGGGGATACACCCCAGAGACTCTTGTCCATCAATTGATGTATATTTGGAAAAGTTTGTGATCTCTAAGCTCAAAACCGAGTTAGATGCCTTGTAAAAATGAGACCAAGCATGGACGGATAAGAACAGCCAAAGAACATACGCCAGGATCGTCCACCAAAGAGTTCCCCCAAAAAAAGGACAAACAGACACAATCTATAATGTAAATATAGATATGTAGCAAGAATTGTAAAATTTTATAATAATAATAAACACCCCTCAAATTTCTCATTAGACTAATAATAATAATAAAAAAAAAATAATAATTAATCAATTAGTATTACCTTAGTGGGTATATTCAACCAATAAAGGTGTAAAGGCCTTCTCCTAGATAACCACTAGATGGCGCTAAAGAGATATCCACCGCACTAATAAGCTGGAAAATAAACTAGTAAAAGAGAAGGAGGGGGAAACAAAAAGAAAAATGGGCAATCAGAAGATCGTAAGCCCAAACAGGATTTAGGAGAAAAAGGATGTTTTTGGGGCTTGAATGTAGAGCTTGGGAACATACCTGGACGAGTCCTATGATGGAAAAAATCGGCATCCAAAAAGACAGCCGCGCTGGCGAATCCGTCCACTCAGCTCTCCTTGCAGAGACACCTGGGAGTAGACGGACTCTGGCAAGTTTAAATACCCCGCTCAGGTGACGTCAAGATAATGGACGTCTATCCGGCTGGCCAAAACAAACAAATGGCGCATGCGCGAATCCCGCGCATGCGCCTGGGAGCCGCGAACGGCTCCCATTGAGCGATGGATAATGCTATGTGTGGTACTGTCCCCCAGATGAAAAAACCTAAGGGGGGACCCGAGTACCTATGCCACCATTGGGTCCAAAGAGTCACAGCGCAGAGGGCTTTGCAAAATGACCGGACGCAATGATGGCTTACGTGGCCTACTAGTGAACATGCTCAGTGGCGCATGGTGGTGTGGTGGATGAGGTGTACTGCAGCCAAACATGTAGTACACTGGGACGCATGGTGGTCAGCATAAAAATCAAATGACAAGCATTTAGGTAGAATTGCATGTGAACACATGCATATGATTCATATCCATGACTCAACTCGGAGCCATGTAAAATAAATGATGTTAATAGAGTATAAAAGATTTATATTGAAACTGTTCAATATATGTCTATGCCTAAATTGGTCCCAACCAATTTAGGCATAGAAAAACAGCAACAAGTATTTTAACAAAAAGAATTGCCCGCAACAGGCGATTGCATTGAATGAGGCCGCAACTAGGCCCAGATATGTTAGGCTCGCAAGAAATATATGCATACCTCATTCTTGGAGACAGAACCCAACATAGAAATTTTTAGAGTCAAAACAAGGCCAGAGAAACAGATCCCAGATGATAGTGGGAACATAATGGAGATATATACGTATAAATACATACACGCCCAAATAAACACAATACATAGTGAAATATGCCCAATTAAAGCGAATAACCAAAAAGCAAGAACCAAACAAATCAAAACAAAACAAAACCAAAGACAAAACGAAAACAAAAACAAGAAAAAACCCCATTGGTGTGGGGTGGCCAATTGTGATGGTCGTACTGTAATAGATTTTATTTGTTAACTGTTTTTATTGGCTTAAATGAGACCATCCTGGAATCCGAGGACCATCATACGGCTCCTTCAAAGGAAGGGCCTGTATGATAGTACTTCATTGATCCCAGGTGGTTTGGTGGCATCTAGGCGTTCTATCCATAAGGTTTCCCGTTGGAGGATAACCTTGTCCCAGTTCCCCCCCCGGGGGTCTCGTGGTACGACCTCTAATACTATAAATTGTATCATTGTGGTATTGAATCTATGAAATAGCCCCAAATGGCGGCTAATCGGTGTAAGCATCTTGGCGAACTGAGAGTAATAGATATGATCGTAAATCCTCTTTCTGAGCTGGCGAATTGTCTTGCCCACATAAAAGGCCCCACATTTGCAGGTCATTAAATAAACTACTCCCTCAGTGTCGCAACTAGCTTGGAAACACGGTCTGAAAATTTCCCCATTGGGTAGACGAAATTTGCTACCGGTTTGTACCCATGGACAATACGTACAGTGACCACATTTGGAAATGCCCAAAGTTGGATTTTGGGTAGATGTATTTGTTTTATAATGACTATTTCTGGGGTTCGTTTCACATATTTACCTATTGTAGCATCTTCACTGAGTAAGTACCAGTGTTTTTGTAAACAGCTACGTAATTGATGATGTTGAGTTGTATATTTGGTAATAAATCTTGTAATTTGTTGGTCATTGTTCTCTTTTTTCCGGGGGTGTATGAGAGATGTTCTGTCTCTAATGCTTTATTGAAAGCTTTTCTCAATAATGTTTTACTGTATCCTCTTTGTAAGAGGCGGGAACGTAGTTCGTACGCCTGAAGTCTGAAATCTATTTCATGAGTGCAATTTCGTCTAAGGCGGATGTATTGGGCGTATGGTATACTATGAACTAGATGTATAGGGTGACTACTCTGTGCGTGCAGCACGGTGTTACCCGCTGTCTGTTTTCGATATAGTTTGGTCACTATGTTATTAGAGGCATCTCTATAGATCAAAAGATCTAAAAAGGATATAACATCCTTGTGAAATTCAAACGTGAATTTCAAGTTGAATGTGTTGGTATTGAGACAACCAATAAATTCCTGCAAAGATTGTATTGTGCCTGTCCAAATCAAAAAGATATCATCAATATATCGATACCAACATAACGTTTGGGTCAAAAATTCATCATAGGCCTCGTTGAAAGCTATTTCCCTCTTCCACCCCCCCCAGGTACAGGTTTGCGTATGCCGGTGCGCAACACGTGCCCATGGCAACGCCCTGTACCTGGAGGTAGTGGGAGTCAAGGAAGGAAAAGCTATTGTGGTGGAGAATAAAAGACAATCATTTCAGAATAAATGTTTGGAATTTCCATGTACGGTGGTCCTCCTCCATTAGAAATGTCTTGATGATATCTAAACCCAAACGATGTGGTATACTAGAGTATAACGCTTCAACGTCAATACTAACAAATAGGGCGTCAGAGGGTATTGCCACACCGTCCAGGTGTCGCAACAAGTCTGAGGTGTCTTTTACATAAGATGGGAGACTTAACACATATGGCACGAGAAAGAAATCCACCAGTCTACTGGCGTTTTCGGTGATCGAGCCAATCCCTGAAATTATAGGTCTACCGGGCGGTTTTGCTTTATTCTTGTGAATTTTGGGGATGGCGTAAAACGTCGCCTCATGTGGAAAAGCTACATTGAGATAGTCATATGTTTGTTGATCAATTAGGGCATCGTTAAAGGCGGAATACAGTAATAGCTTGAATTCAAGATGAAATTGAGTAATGATATCTTTAGTGATCGGTTTATACCAATCATTGTTGTTTAAAATATCAAAACACATTTGTTCGTATTGATCGCATGTTAACAAAACTATGTTGCCGCCCTTATCCGAGGACTTAATTATTGTATCTTTCCGGTAAGGATTTTAATGCTTTTTGGTGTTCTATGCTGAGATTAGATGGAACAGGTGAAACTGGCATAGTCTTAATCTCGTTGACCATGGCAATAAGAAAAGCCGAGATCTGTTGGTTGGTATGTAAGTCGGGAAATTGATTAGATTTGCGTTTGAAGGAACTGAGATCTTTTTTGTGTGGTATGGAAGTCTGATTTGATTCATTTGGTACAATATCAATTGGATCTTCATTCTCCCCAAGTGGGAGCATTAGATCTTTTAATGCTCGGAATTCTTTCATGGTATATTTTTTAATTTGTTCCGAAAGTTCCCTTTCTGCTCTAGCGCGTTGTTTATCCGGGTCAAAGATATGCTTATAGGTAAGTTTCCTAGCGAAAAGATACAAGTCCTTGATGACCTCATATTTGTCCATATTGTTACTGGGGCAGAAACTCAAACCTAGTTTGAGAACTGCAGTCTCATCCTCAGATAGGGGGTATGGGGTAAGATTGATCACGCTTAGTTCCTCATGGTTGATGCCCCTAGAAGTGTCTCCCCTAAAGGGACCTCCTGTTGCATTGTATGTGCGTTAATTGTTCGATGTATGTCATTGCTTGGGTTAGGCATTGGTCGTGACTGGTGGACAGGAGTACCAGGAGGCCCCGATAGTCCTGTATCCATCAATCCTGACCCTATAGCGGTACCCCCATTAGATCGGGTTGATTGGAATGTCCAATTTTTCTCTGTTAAAGACATGGTCAAATGTCTTTTTCCACAAACCTATAGAACCTATAGACCTATAGAACCCTGAGTCAAGTGTGGGGAACAGACCCACAAAAGTGCCCTCTTCGCGGATGACATACTGTTGTTCTTGACCTCTCCCATCACTACTCTTCCCAACCTCTGCCGTACACTTGATGACTTCGCGAAGATATCGGGTCTGTCGGTAAACTTCTCCAAGTCTCAGGCCCTCAATGTGTCCCTCCCCCCTCAGACAGTCGCGGTCCTGAAACAATCCTTTAAGTTTGACTGGAATGACACCTCAATCCAATACCTGGGCATCACCCTGACGGCCAAAACGGAGACTCTATATGACCTTAACTACCCCCCACTCTATAAAAAACTAGAAGCTGATCTCCATATTTGGTCCAGGCATGGTCTCTCTTGGCTGGGGAGGATCAACTCAATTAAAATGACCTTGCTCCCAAGATTATTATATTTCTTTCGCTCCCTTCCTATCCCAGTCCGGAGAAATCATCTCAGATCTCTACAAAGTAAGATATTGAAATTCACCTGGGGTACATCGGGGTGTTGGGTCCCGCAGAGTACTCTGTTTCTCCACAGAAGCAAAGGTGGCCTGGGTTTACCCAACCTTCATAAATACTATCTTGCTGCTAGACTGGCCCAACTTTCCACTCTTTATTCCAGATATGAACGGCCGGATTGGATTAACATAGAAAGACAAGCTGTCCCCACGTTCACTCTAGACTTTCTACTCTGGTCTCCTCCCAAATCCCGTCCACCCATTCTCTCACCGGTGTTGTCTCACTCATTTGCTCTATGGGACAACCTTAGGCGCAATCCCTCACTGACATCTGTTGAATGCCCTCTTGCACACATTTTCCACAACCCCGATTTTCCGCCGGAATTGAGAATCACGGATTTCAAGTGGTGACTGGATAAGGGGCTTTTCAGAATAGGTCACTACTTTACCCCCAGTGGGCCCATCTCCCTTAACTATTGTATTAAAACTTTGAAACTCCCAGAGAACGAGAGGTTTCGTTTTAGGCAAATCTCACATTTTCTACACAGTATTTGGAAGAACAAACCCCTACCACCCAAATTCACCTCATATGAGATATGGTACGGACAAGCCATGGAGCAGAAGGGAGGCATATCGGTGGTCTACTTAGCCCTCACTCACCCCACAGATAAAACCCCTTACATAAAGGCTTGGGAGTCTGACTTCCAACGCAGCTCGAGCTTAGAGACTTGGCATTCGGCTTTTGCTAAATCATTCAGGGGAATCCACAATGTCTCCTTGATGGAGGCTAGCGTGAAAGTTATCACCAGATGGTACCTCACTCCCTCCAGGCTGGCAGCCATGTTCCCTAATGTAGATCCCTTATGCTTTAGAGGTTGCCAGCTGAGGGGCACCATGGTCCACGTTTGGTGGGAATGCCCCAGAATCCGTACCTTCTGGAGAATTATTTTTAACATGATCCACAGGGTGACCGGATGCCAAGTCCCGAGGTCTCCCGACGTCGCCTTATTAAATGCTCAAATCCTGCGGATCCCTAGTTCCACACAAAGGCTGATCCACTTTATTTTTCTGGGCACCAAACTTTCTATTGCCAAATCTTGGAAACAGCCCAAGCCGTCCCTGTCAACTGTTAAACGAAAAGTCTCGTGGATCATAACCCAGGAAAAATTATCTAGCATACTGGAAGATACCTCGGTGATGTTCCACAAAATTTGGGATCCCTGGGCTGAATACGTCGGCATTACCCTCATCCCCAGAACTGCGCAGCAGCTACACGACTCTTAGCCCTTAACTAGGCACTTTGCTCTCTCTCCCTCGCTATCCTTGTTCCACCCTTCTTTTCCCTCTTTTCCTATTCTCTATTCTTTTATTTACCTATCCCTGCTTGTTTATGTTCTTTGAGTATACATTATACGTGACTGTTCATGAGTTACCGTTTACAAGATATTGATGGGATTTCCTTTTGTGACCTCCAACACAGTAGTTTCTTTACCCGTCTCCACGGGGAGTGTCCAGGGCCGGGTCGGGGCCTGGGGGTTGGGGGGGGCTCTGCCTTTAGCACAGTGTGATCCCTTCTGGGGTGCTGAGGGTGGGGGGACCCCTGCAGCTCTGGGGTCCGGGCCAGGCCTTCTCGGGAACATAGCCTCACACCAGTGGATGCCCCCGCTCATTCCTCCTGTATTGTTTATTAAACTGTTGCAGGTCTCAGGGGGGTTACATCCTTATAGGATTATATGGTTACCTCATTTGCATTTGCCTTGTTTTATAGACTTGACGGGAATGATCCCACATGTATGATGTTTTACCTAACGCGTGTATTATAACTGTATGAGAATACTACACTCAATATTCAATAAAAATCTATTGAAAGTAAATAACACACGTGCACTAACAGCAACTGCGTTTATGGGCAAATAAACAGCACACGTGTAGTAAGAGCTACTGCGTTTATGGGCAAAAAAACAGCACACGTGCAGTAAGAGCAACTGCATTTATGGGCAAAAAAACAGCACACGTGAAGTAAGAGCAAATGTGTTTATGGGCAAAAAAAAACAGCAAACGCGCAGTAAGAGCGACTGCGTTTATGGGCAAAAAAACAGCACACGTGCAGTAAGAGCGACTGCGTTTATGGGCACAAAAACAGCACACGCGCAGTAAGAGCAAATGCGTTTATGTGCAATTAAATAGCCCACGTGCAGCAAGAGCAAATGCGTTTATGTGCAATTAAATAGCCCACGTGCAGTAACAGCAACTGCATTCATGTGCAATTAAATAGCCCACGTGCAGTAACAGCAACTGCGTTTATGTGCAATTAAATAGCCCACGTGCAGTAACAGCTAATGAGTTTATGGGCAAAAAAACAGCACACGTGCAGTAAGAGCGACTGCTTTTGTGGTAAAAAACACAGCAAATGTGCAGTAAGAGCGACTGCGTTTATGGGCAAAAAAACAGCACACGTGCAGTAAGAGCGACTGCGTTTATGTGCAATTAGCCCACGTACAGTAACAGCTAATGCGTTTATGGGCAACAAAACAGCACACGTGCAGTAAGAGCGACTGCGTTTATGGGCAAAAACACAGCAAATGTGCAGTAAGAGCGACTGGGTTTATGGGCAAAAAAACAGCACACGTGCAGTAAGAGCGACTGCGTTTATGTGCAACTAAATAGCCCACGTTCAGTAACAGCAACTGCATTTATGTGCAACTAAATAGCCCACGTGCAGTAACAGCAACTGCAGGCAATACAACACGTTAGAGCACTGAAGCTAGCACAATCTACTGCCTAACAATAGGAATAGCTGATCTAGCTAAGCTATACAGTGTATAAATATAACGCTAGGATGTATATATCCTCTACACACTGTAAATTTAACTAAACTGACTAGCCTGCCTTATCTATCTATCTATCTATCTATCTATCTATCTATCTATCTATCTATCTATCTAGTAGAAAAGACACTGTGTCTCTCTCTATCTCTCTCTCTCTAACTGACTGACTTCTCTTTAACAAAGCCGGAACACACTACACGCGGCTGCCTTGCAGGCGGCCTTATATAGTGTGGGGCGTGTACTTATCCCCCTGAGCCATAATTGGCCAAAGCCACCCTGGCTTTGGCCAGTTATGGTTCTTCGTTTTTTGCGCGCTGTGATTGGCCAAACACGCAGGGTCATGGTTCATGCTTGACCAATCATCAGCACGCAATGCCGCAGTGAATTATGGGCCGTTGTGCGTCACTCTAATTTGGCGCGAATGACCCATTTTGTTAGAAATTTGTCGAACGTACGAACAGACATACGTTCGAGTCGAACACAAAGCTCATCCCTAGTGGAGAGTATGACAGTGGGCTGTATGTACAGGAGAGGAGTGTGACGGGTATGATGGGAGGCGGTATGTACAGGAGAGGAATGTGGAGAGAAAGATAGTTGGCAGTATGTGTGAAGGGTAAGGTTGTGTTACAGTATGTACAGGAGAGGAGTGTGGAGGGTAAGGTTGGGTTACAGTATGTTACAGTATGGGTTACAGTATGTACAGGAGAGGAGTGTGCAGGGTATGACAGTGAGCAGTATGTACAGGAGAGGAGTGTGGTGGGTATCACAGTGGGCGGTATGTACAGGAGAGGAGTGTTGATCAGAGGTCGATCGATATATCGGTCGGCCAAAAAATCGGCCGATATTTGGGCGATTATTGTAAAAAAAAAAAATCGGACGATTTTCGGCTGCCACGCTAAACCCCGCTTCACCGACAGCAGCACGAGAAATGAATCCTTCAGCCACGCTGCTAGTAGCCTGCGCGCCGGCCCCGCCCCCCTACCTCGGCGGGCTGTAGCAGAAAGCAAACTTGTCACAAGCCCGAGCAGCTGCAGTACAAGTTGGCTGGAGCCGTAGCCTAGAGCCCATGTTCAGTAATCCCGCCACCGTCCCAGCATGCAGGAAGCTTTTGTGATCTCTTCGCACAGACAACTTGTACTGCAGCTGCTCAGGCTTGTGACAAGTTTGCTTTCTGCTACAGCCCGCCGAGATAAGGGGGGGCGGGGCTGGCGCGCAGGCTACTAGCAGCGTGGCTGGAGGATTCATTTCTCGTGCTGGAGACTGGGGTAATGTACAGTATTCCTATCATCTCTGATAGGTGCCTCGACTCTCTAGTGATTGTACATAGTACTCCAACTCACGTGGGAGCTCACAGGTGTCATCCAATGGTCAGTGCTGGAGGGAACAGTGTGTACATGTCAGAGCACACCCCTC
Source organism: Rana temporaria (assembly GCF_905171775.1). Classification (NCBI taxonomy): domain Eukaryota; kingdom Metazoa; phylum Chordata; class Amphibia; order Anura; family Ranidae; genus Rana; species Rana temporaria. The sequence continues at coordinate 155,476,163 of NC_053496.1, read as the reverse complement.
TCCTGTATACACTCATTTTATATATATATATCCATCCCCACTCACGGCCAGCTCCATCCATCCCCCCCCTCTACAAAGCATCTCCCACCCACGGCCAGCTCCATCCATCCATCCCCCTTCACAATACATCCCCCACCCACGGCCAGCTGCATCCATCCACCCCCCTCTACAAAGCATCTCCCACCCACAGCCAGCTCCATCCATCTCTCCCCCTCCACAATGCATCCCCCACCCACGGCCAGCTCCATCCATCCCCCTTCACAATACATCCCCCACCCACGGCCAGCTGCATGCATCCACCCCCCTCCCTCCATCCACAGCCAGCACCATCCATCTCTCCCCCTCCACAATGCATCCTCCACCCATGGCCAGCTCCATCCCTCCATCCCCCTCCACAATGCATCCCCCACCCACGGCCAGCTCCATTCTTCCACCCCCTTCCCTCCATCCACAGCCAGCACCATCCATCTCTTCCCCTCCACAACGCATCCCCCTCCATGGCCAGCAACATCCAGCCATCCCCCTCCACAACGCATCCCCCACCCACGGCCAGCTCCATCCATCCACCCCCTTCCCTCCATCCACAGCCAGCACATCCATCTCTTCCCCTCCACAACGCATCCCCCCTCCACGGCCAGCAACATCCAGCCATCCCCCTCCACAACGCATCCCCCACCCACAGCCAGCATCATCCATCCATCCATCCCCCTCCACAACACATCCACCGCCAGCACCATCCATCTATCCCCCTCCACAAAACATCCCCCACCCACACCCAGCACCATTCATCCATCCCCCTCCACAATGCATCCCCCACACACAGCCAGCACCATCTTTCCCCCTCCACAACGCATCTCCCACCCACGCCCAGCACCATCCATCCCCCTCCACAACGCATCCCCCACCCACGCCCAGCATCATTTATCCACCCCCCTCCACAATGCATCCCCCAGGCACAGCCAGCACCATCTTTCCCCCTCCACAACGCATCTCCCACCCACGCCCAGCACCATCCATCCTCCTCCACAATGCATCCCAATCCAAAAATTGGCCCAAAATATCGGCCGCAAAAATCGGCATCATATATCGGCCATCGGCTGCCCCGATTTCTAAATATCGGCATCGGCCAGAGAAAAACCCATATCGGTCGACCTCTAGTGTTGATGCAAAAAAATGGAGTAGCGCTAAAAAACTAAACTGAAGGCCTTCAAAGGACAGAAGGCTATGTGGAAATGTCAATCAAGATTGTGTGGTACACATGAGTGAAAACAAATGATTAATAGTCCAAGTGAAAATCAGGTTAGGAGCATGACACCCCAAACAGAAAAGTGAAGTCTTGCTCCAATATGGAAAAATGCAACTTGCTGACCCTTACCACAGAGAAAGGTCCTAACGGACCTAGTCAAGCTGAAATCGCTGGGTGTGCTGAAGAAGAACTTGTTTGTGTAAACGGTCCCTCCCGGGGTCACCAATCCATCAATAAAGCAACCAGAAGAGAAAGGAAACTCATATAGTGTAAATCCGTGTTAAATCAAACACATAGGTGCATCCCCCAGTGACTGGCAACAGACAGTGTGAACATAAAAAACCACCACCGGTACACACACTGACCCTTACCAGAGCATATGATCCATCAGGATCAGTCAGAGCATAGGGGATATACACAGTAGGCAGCAATGGAACGTCTCAGCCAATGGTGGAACGGGAGAAACAACAGGTCCAATATGTGAGAGGAGGAAAGAGAACTCACATGGCGTGATATCGTAAAGATATTTAATAAAAAAAAAGTAGTAACACTTACAGTTGGGTACAAAAATAACAGCAGAGAAAGAGAAGCCGGCCGGCGTGTCAGAACAGGTCCTCAAATCGCGGTGACGTCAGCACGTCGCCTCCCTACGTTTCGTCTACTCTAGACGTGGTCACGGGAATGAGGAGACGTTCTGCGTCACCGCATATAAACGTAAAATGGGCGGGGAATCAACTAGACAACAGTCTCTGAAGGTCGCCCGTCCGCCATCTTGCTTGAGGGCAAAAGTCAGGGAAAACCAATGTAGTTGCAGCATTTGGTCCTGAGCTGTTACAAGAACATATCCAACGACAGAAACCTTAGATGATTTCTCATCAAAGGAAACGTGGAAGGAACAATAAATGCACAAAACTCAAAAAGCATAACTGATAGATCAAAAAGGGAATAATTTAAAAAAGCTAATATATATCCTCTGAGACTGGTGTCTACTTGGCTAGCCCAATAGCAACATCACATTCGAGTACAATCAAGGGATATATAAAATTAAAAAGAACACATTAGCAGTCAGAATATTGACAAAAAAAAACTGATATGTATCCTCTAAGTCTGGTGCTTACTCAGCGGACCAAATAGCACCATCACAGTTAATTGTAATCATTAATGTTTATAACAAAGAAAGGTAATAATAATAATGTTATATATGTATTAACAAAACAAATACAGCAAAAGCAAACATGGAAAAATCCAATGTTTGCCAATAATGACACAGTTAAAAAACTGCAAATATTAAAAATATGCAGTGTTGATAAAAAAACATACTATATTGTTAAAAAACATATAAAATGTTAAAAAAGGTAAAGACATCTGAATAAAAATAACTGATAGAGGTAGATATCATGCGCCTATGCGTTATCAATAAAACAATTGACATCTACCTCTATGTTCATACCGTGAGGTTCATAACATTTTAATTGGTGAATCCACATCATCTCTGACCGTGAGATGCTCCTCACCAGGTCACTCCCTCTCCAATGTGCCTGAAATTTTTCAATTCCCAGAAAAATTGTGCCCACAGGATCCTTATTGTGAGCCAACAAATAATGTTTGGACACAGAATGATTTAGGAAGCCACTATAAATGTTCGTGAGATGTTCATTCAAACGTATATGGAGGGGACGTTTAGTTCTTCCCACATATTGGAGTCCGCATGGACATTGGAGTAGATAAACCACTCCCACCGTGGAGCAGGTGATAAAAGTTTCAATTAGAAACCTCTTGTTTGAATATCTAGAACCAAAACTGGTCGTTTTCTTGGAGATTTGGCGATTGACAGCACAAACATTGCATTTGCCGCATTTAAAAAAACCCACCAGGCCAGATAAAAACATGGAAGGAATCCTGGGTGGATCCAAAACATTGGGTGCCAACTTATCCTTCAAGGATGTTGAACCCCTGAAAATAACCCGGGGCCTATCAGGCAGTATAGCACCCAAGATTTTGTCACTCTTAAGCACATGCCAGTGTTTACTGATGATATGTTTAACACTGGCATGTTGGCAGCAATAATCAGTCACAAAAGGAGTTTTGTAACTGCCACTTTGGTCATCTCGGGATTTAATACAGAGTAAATCCTCGCGATTGGTTTTAGTCACCAAATCCAAAGTGTCAATCAAGGAACTTCGATCATAACCCTTTTCAACAAAACGTTCTGTAAGGACCTTGGCCTGATCAAGGAAAACATTATGTTTACTGCAGTTCCTTTTCAAACGAAGGAATTGCCCCTTGGGCACAGCTCTAAGCCAAGTGACATGATGACAACTGTCACTTGGAATAAAGGCATTCCTGTCAGTGCTCTTAAAATAGGTGGCAGTGGTGAAGCCATCACTATCTGCAGAGATGGTTAGATCCAAAAAATTAATTTTGTCCTTGCTGGCCTCATATTTGAGTATAATACCCCTATTGTTGGTGTTAAGGAATGTCATAAAGGTAGATAGTTCATCCTCAGACCCTGTCCAAAGGAGGAGGATGTCGTCTATGTACCGTGCCCATGGTGTTGATGGTATGATAGTGGGCAGTATGTACAGGAGTGGAGTGCAGAGGGTATGATGGGGCAGCATCTACAGGAGAGGAGTGTGTAGGGTATGATAGTGGGCAGTATGCACAGGAGAGGAGTGTGGCGGGTATGATAGTGGGCTGTATGCACAGGAGAGGAGTGTGGCGGGTATGATAGTGGGCTGTATGCACAGGAGAGGAGTGTGGCGGGTATGACAGTGAGCAGTATGTACAGGAGAGGAGTGTAGATGGTATGATACTGAGCAGTATGTACATTGAATGAGTGTGGAGGGTAAGGCCCTATACACATGAGAGGATTTATCCGCAAATACGGTCCAGCGGACCGTTTCCGCGGATAAATCCTCTCGAGGATTTCAGCGGATTTCCATGCGATGGAGTGTACTCACCATCGCATTGGAAACCGCGCCGAAATCCTCTGGCGATGACGTATCGCGCCGTCGCCGCGACGCTGTCATATAAGGAATTCCACGCATGCATCGAATCATTACGACGCATGCGGGGGATCCCTTCGGACGGATGGATCCGGTGAGTCTATACAGACCAGCGGATCCATCCGTTGGGATGGATTCCAGCAGATAGATTTGTTTAGCATGTCAGCAAATATTCGATCTGCTGGAATCCATCCCAGGGGAGAAATATCCGCGGAAACAGATCCGCTGTAGTGTACACACCATAGGATCTATCCGCTGAAACCCATTTGCTGGGATTTTTCAGCGGATGGATTCTATTGTGTGTATGGGGCCTAAGACAGTGAGCAGTAGGTACAGGAGAAGAGTGTGGAGGGTATGACAATAGGCAGTATGCACAGGAGAGGAATGTGGAGGGTATGAGAGCGAGCAGTATGTTCAGGAGAGGAGTGTGGATGGTATGATACTGAGCAGTATGTACATTAAATGAGTGTGGAGGGTAAGACGGTGAGCAGTATGTACAGAAGAAGAGTGGGGAGGATATGACAGTGGGCAGTATGTACAGGAGAGGAGTGTGGAGGGTATGACAGTGGGCACTATTAGCTAGATTCACAAAGAGTTAAGCCGGCGTATCAGTAGATGCGCCGTCGTAACTCTGAATCTAAGCCGTCGTATCTTTAAGTGTATTCTCAAAATGAGATACACTTAAATGTAGCCAAGATACGACGGCCTGCACCGTCGTATCTTAGCTTTCTACTTAGGCCGGCCGCTAGGGGCGTGAACGCTGATTTACACCTAGAATGCGTAAATCAGCGAGATACGCCTATTCACGAACGTACGCTTGCCCGTCGCAGTAAAGATACGCCGTTTACGTAAGGCGATTTCAGGCGTAAAGTTAGTCGAACAAAAAGCTGGCCTAGCCAGTGTTAAGTATAGACGTCGTTCCCGCGTCGAATTTTGAAAATTTTACGTCGTTTGCGTAAGTCGTCCGTGAATGGGGCTGGAGGTAATTTACGTTCACGTCGAAACCAATAAGTCCTTGCGGCGTACTTTGGAGCAATGCACACTGGTATATGTCCACGGATGGCGCATTCGCCGTTCATTAAAAACGTCAATCACGTCGGGTCATGGTTTATTTATATAAAACACGCCCACCTCTTCACAATTTGAATTAGGCGCGCTTACGCCGGCCCATTTACGCTACACCGCCATAACTTAGGAGGAGAGTGCTTTGTGAATACAGTACTTGCCTCTCTGACTTACGGCGGCGTAGCGTAAATACGATACGCCACCACAAAAATACGCCGCCCTACCTGAATCCAGCTATATGTATAGGAGAGAAGTTTGGAGGGTATGACGGTGAACAGTATGTACAGGAGAAAAGTGTGGAGGGTATGATGGTGGGCACTATGTATAGGAGAGAAGTATGGAGGGTATGACAGTGGGCACTATGTATAGGAGAGGAGTGTGGAGGGTATGACAGTGAGCAGTATGTACAGGAGAGGAGTGTGGAGAGATGCTATAGGGGGCACTATGTACAGGAGAGGAGTGTGTAGGGTATGACAGCGGGCACTATGTATAGGAGAGAAGTGTGGATGGTATGACAGTGAGCAGTATGTACAGGAGAGAAGTGTGGAGAGTGTGTACAGGTGAGGAGGATGTAAATGTAAAGGTTTGTGGAAGGATGTTTAGGATATGCGTAGTGGTTAAGCGATACATACATTGAAATCTATATCTATATCTATATTGAAATTACGCCAATTATGCAGAAACCAGCCATAGTCGATCTATGTATGGGCTAGCTGGTTTTACACAAGTCAATCTATTATCTGACTTGAGTACAACCAGCCTGTCAGGTTTTTCCCAAAACAATCAGTGCTGCCAGCTATAGTTAGCAACACTGATCATTGTATTTACAGGCAGAACACAATAACACTGCAGGAGTGATTCCCCCATCCACAGGTCAGCAGGTGATATTGTGTGTGGGGACAGGCTGGGGAGAGATACTAGTCAGTCCCTGGGAAGGCCCTGGCTAGTATCAGAGCCAGATACACACAGGTTACATACGCCACGATTGTTAGAGTGAGAGCAATAATTCTAGCACTTGACCTCCTCTGTAACTCTAAACATGTAACCTGTAAAAAAAGTTAAAGCATCGCTTAGGACAGTGGTCATCAACCCTGTCCTCAGGGCCCACTAACACGCCAGGTTTGCAAGATAACTGAAATACATCACAGGTGATATAATTTGCTGCTCAGTGCAGTATTCTAGTCTGCATCTCCTCAAGGTAATACATAAAACCTGGCATGTTAGTGGACCCTGTGGACAGGGTTGATGACCGCTGGCTTAGTATACAAAAAAATCATGCTAACTTTATTGTTTTTTTATATATATAATGTTTGAGGGTTCTGAGTAATTTTCTAGCAAAAAACAAAAGATGAAATAATGAATCAGATCATCACAGAGTGGGGCTGTGGAACTGAGGTTTAATGGAGTTCACAGTGCCACGTCCTGATATTTCAAAATTGGAAAATATGAAATGGTCAGATGATGGACTTTGAAGGCGTATACAAGTTTAAAAAATTGAATATTTATTGACAAAAAAGAAAGAAACATATAAAATCATTAAAAAACATATAGATAACAATTAAGGCTATTCCTAAGAATGCCTAGAAACGCAAAAAAATAGCATAGCACAGCACCTATAACCTAGGGATACAATATATAAATAAGAGTGGAGAATTAACAATCAATTCCCACTAGTAATATGTAAAAAACAGCCCTTCTGGTTTGCAGGGGGTGGTGTGTCATGCGTAGCTCAGCCCGACATGTTGCGTGTTTTAGAAAAAAAGCTTCTTCAGGAGCTTTAAGCGATTATTTCAATCGTGAAGAGTAAGAAAGAAGAATGCGGGCAGAAAGTATAAATGTATTCAAAAATGCAGACTGGTGCTTGGAAAAGTCCTTTTCTTGTTCTGGAACGGGCCAGTACTATGTATGAAGAGACCCTTTAATTAGTGAATTGGCCAATATAACAAGCCAGAAAACACAATAAAACATAAACCAAGAATTGAATAGGGTCATAGTACTGGATTCAGGAACATAATACATGGATGCTCACCAAGTAATCAAAAAATAAATATTCAATTTTTTTAAACTTTTATATACGCTTTCAAAGTCCGTCATCTGCCATTTAGTTTTTTCCAAAAAACGAAAGATGATTTTTACATGTAGGAGAGAAGTGTCAGAATTGGCCTGGGTGGCAAGGGGTTAATTACCACAAGTAATATACAAATAATTATTATAAGCTCTGTGATCTCATCCTCTCAGTCTGCTGCAGAGTGTGTTAGCTTGTATTTAAACTGATCGCTTTGTATGTAACCTCTGACAGGCTGCGCAAGCAGCCCCGTATCTCCGGAACCATTAATGATAGCAGCCCCATATTTTGAACAGTTGTGGGGTGGGTCTTCAGGTACATACCCCCCAAATGTGTAGTCTCTGTGACCCCTGGTCGCCGAGCTACAATCCTCAAAGTTTATCTTTTTTTTTTTTTTTTGGGGCAAATGGGCCTATCTTGAGGAAGGGGCTTGGAGCTGCAGCTCCATCAGCCCCTATGTTAATCCGGGCCTGCCTGGGCCCCTATGTTGACCTGATGGGGCCCAGGAAAATGTAATTCCATCCCCCCATAAGCAAGTAGGAAGGAGAGAAGTTTCAGAAAAAAAAGTAATGCTGGTGTCCCTGCTCACTAGCGCCCCCTTATAATGCACCCATGGCACTAGCCATATCTGCCATACCTTGGATACGCCACTGCCAGCAATACTGTACAATATGATCATCACACTCCACCTCCACTTGCCCAGCAATACTGTACAATATCATCACACTCCATCTCCACATGCCCAGCAACAATACTGTACAATATCATGACACTCCACCTCCACATGCCCAGCCTGGGTACCCATTGTGGGTACACATTGTGTATGTCATTTCCTGCACACTGTGTAATATACAGTATGTGGGACGTACAATTCGTAGGCTTAGAGATCGCCTCAGGGACCATCTTTATGATATCTCCACCAATAAAAACACCAATGTGGCACGACATTGGAACAACATACACTTTAAGGACATCACCAGTCTTGTTATACAGGGTGTAGAACAGGTCAAAACCCCCATCAGGGGAGGCGACAAGTTCCGGTCATTGTGCAAACGTGAAGTGTTCTGGATCTTTTCACTCCAAACCAGAATTCCGTCTGGAATGAATTTTGAGTGGGATGTGTCCCATTTTTATGACTGATCAGTATCAGTATCCAGTTTCACGTTTGCACCATTGTCCATTACTGCCACAATTACATATTACACTGCTCATCACATCTCCTTGGAGATTTTTCTGATTTTGTGTCTCCTAATTCCCCCCCCCCCTTTTTTTACTCTAGACGTGTCCGGTTCTTGAGTGCACTATATATATACATACAGAACTATTTCACTGATAACCGATATTTCTCCGACATGGATTTTACATTATACCATCTTCACGCTCTCCCATACATGTCTTTACAACACATGTGGTAGATTTTTGGTTTTTGAAGCGTTCTAATTACACATTCAGATTATGTATATGCCCAAGTACCAGCACATCCATCTTATCTTATGTATGCATGCGATTCCTATGTATCCCATCTCACTGTATATCTCACTCTAGGTATTTAAGAGGCTTATCATACTTCATTCTATATGAGCCCGGTCCTAAACATACATTAAGCTCCCTCGATCTGCCGGTTGTCCCTGCCCTATGTTTATTTTTACATTCACTTTTATCTTTTCTCATTTTCATTTCTAAAATTTTTTTTTTTTTTTTTTTCTTTCCACTTCCACTTCCACCTTTTTTTTTTTTTTTATTTATTTATTTTTTCACTTCCACTTCCACCTTTTTTTTTTTTCACTTCCACTTCCACCTTTTTTTTTTTCACTTCCACTTCCACCTTTTTTTTTTTTTCACTTCCACTTCCACCTTTTTTCTTTTTTTTTTTTTTTGCCACTTCCACTTTTTTTTTTTTTTTTTTTTCGCCACTTCCACCTTTTTTTTTTTATTTATTTATTTTTTTTTCACTTCCACTTCCACCTTTTTTTTTTTTTTTCGCCACTTCCACCTTTTTTTTTTTTTTTTGCTCTACCTTGCGCACATTTTCCCATTTTTCTCCTTATTCCCTTCCCCCTCCCCCTCCTCTCTTTTCATCTTGCCTTTTTTCCTAACCTTATTTTCTTACAAGCACCCTGGATGTTTTTTCCCCGATTTTTACAGGATCCATAAATACAGTATCTCCTTCTTTGTAAGAGGACTACAAAACACCTAGGCTCTTGGCACCCTTTTCAACAAGATCTCAGTATCCTATACTCTCTTCTTTCTTTCTTTTTGGGTTTCATTAGAGAACCAACCAACATACATTGTAGGATATGTCCCACGATTACAGTTCTGCTGGCTTCCCAGCCATTCATACGATATTGCTCGTTATCTTAATATGTTTATCGGGACATTTCATATGCATATTGTGTGTTTTTTGTTCTTATTACTGTATTAACTGTTTCTTGTATATACAGCTGTCAACAGCAATGTTCGGCTTCTCCGTTTTATCGAATTTTATTTGTTCCTTGTAAATACACATTTAAGTATTTAATTCATGTAGATCGCACAGTCATCGCGACATGTATGGCAATGTCTTTGTTGTCGGCGATGATGTGGTGGCCTCAAATGTGGCTTTTTCTGTAATTGGATGTGTCAAGACAGAGAATCAGATAGCGTATTTTCGATTTCAACACATGTTTACCTACTGACTAGGGAGTTTTTCATTAACCCATTTGGTTTCCTTTTGGTTTTACTTTTCCCTTTCCAGTCTAACATTAAAGTATTAAAATATTGTAATACCAATATATCGATTCCGCTATGCAACCTGACACACACTCCATGCCCATACCCTGATCGCTATCATTCTCTAGAGAGTTTCTCTATTTAGATTGAGGTTCACATGTTGGCAATTGTCCGCTAATAGCGGTTATTTTTCATTAGCCTCATATAGCCACATTGACACTTCCCGACATTTCAAGTGCCTCTTTTTTACTATCATTCCATACTACTCTGCATGTTTACTCATTTACTGATTTTTAGGATATTTTAGAACTCTTCTATAAACGGCCACACATGTTCACATCTTTTTGCTTTTGTTTTTGTCTTTGTATTAATGGTTCAGCTCACAATGAATGTTTAACCAGTCCAGATAGATGCCCCGGTGTCTCAGTTATTATTTCAATAATGAGTAAGTACACAAACACATACAGGCAACAAAAATACAAAAAACAAAAACAATATAATAATAATCATAAAAATAATAAAAAACACAAGTTAATATACTATAAAACAAATAAGACCATTAGAATTTAGGTGCACCTTTACACTATGCTCAATATTTAGGCATTTTTTGTTCACTACATTACACCATATTATTTTATGGTTTATGCATCGTCCTTTATATGGTTCACCGTCATATTCACCCCTATTTTTTCCCCTTTTTTTTTTTTTTCTCTTCCCTTTTTTCCCCATTTCACTTTTTATTTGTTTTTCTTTCTTCTTTTTTAATTAATTTCACTTTACTTTATCACACTTCAATTCATATCATATTTTTTGTTTTCTTAATTTGATTTTATTTGTTACTTATACAAGTTATACATGTTTTACACATATCATTCCATTTCCTGTCCACTTTAATTCACTTCTCTTACACTCAAAGATATTTCTTCACACTTACACATACTCCTACACTCTCTTTCACATTTTTCTGCACCCCACTTCTCTATTGGGTCAACACATCATTTTATCCAATGTTCACTATTCACTATGAATTTGCATGAGACATAGTCCACATGAGACACTCTCTGATTGTCTGTCGAGACACACCCAAATTTCACAGGGGACCCTGTTTAACTTAATTGTTTCCAGAGCCCCCTCCCACTCATTGGGTTGTAAGGTATATATTCACTCATTTTACTGTTTACACACTAGCTATGAAGAAGCACTAAGGCATAGTGCGAAACGTCAGCTTTTCTTTTGTTGTGCTGTTTTTTGCTGTGGCATGTATTTTGTGATTTTTAATTAAAGGAGGAGTTTTTTTGGAGTGCGGCTGTCCCAGCTTTTTTCCTTCATCCTAACCTGCATTTTGATTGCACTGCCTGCACCCTTGGCTCGGACCACAGGAATCAGATTACCTGGTTCTCTTTGAGCGGTTACCCACTCTCTCCCAGCAATACTGTACATTACAATATCATCACCTATTCACCTCCACATGCCCAGCAATACTGACTGTACATTACAATATCACCTATTCACCTACACATGCCCAGAAATACTGACTGTACATTACAATATCATCACCTATTCACCGACAACATGCCCAGCAATACTGACTGACTGTACATTACAATATCATCAACTATTCACCTCCACATGCCCAGCAATACTGTACATTACAATATCATCACCTATTCACCTCCACATGCCCAGCAAATGCAATACTGTACAATATCAGATTCCACCTCCACATGCCCAGCCCGGCCCCAGCCCCAGCCCTAGACTAGGCCGCTCTCCCCCCCCAGTCCCAGACACTTCCAATCCACACATGCCGGTTCTCACCTGCGCTGCTCTTACTGTCTGTGTCTGTCTCTCTCTCTTCCACGCAGGGGCGGACTGACAACTCATGGGGCCCCCGGGCAATAGAAGAGTATGGGGCCCCTCTGGCTTACAGATGGCCACCACGCCAGGAGGTAGTGCAGAGGCGGGCAGCTAAAATCTTGGGATATTCACATTAAAAGCATGTCATTTTCGGACATATCGGGGACAGATCTAAAAAAAACACAGATTTTTACATACTGTCCCTGGTTTTACTGAGCCTGGCAACCCGGATGGGGCCCCCTAGTGGCATGGGGCCCTCGGGCAGTGCCCGAGTGACTCAATGGTCAGTCCGCCCCTGCTTCCACGTTATGCGCAGGGCCACGGTCGGTGCTGAGCTCAGCTGAGTCTTTGATCCGGACCGCCAAAGCGGAGCCTCCGCGGGGAAGATGTCGGTGGCTGAGCTGAGGGCTCTCATGACAGGCGGGCGGGAGGCTCCAGGCGCATGGATGCGCCAGCGCCACCCGTGCCGCGATCACAGACAGGCTAGCTCTGTGGCCTCATGACGCGTCGTGACCGAATCACAGGCCAGCTCAGGCCTGTGGCCACATGACCCCCTCTGCCCCCAGGCACGCGGTAGATGTAATTGCGGTAACGCCGCCCAAGTAATGGGAACGGCGTTACCGTGAGGGGAAGAGTAATCAGGTAGATTACTCATTACCCTCAAAAGGGGTATTGTTAGGTAACGGCGTTTATTTTAACGCCGTTACTGACAACACTGGGCCGGATTCAGAAAGATACGACGGCGTATCTCCTGATACGCCGTCGTATCTCTGAGTTTGGTCGGTCGCATCTATGCGACTGATTCAGAGAATCAGTTACGCATAGATATCTCTAAGATCCGCCAGGTGTAAGTGTCTTACACCGTCGGATCTTAGGCTGCAATTTCAGGCTGGCCGCTAGGTGGCGCTTCCGTATTTTTACGCAAGGAATATGCAAATGAGTATTTACGCCGATTCTGAAACGAACGACGGCCCAGCGTTTTTTTTTTACGTCGTTTGCGTTTGGCTTTTTCCGGCGTATAGTTACCCCTGCTATATGAGGGGTAGCTAATGTTAAGTATGGCCGTCGTTCCCGCGCCAAGTTTTGAATTTTTTACGTCGTTTGCGCAAGTCGTTTGCGAATACGGCTGGACATAATTTATGTTCACGTCAAAACCAATGACGTCCTTGCGACGTCATTTAGAGCAATGCACACTGGGATATTTTATGGACGGCACATGCGGCGTTTCAAAAAAACGTAAAAAACGCGGGGTCAAGACATATTTAAATAAAACACGCCCCCTACATCCCCATTTGAATTACGCTGCCTTACGCCGCAACACATACGTTACGCTGCCGTAACTAAGGGCGCAAGTTCTTTCTGAATAAAAAACTTGCGCCCAAAGTTAGAGCGGCGTAACGTATCTTAGATGCATTACGCTGGGCGGACAGATACGCCAATGTATCTGAATCCAGCCCACTGTATATAACTATAGTTATACTACAGCTCTTGGTTACTAAATGTACTCTCAAAGTACCTGAGCTATATTGCCTCTCATACATTTCTATTAGTTGCCAGTACAACTTGTTTATTACTTTGTGTACCCTCAAAGTACCTGAGCTATATTGCAATTAATACTTGTTACTACAAATACAATTTACTACGTGCTTGACAGAAGTATAAAATACTTCCAGTATAGGCCTTGTCCTAATTGTTGAACATGTTGGCTCTAACTTTTCTATGCTAGGGGTTGATGCCATTTCATAGCATCTCCCCTAGTGGCCTTAATACATGTCTACATGCCAAGGTTAATATGATGTAGAGAACCCCCAAACTCCTGTTGCTAGAAGTGACGCCTGGGGTCCCTTACTGATAATCACCTACATGTAGTGGTGTATTGGGATATTGACCCTGAACTATAATTTTAAACGCTAAGCTTTAGTCACATGTTGTAATGCGTCCATGCTTAGTAGCTTAACGCCTTTCTTTATGTGACACAGAGATGATGTATAGATCCCCCAAACTCCTGTTGTGAGGAGTGACGCCTAGGGCCTAATACTGAGTTGTCGCATAGAGAATCGCATTGAAGTCCTTGCTAACCACAGTTGTGCTTCACTCCACTCACCAGTGCTGTTACAGAACAATAGAACCTTAAAATGAACCCAACGGAGCTTGCAAACCAAGTTGTCACCCTTGCCCAGAGGGTAGACGCTCTCGCTCACACATTACAAAATCTACAAGCAGAGAATTAGGCTTTGCAAGAATTAGTTGCCCTTACCCCAAATTTGCCTCGTCTCCCCCCTGAGCCGAAGGTGAATCCACCTCCTACTTGTTCAGGTGATCGAAAGACCTATAGAGCAGTGGCGTATCCACGGTATGGCAGGCATGGCTAGTGCCATGGGCGCACACATGAAGGGGGCGCTGGTGAGTAGCTGTCAGGCTACACTCTGCTCAGATGTCTCCCAGCAGAACACACAGTCGGCGCGCTCCTCTCTTGGGAAAGGCTGGTAAAGTGTGTTTAGTGTGTGGGTGAGGGGACTCCCCCCTTCGGCACACCACAATGTTTTCCCTGCAGGGTGGGCGCTCACTATTCAGTCCGCGGCCGTGCAGTGTATACAGGTGAGCGGGAGGAAGTGGCAGCATGTGGGAGAATAAGCGGAGTTGTTGCACAGCTGTGCCCCCCCCCAAAAAAAAAAATTACACACAGAGAATCACTCGTATCTCCCTTCCTCCCTCCTGTAAGCTCAGTGTCGGGGCTCCTGCTTCTCACAATGACAAAAGGCAGAGCCAGCTCCAGCAGAAGATCTCTAACCTGTACTGTGTGCAGAAGGGCTCACAGCACAGCAGTAAGATTCAGAGCTGCATGATTATAATTTCAGTGTCCACTCCCGACTGCCGACCATCACAGGGAGGAGGGGAGATATTTGCATTTCATCTCACTGTTAGCCAATAATACTTTGCCCATGTTGCAGCCCCTCCCTCTTCCCCTCCCACCCGCCACATTTTGACTTCAGTTCCAGGAAAAAGAAGCCATAATCAGACCTCAGCATGTCAGCACCCATGTGAGTTTTTTGTCTTTCTTTGTTTACTTCAGAGAGGGGGGAGAAGGAGGTTCTGCAGCAGCAGAGACAGCCATGTGTTCATTTAGACATTTAGTGCAGGTGACAGAGGAAGAGGGGAACAGGACCAGCATTCTCTTATCTATTCATGTTGTCATGTATTTACTCTGCCATTATACCACCTAACCTGGCATAATATACCACCTAACCTGGCAACTACACCCCCTAACCTGGCATAATATACCACCTAACCTGGCAACTACAACCCCTAACCTGGCATAATTTACCACCTAACCTGGAACTATACCACCTAACCTTAGGGTGACCACGTGTCCCGGTTTGCCCGGGATCGTCCCGTAATTTACATTTTTGTCCCTTGTCCCGGGAGCCTTCAAACCGGGACAATAGAGGGTCCCGGAATCAAATGCCTGCCAGAACTCACTGCCGCTGCTGCCCGCTTGTAATTTTATCATTCTAAATCACTGGTTGCTAGGGAAGCCCCGCTTGGCGTGTAGCAACCAGTGACGTGTCCCGCTCTCCCTGACGCTCCGCCTCCGACTCCACCCCCACCTCCTCCTCCTCCAGTGGCCAGCCGCGGTTCTTGCAGCAGGGAGAGCAGCAGCATCGTTAAGGCAGACCTCCTCTCCGCTCCAGGCCTCGGTTGCTCAGCTGCTGCAGCTGCTGGACTCGATCCGCCGACCGCCGTCCGTGACCGACCGACTCCCGCCCGCTGCCTGCATCATCTCTCCGTCACACTCGCACATCTGCCGGTCTGACCTCCTCCAGCAGGACCAGGGCCCAGACACTGCAGACAGGCTCCTCCCGGCTCCCGCCCGAGCGGCGCGATTCACTGCCTCCTCAAGTCCTGACAAAATAGAAGACCACCAACGCTGGCTGAAGACTACCCTGTGCCACCACTCCATCTCCATTATATGATATCAAAAGGTGAGCAAATAGGGGCAATTAACAGTGACACTGGCTGGCTGCATCTGATGGGGCACAGTAGCGACAATTTATGGGCACACTGGCATTTGATGGGGCACAGTAGCCGTAGCGACAATTCATGGGCACACTGGCATTTGAGGCACAATAGCGACAATTCATGGGCACACTGGCATTTGAGGCACAATAGCGACAATTCATGGGCACACTGGCAGCATCTGATGGGGCACAGTAGCGACAATTTATGGGCACACTGGCATTTGATGGGGCACAGTAGCCGTAGCGACAATTCATGGGCACACTGGCATTTGAGGCACAATAGCGACAATTCATGGGCACACTGGCATTTGAGGCACAATAGCGACAATTCATGGGCACACTGACAGCATCTGATGGGGCACAGTAGCGACAATTTATGGGCACACTGGCATTTGATGGGGCACAGTAGCGACAATTCATGGGCACACTGGCATTTGAGGCACAATAGCGACAATTCATGGGCACACTGGCTGCATCTGATGGGGCACAGTAGCGACAATTCATGGGCACACTGGCATTTGAGGCACAATAGCGACAATTCATGGGCACACTGACTGCATCTGATGGGGCACAGTAGCGACAATTTATGGGCACACTGGCATTTGATGGGGCACAGTAGCGACAATTCATGGGCACACTGGCATTTGATGGGGCACAATAGCGACAATTCATGGGCACACTGGCAGCATTTGATGGGGAACAGTGTCTGCATTTGATGGGGAACAGTGGCGGCATTTGATGGGAACAGTGGCGGCATTTGATGGGAACAGTGGCGGCATTAGATGGGGCACAGTGGCTGCATTTGATGGCACAAGTGACTGCATTTGATGGCACAAGTGACTGCATTTGATGGCACGAGTGACTGCATTTGATGGCACAAGTGATTGCATATGATGGGGCACAGTGGTGGCATTAGATAGGGCACAGTGGTGGCATTTGATGGGGCACAAGTGATTGCATCTGATGAGGCACAAGTGATTGCATTTGATGGGAACATTGGCGGCATATGATGGGGCACAGTGGCGGCATTAGATGGGGCACAGTGGCGGCATTAGATGGGGCACAGTGGTGGCATTTGACGGGCACAAGTGACTGCATTTGATGGGGCACAAGTGATTGCATTTGATGGGGCACAAGTTGCTGCATTTGATGGGGTACAAGTGGCTGCATTTGATGAGGCACAAGTGGTGGCATTAGATGGGGCACAGTGGCAGCATTTGATGGGGCCTAGGGCCCTCTTTTGATCTTGCACACGGGCCCGCTGATTTCATGATACGCCCCTGCCCCCAAAATACGCAAAAAAATATGTAAAAAAACATATATATTTTTTTTGGGGGGGGGGGGGGGTGTCCCTGAATGGCAGTTTGGAAATGTGGTCACCCTACCTAACCTGGCATAATATACCACCTAACCTGGCAACTACACCCCATAACCTGGCAACTTCACCCCCATAACCTAGCAACTACACCCCATAACCTGGCATAATATACCACCTAACCTGGCAACTACACCCCCTGTCCGCATCCCCAGCCGTATGTTCACACGACATCCACAACAAAAGATTTGCATTCTGTATCCTGTTTGAATCCCTTCTCTGTTCGCACCCTCAGTCGTATGCTCACACGACATCCACAACATGTATTTTGAATTCCTTTTTTCTGTTCGTATTTTGGATTGAACAGAATGCAAATCTTTTGCCACAGATGGAATGGGCAGTGAGTGTAGTTAATAAAGCAGCTTTTTTTTTGTGCTGAGTAGTACAGTAAAGCCAAATAAACTTTTCTGTGGATTTTCATCTGAAGGGAGATCAGTTGGCCAGACTTTTGAACCCAAAAATGGTTTTCTGATGGAGTTTAAAAACAAACAAATTTTCTGAGAACGAACGAAAAAACTATCGTTTTTATGTTTGTTGTTAAAAAAGTCTGACCAAGTGTATGGGGCTTAACAATCATTAATATGGATGAGCCGCGTGTTGAAAGTGCCGCGAATCCCGCGATATATTTACGAAAGTACAAAATGACGAAAATCCTTTTTCTGGTCGTATCTTCAGTCGCATGCCCACATGACATCCACAACAAATTGTCATAGATGTCACACGAACACACGACCGAAAACACAGACAGAAAAAGGAATCCAAAACACAGAATGCAAATCATTGACGAAAATTCACGAAAATTATTGTCTAACAAGTAACGAACATGAATTAAACAGAATAACGAACCATCCCGCATGTATGAAAATAAAACGGTAACGAAAATACGAAACGATCGGAATACGAAAAAATCTCGTCGTACGAAAAATGAACGAGAACGAACAGGAAAACGGGCGTCTTACGAAAAACGAACGGAAACGAACCTACGGAACGATACGAAAGCGAACAAAAAAAAAAAAGAAACATTTTTCTGTGCACATGTCTAACAAATACTTACCTAGAAAAAGAGGATCCAATCCTGAATTCCTGTAACCAATTCTTAGCAACTTTGTCATTGCTGTATGACGACTTCAATAAGCAACTCACTGCTGAAAATGCGATTAGGAATCTCAAACAAGGTAGACGAACAGTTGAAGATTTCATTGCGGAATTCCAGAGGTGGGCTATTGAAACTGAGTGGAATGATGTCACACTGCGTAACCAATTTCGCCTTGGTCTTTCCGAACCACTAAAGGATGAGTTGGCATGGTTAGATCTCCCTCCTACTCCTACTCTTACTGACATCACCATTGATCGTAGGTTAAGAGAGAGAAGAGCTAAACGTCAAGTGACTGCAACTACATCTGCCCCTATGCCTGAGGCCCCATTCACACCTAGGCGTTTTTACGCCTGAAGCGCACTGCTCACAAACGCCAGAGGGGAGAATTAACATTATTCCCTATGGTGACTGTTCACACCTGAACGCCCAAACGCCTGTCGCGCGAAGCTCAAACAAGTCCCGGACCTTTTTTTGTCGCACGTATCGTGCGGTTTGGGCGTATTTGAGCGTTTTTTTTCCCATAGAAAGTAATGGGAAACGCGCGAATTGAGCGTATCGCGCGACAACGGGCGTTTGCTACGGGCATTTCGTCGCTTTAATAAATAGAACTTGTCGCCCATGCAGAAGATTAAAAAAATCTACCAACATAGCAACAAGTGATGAAAAGATGATCATTTTTCCTATTGGCTAAAATAAAAAACGCCGAAGTACAAAAACGTCGCACGACGCTGTATGCAAACGCGCAAATACGCGCGACAAAACGCCAGAAAAAAATGCCCAAAAAACCGACCGAACGACCGACGCTCAGGTGTGAATGCAGCCTGAAAGATTGAGTTTGGTTCCTGTTGATGAAAAAATGGACATTGGCTCCACACATGGCCCACTTACCTCATCTGAAAGAACTCGTCTTCGCACATTGAATCTCTGCCCTTACTGTGCCTCATCGGAACATGCCATCTTTTCTTGTCCCCTTGTAAAAAAGAAGGCCGAATGTAAGCCAATTCACCTCTGTAAATTGGCTTGTTCTGTTTCAAAACATGCTCCTTATATCTTTTTACTTCTTATGTTACAGTGGGATCAAGTTAGAATTCCTGTCAAGGCCATGTTGGATACAGGCTCATGTGGTAACTTCATTGATTCAACCCTTGTCTCCTTACATAAGATTCCACACTTGAAAAAGTCCTCTCCTCTCTGAGTTTTTTTGATGGTACAACTTCCGCATCTGGACCTATATTGTACCAAACCCAACCTTTGACTACTTGTGGAGATAGCCATAGTGAATTCTTGACCTATGATGTTATACCATCTCCGTTATTCCCTGTTTTTGGGTTACCTTGGCTTAAACAGCATATGCCTACTTTCCTCTGGTAACAATCTACTGTTCTGCTACACTCACCATATTGTAAAAAGACTTGTTATCAAGTTACTCCACTACTTCATTTTGGGCCTCAAGAGATACCATTCCAGTACCTTGAATTTTCCGATGTATTCAGTGAGAAGAATGCGGAGACATTGCCTCCTCATAAGATAGATGACTGTCCTATTGAGTTACTCCCAGGTACCCCTATACCTACCGGTAGAATTTATTCCCTTTCTCAACCAGAACTTCACGATCTGTCGGATCCACCTCAAGATGGTGGCAGACGAGACCGCCAGGCCCTTCTTGGGACCAGCCACCGAAACAAACAGTGAGTCTGACCTCCGGAATGGAGCAGTAGCAGCTAAGTATACTCTCAGGCCCCATACACACGGTCGGACAAAACCGATGAGAATGGTCCGACGGACCGTTTCATCGGTTTACCGCTGAAGTGGCCTGACGGCCTGATATGCGTACACACCATCATTCCAAAAACCGATCGGGTCAGAACGCGGTGAATAAAACGAAGTTCAATGAAGTTCAATGCTTCCAAGCATGCGTCGACTTGATTCTGAGCATGCACGGGTTTTGAACCGATGCTTTTCTGTACTAACCATCAGTTTGGACCGATAGGGCAGCGGTCCATCGGTTCGGTTTTGAAGCACGTTTTAAAATTTTGGACCGAAGGAAAACAGACCGATAGGCTACACACATGGTCGGTTTGGACCGATGAAACAAAACCTTGGTCCATTCTCATTCTTCGTGTGTACGGGGCCTCAGAGCTCGGACAACGTCCAAGGAATGCAACACCGCCTTTTTAGGATGTGACGGACGAGGACACAAGGATGGAAGTAGAATGTCCTCATTGAGATGGAAGGCCGAAACAACCTTAGGAAGAAAAGAAGGCTGCGGACGCAGCACCACCTTATCCTTGTGGAAGACCAGATAAGGAGCTGCCAACTCAGAAACCCGTCTAACTGACGTAACAGCCACCAAAAAGACCACTTTCTGAGAAAGTGTCAACAAGGGAATCTCCCTAATGTTTTCAAAAGGTGGTATCACGTACCTGGTACTGGAGGCCAATGGAGAGAGGGCTTCCCTTGCGGCTAAGTTCCAGACACCCCTGAGGGTGAAAACAGTAAAGATCAGGAAAGGTCAGGCCCAAAGAAGTACGGTTCCCTGCTGGACTGGATGCAGGAGCTTCTAGAGTACAGCTGGTGTGCTGGCGTAGAATCAGCAGACAGGTGACACCCGTGAGGTGTTGCAGGATTCAGATAATACTGCGACTGGAGCGTGGTCAGAAGAAAGCCTATGTCATGAGCCAGGTTGGTATCAGAGCAGACGTGGTCGGGTGGATAGCTGGAGTCGAACACAGGAAGCAAACAGGAGACAGGTCAAGGACAAGCCGGATCTGTAACAGGAGACACAGAAACAGGAATAACACGAAGATAACTCACTGGAGGAGCCGAAAATCAACCAGTAAATGCAGACACTAGCAGACTTTCTTTATATAGGCCCACGTGACCTGCTGGTAGAGATACTGGGTCCTAAAGTCCTTCTCCTGTCAGAGATGCTGGGTCCTAAAGCCCTTCTCCTGCCTGAGATGCTGGGTCCTAAAGTCCTTCTCCTGCCAGAGATGCTGGGTCCTAAAGCCCTTCTCCTGCCAGAGATGCTGGATCCTAAAGCCCTTCTCCTGCTGTTGGTTACCTGACAGTGCCCCCCCTGACGGGCAGCCTCTGAATGCCCATTTGGGCAATTTTCTCAGGGTATTTGGCCCGAAACTCGGGGGAGTCTAGGGGCATGTACATTGACTTCAGGTTTCCAGGAGTTCTCTTCAGGTGGATACCATTTCCATTTAATTAGGAATTGAGTTTGTCTCCCTCACTTCATGCAGTCAAGGGTTGATTCTACTACAAATTCTGTGTCCTCTCCAATAGTCACTGGCGGTGGCGGTGGCTCCGATCTCCCTGGAAATGGATCTGGAACAGTTGGTTTAAGCAAGGAGGTGTGAAAGACCAGATTGATCCTATATGATTCAGGCAGAGACAGTTCGTACACCACTGGGTTTATTTCCCGTTTGATCTGAAAGGGGCCAATATACCTTGGTCCTAGCTTACGTGAAGGGCAGGCCAATTTCAGGTTGGCAGTAGACAGCAACACTTTGTCCCCTACCTTGAAGGCAGGATTCCCCCTCCATTTCCGATCAAAGTGTTTCTTGTAATCCAGTTGGGCTTTCTGTATGGACTCCAGGAGGACCCGATAATTGTTTTGTATGAAAACCAGTCTGTCCTGCAAGGCGGGTACAGTAGATTCAGGCATAGTTTCAGGCAGGGCAGCAGGGTGGAATCCATAATTGGCCCAGAATGGGGACTGGTTCGTAGCTAAATGGACAGAGTTATTATAGGCAAAATCTGCCAGTGGGAGCAGGGATGCCCAGTCACCTTGGGGAAAAAGCTGAAAAGCAGCGGAGGTATTGCTCCAGGATTTGATTGTGCGTTCCGTTTTCCCATTACTTTGGTGATGGTAGGCAGATGATAGGCAGAGTTCCACTTCCAAGGTTTTACAAAGGGCTCTCTAAAACCTGGAGGTGAATTGCACCCCCTGGTCTGAAACTATGTTCTTTGGGAGTCCGTGAAGTCTGATGATCTTAGGCCCCGTACACACAGTCGGACCGAACCGATGAGAATGAACCGAAGTTCAGTTTCATCGGACCAAACAGACCGTGTGTATAGGCCATCGGTCTGTTTTCCTTCGGTCCAAAATTTTAAAACATGCTTCAAAACCGAACCGATGGACCGCTGCCCAATCGGACCAAACCGATGGTTAGTACAGAAAAGCATCGGTTCAAAAGCCGACTCGTCGGTTCAAAACCCACGCATGCTCAGACTAAATGAGGGGACGGGAGCGCTCGTTCTTGTAAACCTTGCATTAGTTTTTGAGATGGCACATTCTACATTTTTCAAAGTAGTGTAGTCTGTTTCTTGCTGAGCATTTGTTTCTTCGCTCTATTGCTAGAATGAACACGTTGTTTAGCTGATGCTATTTAGCCAGCGTTCTCCCATACAGAATTATTTTCTTTTTTGCTTCTGATCTCCTTTTTTGGAATCATTTTTCCCTAGCCAGATCTCAAAAATATTTCTTTGTACTACACAATTTTCTTTTGCTGTTTTGTGCCAAGTTATCACCCTAATGTTTTATATACTTTATTTATATATATATATATATATATATATATATATATATATATATATATATATATATTTTTTTTTTTTTTGAAGTTTAGCCTGTTTTTTCTTTTTTTATGCCAAGTTATCACACCAATGTCCCCCCCCTCAAGGAGGTTGTGTCCTTTGTTAATTACACATTGTATTTTGGAAATGTTTGATGGCTATTCACCAGAAAAACACAATAGAAAAGGTTGTAACGTAAAATAAATTACCATTTATTTTGGAAAAAGCTAATAAAAATAATGGAAACACTCAACCAATTTACAACATACATGCAGACTTTATGGATACCAAAGGCACAGTCCACCATGATCAAGGACAGAATAAACAACATCAGGGGTCACAATGTGCAACCCAAATCAGACGTCAAAAGCACCAGCAAATGCCATAACTGACCCCAAGCTGTGGTACTACACTAAGCTCAGTTTTTTGAAAAATCAGCAGGAAGGCAGGGATTCACTTTCTGGTCTTCTTTACAGCCTTCCCTCCAGGCTGCCTTGCAGCAGAACTTCCACGGCCCATCCACGGCCCCTTGCAGGTGGTGAAGGTGGGGCAGCAGGAGTCAAAAGATGACCAGCAGGCCGGGCCGGGTCACTCAGTTCAGTGTCCCTGGTCAGCCAGTCCCTTCTGGCCCACCACAAGACCTGATTCATCATGTCTTTAGCCAGGCCTCGTTGCTCCTCTCCCAATTCCTGCAGGTCATGGGACATGGAAGCGCTGAAGCTCTCCGCGGGGTTCAGGGGGGCCCTCATTATCTCAGCAACCTCCCTCATGACCTGCAGGCTCTCCTCCTCCATCTGCCTCAAGCGCCTCCTTTGGCCTGGTCGGCGCATCTGGAGGGGAGGCACTTGGGAGATGGTGCTGAGCCTGGGGACTGGCTGAGATCCACTGGTCCCGGCATCCTCCTGGCTGCCACTCAGCCCTTCCGCCTGGCTGACATCTTGGGTATCTGCCGCCTCCTGGCTGGTCTCCTCCTGTGTAGTAAAAAGGGACATGTTTTAATATTTTGCACAATCAATCACACACATTTTCATGCTCTTGACATTTTTTTTTGTACGAATAGAAATTGAACAGATTCTCATTCTGGAACCCTGCAGTTGGCATCCCTGACATAATTGTTTGTGCCCCCAACTTTTGTTTGTGTTTACAAGCTTTCCTTGTTGCTAACAAATTCATCTCAATAAACCCACAAGATTTTGCAGCCAAGAAATATGTTGTAAACTACTATACCTCACTGAAGCCCGGCAGATCTGCGTCCTCGATGTCAGCCAGCTCCTGATCACACTCTGCAGGGGTGGGGGGAACCGTGGAATTTCTGGTGGAACGACGCCTGGAAGGAAGGGTGGAAGGAAGACTGGAAAGTGAATCCCGGCCATCCATTTGATCCTCCAAAAAACTGAGCTCCGTGTAGTACCACAGCTTGGGTTCCTTTGCAGCACGTGCTGCTGCTCCTGACCTCTGTGGTATGTGTTGCTTGCGATAGGCCTTTCTGTATGTGCCCCTGATGTTGTTTATTTTTTCCCGTATCATGATGCCTGTGCACTCGGTTATGCAAGTCTGCATGTATGTTGCAACTTGGTTGAGTGCTTTCGTTCTGACATCGGTCTTGTGATATGATGGGAGCCTCGCATCACATAGGCATGGCATTTCCCTGTATTTTTGAATCAGTCTTTCAAGATTCTCTCGGAGATTCAGTTGCTCCATCTGAAATTAGATTACCAAAAAACAAAAATTAGAACCACTTGGCGGAGCTTTGACATTGTCAGATTCTGCGCCCAATCTTTTGAGCCTCAAACACACTGTCTGCTGCTGCTAAAATGATGGCCAGCTCTGCCCCATTGTTGGTGAAAATGCTGACTTTACCTGCAATCCCTGTGTTTTCATTTCACTAAATAAGTGGCATAATCACATTACAAAGTAATGATAGTATTCATCAAAGCAGTATTCAGTGTAGATATCAGCATTGATCAGATGATACAGTGGCTAATTACCTCTGTCCAACATCACGTTGCCTGATGTGATACACACTAAAATTAGAATTTTTTTAAATCTCACATATATATTTGAAGCAGTCTCCAAGCAAAAGGAGGGCAAAAAAGCATGGCGAGCCCCAAGCTACATAATCGTGCAAGGGTGCAATCAACATATAAACCCCACATCCCATTATGCTCACAAGTCTCTAGGCCTCTGCTGGTTCTAGTTTCTAAATTACCTTTGTTTCTCCTGTGACAAACTTCCGCTCGAGCAGACTCTGCGTTAACTCGCGTAATCACGTTGTTCTTGTTATATCCCCGTGCATGCGTGAAGCGCCGCCCTCTTCGCCTGCCCATGACGGACCCTTCCCTCTTTTCCACGCCCTTTTAAACATTAAAAAAAATATGGCGGGGTCACAGGAGCGTGGGTTACCCTTTGCTGACGAGGAAAGGCAGGAAGCGGGAACGTCACGATCCCGGCCCAGGCGATACAAAGCGACAAATATGTCACTAGACGAAATGGTGGAGATGGTGGATATTCTGCGGAGGAAAGACTATGATGGGGATTATGGCCCATACAACACCCCTAATCGGAGGAAGGCCAAAATTATGGATAAAGTGGTAGGGAGACTTTATGCCAGATTTGGGGTCACAAGGTCCAAGGAGCAGCTGAGAAAGATGGTCGGACTTGAAACTGCGTGAGCCAGAGCAGTTTTGGAGGATCAAGCGAATTCTAGATAAAAGTAGGTAATTTTAATGTTTATTTTGCAATTGACTTTCTAATTTGTGAACATGGTAAAGTTATTTGTTGGTTTTTGCGAAGTGTATTGGTTTACCCTTCGTAGTAAACATCGTTCCTCCACATCGTTCCTCCACATCGTTCCTCACAAATCCGATGTTTTCCGTTATTCCAGGAAAAGCACACCTGTGCACATGACAATTTTGTGTAAAACATAGTTTATAAACAATGTTGACAAGATGATGTGTTTGTTCAACTTTACTAGAATGTGAAGGGCAAACGTGAACCATTCATTCATACAGTGATACTAAACAGCTGTTTTCACATCTGTACTCAAGAGCACCTGTGTGTCCCCCCCTAACTAACTTTTTTAATAGGGTCACCCACAAATATTATTTTTGGGGTGCATCCATGTGTGTCACTTTGTCAAAAAGGGGCAGGATCCCAGCTTAGGGGAAGTCAGACAAACAAAGTTTATGTTTGTAGGAATGCTCCTAAAAACGAAATTAGAGCTCACTTCTAAACAATGTTTGCTCTTTCTGCCCTCAAAACTCGGTGTGCTGAGTTTACCTTTTTTTTCTTGTTTTTAGTGGAAAGAAGAGGACAGCCTTCGGAGAAGGCAAGGAGGGTCAGACCCAATAAACCCCACCAACTACAGCATGTGGAGGAGGAGGATGTTGAAGGAGTGGTGGAAGAAGGAGTGGTGGAAGAAGGAGTGGTGGAAGAAGGAGTGATGGAAGAAGGAGTGACGGAAGAAGGAGAAGAAGAAGGAGAGGTGGAAGAAGGAGAGGTGGAAGAAATCGAGGAGGAAGGAGTGGTGGAAGAAGGAGTTGTTGAAGATGGAGAGGTGGAGATTATCAGCACAACAGGTCAGTATCCCCCCAGCCTTCAAGGGAAAAAGTGATGTAGGTAGGCCTGCATATTACTCAGAATATATATATTTTTTTTTTAGGGGATAAAGATGGTGGTATCCCTGCAAGTGGTAGTTCAACTTTTTCCAGGACTAGTGCCCAAATTGTCATCCAACAGACTATGGAATGCAGTACGGAAATGGACATTATGAGGAATAGAATGATTGTGATGGACCAAAATTTCAAAAACATCATTGCCATGATGGGCCGTATCCAAGATTAACCCCCCCCCCCAAAAAAAAAAAAAAAAAAACCTGTTGAAATGTGATGTTTTGCACAACCATTTTGTTTGAAGATTTCACACGCCAAAATTTTTAGATGCACACAGTGTGTCAACATGTGCCATCTGCCATCACAGGATATCGATTGGCTTTGCTTTGGGGGTTCAAGCCCTTCCTCGCTACTCAAGTAGATGAGAGGAAGGGTTTGCCCCCCAAAACACGTCCATTGATCACCCATGATGGCAGATAGCACATGTTGACAGATGGCATGGTATCAGGAGAGAATTCCCCATTTGGCCAGTCATAATGTGTGCATCTCAAAATTTTGGCTTGTTCTGGGGTGACATCACCCCATCACATGTGTTTGGAATAAGGTTGAACTTTGTAAGTTCCATTGTTTGTAGATCTTTCAAAAAACACATGGGTTTTGTACAACATGTAAACATATATTTTTTAAAGAAAAAAAAATGTAAATAAAAAATACAAAAAAAAAAATCCTTGTGCAGAAACAAAGACTTGTCTATTTTGTTACCAGAACTAAAAAAAAAAAAAAAAGGGAGGTTGAGCACAGAATGAATGCCACGAAAAAGATAAAAATGGAGTGGCTTCTTCTTTCTATGCTCTATACCAGTATGTACATGTGTGACTACTGTGCAATTGTGTTAATTTAAGATAACTGAGAACTACATTTGGCACTAGAAGTGCACTAGGAGAACCAGGGAGACAGAGAAAATGAAACCAAAGCAAGAATGACAAACAACTGTATAAATTCCAATGGTAAAATTATTTATTAGGTAATTAATATTTCTTTCTTTTGGGGGCCGAATTAGAAAGAAATATTTTCAGGCATAGCAATGGCCCCCCGACCCATGAAGTACTCAACATATTTGTCGCGTGCCTCACGAGCAGATTGGGGGGCCAAGCCAGCGCGACCAGTGTCCTTGCCAGGAAAGGTATCTGAGGGTAGTCCTGCCTCAGCACCAATGTTGGCTTGGTATGACTGGGAGTGCCTGCGTAAAAAATTGTGCAAAATGCAACAGGCATAAACAACAGTGTTCAATTTATATTCCTTTTTTTTGTTTACAAAAGTTTATTGTAAAGTTCAGTTTAGAGAAAAAAAAAACACATATGGTGGTTTACAGTTAGATACAGACGATGATTAAGACAAATATTTTAACAGGGTTGATGATTGAGAAAGGAATATAAAATAGACATATATTGCATATGAAGATATTGCATAGTGTTGGAGAAATAAGTTGCTCAGTAGGATAATACTAGCTAAGGCACATCAAGGAATGAATAAGGCATAGTTAATTGTACGGTGGGGTGTTCCAACATGACCATTTTGTGTTGTATACTTGAATACTGTCATTAAGCGTATGATACACCCTCTCGGATAACTTGACCGATTCCATTCTTTCCAGAACCTGTGACCAGGAGACTACATTGGATCTCCAGTTAAGTGCAACCATCCATTGAATTGAACTACACAATGAATGAAATAGTCTGGTGGAATGGGTGGGGATTCCCGGTATTTTGTCATATAAAATACATATTTGAGGGGTGGGGGTGAAAGTATGACCTGAAGAGTTTATGAATCTGGTAACTGCATGGTTCCAGATATGTTTCAGGAGAGGGCAGCTCCAGAAGGTGTGTATTAGGGTGCCTGGTTCTGTGCAGCCTCTAAAACAGTTTGGGGAGATTGATTGATAAAATGTGTGTAACTTGGATGGCGTAAGATACCATCTAGTGAAAAGTTTCATTGGGGTTTCTCTGAAGGAGATGGCCTTGTTGCATTTTTTTAGATTTTCTGCCATGGAGTACCAGGTGTCAGAGGTAATGGTAATATTTAGATCATTTTCCCAGTGAAG
Organism: Rana temporaria; assembly: GCF_905171775.1. Classification (NCBI taxonomy): domain Eukaryota; kingdom Metazoa; phylum Chordata; class Amphibia; order Anura; family Ranidae; genus Rana; species Rana temporaria. Next base: position 155,447,430 of record NC_053496.1, on the reverse strand, counting down.
CATTTGATTAGATTTGTCTTGAAGATTAAGGGAATTGAGGTAAGAGTATAGGCGGGAAATCATCCCTCTATCTCTGGAAGATGAAATGCATATTCTTTCAAAGACTGTGTTTGTGGAGGGGATAGTGAGAGAGAAGTATTGGACATAGAAGGCTCTAATCTTTTCATAGTTTTCAAGTTCTGATGGGGGGAAGCTTTTTTCTTTCTGGATTGTTGTAAATGGCTTAAATACCCATTTATTCATAAGTGAGGAGAGTGTGGTAAGATTGTTTTGGATCCAAAGGGAAAATTCTTGCCTGTTGTCGAAAGCAGGCTTGAATCTAGGGTCCCCCAGGAAGGAGGTGAGGGGGGAGATGGGTGAGGAAAGGAGGTATGTATCTCTGATTTTTAACCAGAGTTGGATCAAGTGTGCCACTATTAAATTAAGTTTAGAGAGCTTCTTATATGTAATGTTATTGGACCATATTGTCCCTTGGAGATGGAAAGGGAGGATTGAGATTGTCTCAAATCTCTTCCATGGTAGGTCATTTGAAGGAGGGAACCATTGGGAGATCTGAGTTAATTTGGTAGCTAGGTAATAATGCCAGAGATTTGGAAGTCCCAGCCCACCCATAGTTTGGGTACGGTGTAGAAGGGCATAACCATACCTTGGTTTTTTGTCCGCCCATATAAATTTATTTATTGTCCTTTGTAAGCCCTCTATCTTAGATTTGGGGACAATTATAGGGAGGGAGCGAAAGTAATAGAGTATTTTAGGGATTATAGTCATCCTAACCGCACATATTCTGCCCAAAAAGGAGATATGGTATGATGACCAGGATTTCAGGAGGCCCTCAATCCGAGCTATGATGTAGGGAAGGTTGGCTTTATAGAGGAGTGTGTGAGAGGGTGTAATGTTAACTCCTAAGTATTTAAATGAGTGAGAGCACCAGATAAAAGGGAAGTTATGTTGTAATAGAGTTTGTACATCAGGAGGAATGTTAAGCGAAAGGGCAGAGCATTTATTGGTGTTTATTTTAAGGCCCGAGATAACATGAAAAGTCTTTAAAGTGTCAAGGAGAACTGGAATGGACAGCGAGGGTTCTGTTATGAAGACCAGGGCGTCGTCTGCGTATAAACTAATTTTAAATTCTAGATCTTTTTTGGTATATCCCCGGATATCTTTATTATTCCTAATGGCGTGTGCCAATGGCTCGATGGCCAGGGCAAAAAGGAGTGGGGACAATGGGCAGCCTTGTCTTGTACCTCTGCCTAGTGGGAAGAATTCCGAATTGTTACCCCGGAATCTTTATACGAGTCTGGGGAGAATGATATAAGGCGTTAAAGCCTTGTAGAAATTGGTCTGAAATTCCAAATCTAGGGAGTAAGTCATTCAAATAGGACCAGCTGACGCTGTCGAAGGCTTTGTGGATATCTAGACTCAATAGGCAAGCCTGTCTGGAGTTCAAATTGGCGTCTTGGATAATGTTTGTCACCAGTCTAATATTGTCAACAATTTGTCTGCCTGGTATAAACCCAGTTTGGTCAGGGTGAATGAGGGGAGTTATGACTTTAGCCAATCTATCTGCGAGCAATCTACCAAATATTTTTAGATCGTTATTTAGGACTGATATGGGGCGATAGTTTTGAGGAAGGGTATGATCTTTGTCAGGTTTGGGGATTAATGAGAGATTCGCCAAAAGCATCTCCTCAGGGAAGTTGTTTCCCATAAGAATGTGATTGAAAAGATTAGTTAGGTTGGGAGATAGAAGGGGGGAGAATTTTTTATAGTAGGAGGATGTGAATCCATCCGGGCCAGGGGTCGTGGATGTTTTGAGAGTTTTAATGATCTGAGAGATCTCCTCTGTAGTACAGGGCCTATTTAGAGAGTCTATTTGATTTTGATTCAAGGAAGGGAGATGGAGGCTATCCAACCAAGCTTTGGATTGGGGATTTGGTCTACCACCTGAATCAGAAAGTAGATCCTTGTAAAATGATGTGAAAATTTTTAAGACCTCTTGGGGGTGTGAGATGAGGTTTCCCTTGTTGTCTTTCAGTTTATATATATGGGTAGGGTTACCATCCTGTTTTAGTTTTTTGGCAAACATGGTTGATGGGGAATTACTGTGCAATAAAAATTTGGCTTTAGAGAATCTTAAGGACCTTTCAGTGTTGGCAGATAGGATTAAGTCGAGCTCTCGACGTTTCGTTTGTATTTGATCAGTAATGTCTTGGGATGTAGAATGTTGCAGTTTTTGGTATAGTTGGTTCAAATCATTTGTTAGCGTTTTGATTCCCGTTAATCTCTCCTTGTTTTTGGCTGCCGCAATTTGGATAATATGGCCCCTCAGGACCGCTTTATGAGCAACCCAAAGGGAGGTAGGAGGGGTGTGCTCATTAATGTTCTCTGAGAAGTAATTCTCGATATGGTTGGTGACCAAGTTCTTAATGTTAGGGTCTGTCAGAAGCGAGTCATTAAGACGCCAATTGTATATAGAGGGGACAAGACCTATGTGGGAAGTTTCAAAAGAGGATATGTCGTGATCTGACCAAGGGCATGGATGTATCTGTGCCTGTGATGAGTTGGCCAGAAGAATTGGGGTGCAAAATATGTAGTCCAGCCTGGCGTAGCAGTCGTGAGGATGTGAGTAGTGTGTAAAAGATTTGATGCCCGTGTTATGTGCTCTCCAAGAGTCGATGAGCTGGAATTTGTTAATGAGTTTATTAATTGTTTTAGAGAATGCTTTAGAGGTGGGGGAAACCTTGCTCCTGTCTAGGGCAGGGTGTGCAGCCAGGTTGAAATCTCCACCAAGAATAACATGAGGGGCTTGGAATCTATCTAGTGTGTCGAAGAACTTGGAGAAGAAAGTTGTTTGTGCGTCGTTTGGAGCATAAACCGATGCAATTGTGATTGCTCTGTTGTTGATGGTGCCTTTGAGAATAATGAAACGGCTATCTGGATCCTTAAAAATGTGTTGAATGTCAAAGACAATTGTGTTTTTAATAAATATCGCTACACCTCTGGTTTTATTAGTGAAGGTTGTGTAGTAATGTTGATTATATGACCTATTAAAGAAGGTGGGGTGTTTAGAAGTGGCAAAATGGGTTTCTTGAAGAAGAATTATGTCCGCACCTAATCTTTTGTAATGTTGGAATGCTTTTTTCCTTTTGTGGGGGGAGTTAAAACCTTGTGTGTTATGGGATATAATTCTAAGACCCATGGAAAATTATTACAGGAAATATCAACTGAAAACATATCCTCATTGTGTACAACCAAGGGGAAAGGCCACAGTCGCAGCCGAGCCCAGATATGGGCACCAACAGGAGTGCGGTCCCTTGCCCCAAGAGAATCTGAAACCACCTAGAACAATCAAGGACATTGATGAGCAAAGTACCATATAGAGAGCTGAGGCAACAATAGTAATATAATGCAAGGATATACATGTCTTGTAAAAAGTAAACCACGTTAAACAAAAGATAATTTTTGCAAGCCTCTAAGGGGCGTATCACAGAACTATTGATAAACTTATAACTTGTGGGGACAGAAAAGGTTCTGTCACTAAAACAAATGTCAAAAAGGAACAAAAGGAAGGACAGGAAGTCCTTATCCCAACAGCCAAGCGGGGGACACCCCATAGCAGGATGGGGTATCAGCCGGGTGTAACTGTAGGGGTGGGGTCAATCTAGCGGTGGCGGATGCGTCGGGCATTTTGATATCTTGTGAATGGTGCCATAAGATTAAACTATGTGTTACAAAGGGGTTGCCTAGTGCATCATCTTATGTTAAAGAAAATGGAGTATAAGTTTCAATAAAGATAGTTGCATTAGAACGAGGGGAACTAGACTCAGCAACTAGACTCAAGACTCAGCATTAAAGTTACAATAAATTCTCAGGTAACCATAGCAATGTTTCTGCTAATGAATATATACAACATCCAGACCAAAGATGGGAGTTATAAATTTCTGTCTCTATGTGGAATCAAACAGTATAAACAAGCTGATTATAAACCTGAGGAATCCCCAGAGGAGAGACAGTCGGTATGCTGGAAGATATATCTGATAACATTCAATTGTCTCTTGTGAGCAGCGCCATCATGAGAATTGTAGACTATGGCGCCATTATTTCAGGGAGAGAGGAAACCTCTCTGGGTCCCCAAGTCAAATTTGAAAGTTGCATTGGAGCATATTATTGAGGGTTTAGATGTGATAGGGAGGTGGAGTTGAGGGGCAAAAGCCATCCGATCCAATTATATGAACAGTACTTTGCTCCCCATCATGTCGAGTACCTATATAGGTGACTGTGTACTATCACCCTCAAATAGAATCGTGTAATCCAAACAGAATGGGTTTGAAAAGTTCCCAGGAGGGTAGGTGCTGTGCTGGAAACAGCGTTTGAGAAATCAAGAAAAAAGAAAAAAAAGAGTCAAGGAATCAGAAATGCATTGCATCATACACGGTATAGTTAGAAGCGTTGGTTCTGCAGGGAATGAATTAATCTTCTCTGATCCCTCGTACTGCGTCTGGAAGACGGGGTGGACCATATTGGGGAGGGCCTGGGTGTAGTAGGAGGGCGTATTTGAGGTTCTTGAGCCAGCAGGCCCAATTTTATGAGCAGCTCTTTACCCTCAATCACATTGTATACTGTGTATGTGGAACCGTTATGCGGGATCGTCAATTTAAATGGAAATCCCCATCTATACTTGATCCTGGCCGCCTGCAATACATTTGTTACCTCCTTCATCCTGCGCCTCCTATCCAGGGTAGCAGGGGATATGTCTGGGTATATTTGAATCCTCTTACCCTCCATTGTGAGGTTAGGTGTATTCCTAGAGGCACGCATAATGTCTTCTTTTACCAGAAAGTCTCTCATATGCATGATGATGTCTCTGGGGGGGTTGTCAGCAGGGGGTTTAGGACGGAGCGCCCTATGTATCCTGTCACATGAGAAGGCAGATGGTGGTCTGTCTGGCAGGAGGCCATGGAAAAACCTTGTGACTGCAGGCATTAGGTCTATGACTGTTTCAGGGACTCCGCGCAGCCTAATGTTATGGTGGCGGTTTCTGTTGTCAAGGTCCTCGACCTGTGCCTGCATAAACGCAAAGTTGTCGGCCAGATTTTCAAAATCTTTTCTAAGGTCGTTGTGGGCTAGGGAAAGCTCATCATGCTTTGTCTCTAGTAAGTCAGTGCGGTTACCAATATTAGCTATCTCCTGCGATAGGGCTGCTGTTGAGCTATGAACCTCCTTTTCTATTTTGTCAACCAGCTTGTTGAAAATATTGGTCAGACTGGCATCAAGGTCTGCCTTGGATAGTGGGGTCTCGTACTCACTGTACTGATGTGCAGATGGGTCCGGTGAGGGAGAGGAATCCCCGCAGACCTGTGCCTGTATTCCCACGTGCTGTCCGGCGCCATCTTGGGACACCTTGCTGTGTCTTTGCTCCATGTCAATGAGGAAGTTCGTTAGGCAGTGGTTAGAGCGCCGATTCCCCTTTTTCCTCGCTGATGGCATGCACCGGGTGTTCCCTCAGGGATGTTGCGTGAAATCGCCGCTGAAAAAGCTGCTTAGCCCTGGATAATCCGCCCGATGGGTCCGAGACCGACGGAGCTTGGCTCAGGCGAGTCTTCCCAGCATCGCGCCGCGCATGCGCCCCCGTTCAATTTATATTCCGCCAGATGTAGCGCTGTCAGGAACAGGCGGAACCGGCTGGCGAGTATCCCAAAGGCATTCTTGACTACCCTCCGAGCTCTGGCCAGCCGAAAATTGAAAACTCTCCTCTCCGGGGTGAGGGTCCTCTGGGGAAAAGGCCGCATGAGGTGAGGTCCAAGCCCGAAAGCTTCATCCGCGAGAAAAACAAACGGAAGTCCCTCCAAATTGTCTGCATCCTGTGGCAGTTCCAGACCACCAGATTGTAGACGCTTGGCAAACTCCATCTGCGTGAACACTCCCCCATCTGACAGCCGGCCGTTCTTCCCCACATCCTTGTGCCACATCATTATTATAACATTTACTAGCATTGGAGTGAGTATTACATAGCCAAAAATATAGGCCCACTTCAATCAGACTCCTCACCCCTCTGATGGGGCAATAAACAATTTTAGGGGGGGGGGGATGCTAGCTGAGTGTAGGCCATAAAAATTGAAAACAGGTAGCACTATGCCTAAAAATATTTACTAAATCACAAAAACCAAAAAAATAATATAGGGGGGGGGGGGGCAAAACTACAATGGAGCAGACACAAATAAGGCTGAAAAAAGACTAGGCTAGGTGTGTTTGGCCCTAGGATAGCATGCTGGACAGGTTTAGTGAAGGGAAAGATGCATGTAGGACAATAAAATAGCATGTAAAGCTTCAAACAGGCATGGGGACAAAAGGGAATATTCACAGCATAATACAATCATGGGAAGTAGGTAAATCTGCAAAAAAAAAAAACGATATTAGCATACATAAAAAATACCTAGATTGTGAAGTTTAAAGGAGGAAGCGTACCTTAATATACTCCTCCTGCATGACTTGTATGATGGCAGAACACGTCTCCGGCATGATGATCCCAAGCGCCTGGGAAGAGATATGCCTGTCGAGAACTTGAGGTCCTGCAGGCTGCTCCCAGTCGCCAGGTACCGCAACGTGGCAATAAGCCTCTGCTCGGCCATGATGGCTTGGGGCATCAGTGTCCTGCCTCGTGATATAGGGGGACAGAAGATCCAATAGACGGTGGAAAACGGGGTCCGTCATACGGAGAAAGTTCCTTAAGTCATCAGGATTATTCTCCTGGATTTCCCTAAGCAGAGGCATATGAGAAAATTGGTCACGCTGGCGCAACCAATTCTTGGCCCAGGACCTCCTCCTCCCTCTGGTCCTGTCCAAAGTCCTTGAGTTCGCATGAACTGCAGAAGACAGCCCATACGCAGCACGAATTCTTGCAAAATCACGCTGCTCCATCATGGCTTCAAACCGGCCGGCTAGTCGAACGCACTTCAAACAGATAGCACCTCCAAATCCAGCAATACCTGTAAAGATCGCACTGCACCCAGATACGAGCGGACAGGACGGCACTGCAAAGCAGAAACGACCCAAAAGCCAGCACTGAATGACAAATACAATCCCACAAGCACACACTGAACCCGAGACTACGATCTGACAAAGCATGGAGACTGAAAAGCGCGAATCGGCTCTCACCAACCTTTCACTAACACGCCGTTACACGGAATTAGCAAAAGCGGACTCAAGGGCGGTAACGAAGGCTTTGGCCTACCCCTTTATAGTGACGTCGGATGTGGGTCACGTGTCCGCGGTCTGACCCGATCGGATTTTGGACTGACAATGTGTACGCATATCAGGCCGTACGGCCACTTCAGAGGTGAACCGATGAAAACAGTCACATCGGTTTGGTCCGACCGTGTTTACAAGGCCTTATTGATAAAAGTATGAGCCGTTTCGGGCGCAGAGGGAGTACCAATCATTGGAATAAAGTGGAACATCTTGGATAGTCAGTCAACCACAACCAGGATGGTCGTGAAGTTTTCAGAGGGAGGAAGGTCAACAAAAAAATCCATAGAGATCATCTCCCAGGGGCGATTAGGGATAGGCAAGGGTCTCAATAACCAGGGCCGATCCTGGGCGGGTGCACGGGGTGCCCGGCACCCAGGCGCCCAGAGGGGGGAGGTGCCGAAGTGTCAGAGGGCTTCCCTTCCTCTTCTTTATCCGTGCCAAAGCTCCGTATGCGTAGCAAACACACTCACAATGACAGTAGTATTGTTAGGAGCGCCAGGAGGAGCCGCGGCCGCCCACTTACATTTTTTTCTTGTTGTGGCTTCACTCGAGTCCGAGCGGCGCGTCAATCGCCTGTCTCGGAGGAGGTCGCGGACTTCAACTCCCAGAAGCCACGGCCGACGCTGTGGCTTCTGGGAGTTTCAGTCCGCGGCTTCCTCCGAGACAGGCGATAGACGCGCCGCTCGGACTCGAGTGAAGCCACAACAAGAAAAAAAAAATGTAAGTGGGCGGCCGTGGCTCCTCCTGGCGCTCCAATGCTACTGTCACTGTGAGTGTGTTTGCTAATTTCTAGCGTGCTGAGAGCCTTGAGTATTCCTCAAGGAAGGAGAGGAAATAAATCTGTTTCTGTTTTATTCTGCAGGGGTCTGCCTGGGCACGCTGCTGGCTGCAGTCAGTGCATGCAATTGACCCCAGCAGCATCGCCATCACATCCCCCCCCCCAACAATGGAGGAGGCCAAGCAACTTGCAGGGAGAAGGACCTGTCCTGCTGAGCTGGCAGCTGCCATTGGACAATGGCTGAGGTGAGAGACCCTGACCCCCACATGAGCATTCTATTTATTTCCCCCCTGCTGGGAGCTGCCCATTACCTGTGGGTCCTGCTGGAAGCTAGCCATGGCCTACAGGCCAGCAGGGCCCACAGGTCATGACCAGCTCTCAGCAGGACCCACAGGTCCGCGGCCAGCCCCCAGCAGGATCCGCAGCCAGCCCCCTGCAGGACCCACAGGTCCGCGGCCAGCTCCCTGCAGGACCCACAGGTCCGCAGCCAGCTCCCTGCAGGACCCACAGGTCCGCGGCCAGCTCCCTGCAGGACCCACAGGTCCGCGGCCAGCTCCCTGCAGGACACACAGGTCCGCGGCCAGCCCCCTACAGGACCCACAGATCCGTGGCCAGCCCCCTGCAGGACTCACAGGCTGTAGGTCCTGCTGGGAACTGTCTGCGGACCTGTGGTTCCTGCTGGCTGCTGACCTGTGGTTCCTGCTGGCCGCTGACCTGTGGTTCCTGCTGGACCCTGACCCGATTTCTTGTATCATTTCCGCAGTCTCTGACCATCTCTTGTATCATGTCTGCAGTCTCTGGCCATCTCTTGTATCATGCCTGCAGTCTCTGGCCATCTCTTGTATCATGCCTGCAGTCTCTGGCCATCTCTTGTATCATGCCTGCAGTCTCTGGCCCTCTCTTGTATCATGCCTGCAGTCTCTGGCCATCTCTTGTATCATGCCTGCAGTCTCTGGCCATCTCTTGTATCATGCCTGCAGTCTCTGGCCATCTCTTGTATCATGCCTGCAGTCTCTGGCCATCTCTTGTATCATGCCTGCAGTCTCTGGCCATCTCTTGTATCATGCCTGCAGTCTCTGACCATCTCTTGTATCATGCCTGCAGTCTCTGACCATCTCCTGTATCATGTCTGCAGTCTCTGACCGTCTCCTGTACTATGTATGTAGTATGTCTGGGGGCTCTTTCTACCAGAACTCCTAACAGAAGCCCTCTCTGTGTCCATCAGAGAGACCCCCCCCAGGTCCCATTAGTGTACTCTCTTCCTGTAATTTGTTTATTGTTAAGAGATCATTGGAGGATCCCAGGATAATGAAGACTTCTTAAGGGAGCATCTCTGTAAGTCTGAGTCGTTGCCATAGAAACATTTGTAACAGGGAGGAGTTAGTAAGATGACCACGCCCAGAAATATTTCTGCACCCAGGCGCCTGTGACCCTAGGATCGGCCCTGTCAATAACCCCCAGGCTTTGGCTTTGTCGCCTTTGCTACGTAGACATGTTGTGCATGACTTGACGTAGGATCTGCAGTCCTGACTGAGGTTAGGCCACCAAAAGGACCGCTGAATGAGCTCATTAGTCTTACGGGCCCCAAAGTGCCCTGCAAGTTGGTGGTTGTGGAATGTCTTGAGAACCTGGGGCCTTGCTTCCTGAGGTACGAAGATTTTGTCCTGGTGCCAAAGTAATCCATCCAGCCTCCTTAATGAGTCATGTTCAGAATCGGGGCAAAATGCAGAAGCTTGTTCAATGGATGCCTTTAGGCTGGGTTGAATTAGCAAAATATTTTGCGCAGATAAGATGGTGCTTGGAGGAGCACATTCAGTAGATTCAGGGAACATCCTGGACAGGGCATCGGCTTTCCCATTTTTGAAACCTGGGCCGTATGTCAGGTGGAAGTTAAATCTAGAAAAGAATAAGGCCCATCTGGCTTGTCGAGGTCTTAGGCGTTTTGCAGATCTTAGATATTCCAGATTTTTGTGATCTGTGAAAATCATAATTGGGTGGTTAGCACCCTCCAGTAAGTACCTCCATTCTTCAAGGGCGACTTTAATTGCCAGGAGTTCTCTGTCACCCACATCATAGTTTCTCTCAGCCTGATTCAGCTTCCTGGAGCAGAAGGCTACTGGATTAAGCTGGGCCTTTGGTCCCTGACGCTGAGAGAGCATGGCTCCCGTAGCTACTTCGGATGCGTCCACCTCGAGGACAAAAGGAAGAGCTGGGTCTGGGTGCTGCAACACGGGAGCAGAGGTGAAGAGGGCCTTCAGTTGGTCAAAGGCCATTTGAGAATCCTGGTTCCAGGAGAAGCGTGAGTGTAGAATGTAGTGAGCTGGGTGATCGGGGCAATGATAGTCGAGAAATTTCAAATGAATTTCCTGTAAAAGTTAGCAAAGCCCACGAACCTCTGCACCCCTTTCCTGTCAGAGGGTGCAGGCCATTCCAAGATCGCCGAGACCTTCTGAGGATCCATGAAGATCCCCTCTGTGGAGATTATGAGTCCCAAGAACTGGATAGATTGTTTCTCAAACTCACACTTCTCTGCTTTGGCATATACGCCATGAGTTCTTAAGGTCTTTAACACATTTCTGACGTGCTCTCGATGGAGTTCAAGTGAAGCTGAGAAAATTAGTATGTCATCCAGATAGACCAGGTGAGGGCAAACTCGGCCCTCCAGCTGTTTTGAAACTACAAGTCCCATGAGACATTGCAAGACCCTGACAATCACAGGCATGACTCCTAGAGGCAGAGGCATGATGGGATTTGCAGTTTCACCACAGCTGGAGGGCCGAGATTGCCCACCCCTGAGATAGACGATTAAGAACAGGTCAAGGTAATCCCTAAATATATCATTCACAAAATGTTGGAATGTCGCGGGGGCGTTACATAGCCCGAATGGCAGTACTCAAAGTGCCCAAAGCGTGTTCGGAAGGCGGTCTTTCACTCATCACCTTCCCTAATACGAACCAGGTTGTAGGCCCCCCGTAAGTCGATTTATGGGCCCGCAGCCAGGGTATCCCTAGGATGGCTGGGAATATTGGAGACCTGATGACATCAAAGCGAAGTAATTCCTGATGGCCTGCATCTGTGGTGGCAAGGATAGGGATAGTCTCCTGAGTGACAGGTCCTGAGCTGGAAGCAGAACCATCTCTGTAATGTAATCAAGTCTTTGATCCTTTAGTTTTCTATATATTTTTTATAAAATACATTTTTGATATATAAAAACTTATATTGTCGTTGTGGCTCTTATGATTGAGGTTTGACCAGGCCTACGTATCTGTACACCGTACTACTGTCCATCATGCTTCAAAAGGAAATCTCTATAAGTTCTTGGCAAGGTTGATGTCCAAGAAACAACTACAGGCTCCAGAGTTAACGATCGCCCGCAGCTTGACTTCCTTTCCAGCCACCTGCAGAGATATGGGGAGAATTACATGAGTGGATACAGTCCCGGGTAACTGGAGGTACGAGGGGTGTGGAAGGCTGGATTTTCTTGGGCGAACAGGACAACTGCAAAGGTAGTGGCCCGAAGCTCCACAATAGAGACACAAGTTAGCTTGTCTGCATGCTCTCTCTTCAGAGGTTAAAGCAGGGTGAAGGCCAATTTGCATGGGTTCCCCGTCAGAAGTATTGATGGGCTGGGGATTAGAGACTGGGATTGTTGGTCCTGGAACCTTTGGCATTACCCATGTGGGTCGGAAGGTCTGGGTGCGTTCGGACCATCGCTCCCAAAGCCGTCGGTCTAGTTTAATAGAGATTTAGATGAGATTCTGTAATGACGTGGGAGCCTCGATCCTAGCTAACTCATCATTCCACCCGGTATCAGTGGACCACTTGCGAAACTTTCACAATATAATCCTCCACCGGTTGTCTGCATTGTACTAGGGCATGAAGGGCAGACTCTGCGGTAGCAGTCCGCTGTGGATCGTCATATAGTGTAGCCATAGCTTTGAAAAAGGTGGCAACTGAATCCAGTACCAAGTTCTTTTGCTCAAGGAGGTTATGAGCCCAGGACTGTGGCTCATCTGATAAGAGTGAGATGATGAAACCCACCTTGACGGTCTCTAGACAAAAAGTTCTTTGTTGCAGGGCAAAGTAAAGTTCACATGCGTTTTTGAAGGCCCTGAATTTCCGGTGGCCACCTGAAAGCGTTCAGGAGTGGGGACTCTGGGCTCCAGAGGAGGTAATCCCACAGCAGGTGTGGCTATGGCAGGAGAACTGTCCGTTGAAGCTGAGCCAGTGGAGCTAGTAGCTTGGTTAGAATCCGCAGGAGTCAGAGGTAGTAAGGGGGCGAAGGCGTCCTTCCAGCTGAATGTAGCCATCTTGTAAGCTCTGGACTGCTTGCGCAAGAGCCGTCATCTGCTGACATAGGGCCTCCAACGTGGAAGCACCTCTCTCGGCCTCAGACATCTTAGCTGGTTGATACTATCACGCACCTGGTACTGGAGGCCAATGGAGAGAGAGGGCTTCCCTTGCGGCTAAGTTCCAGACCCCCCTGGTGGTGAAAACAGGAAAGGTCAGGCCCAAAGAAGCATGGGTCGCCTGCTAGACTGTATGCAGGAGCTTCTAGAGTACAGCTGGTGTGCTGGCGTAGAATCAGCAGACAGGTGACACCCTTGAGGTGTTGCAGGATTCAGATAATACTGTAACTGGAGCGTGGTCAGAAGAAAGCCTAGGTCATGAGCCGGGTTGGTATCGGAGCAGACGTGGGCGGGTGGATAGCTGGAGTTGAACACAGGAAGCAAACAGGAGGCAGGTCAAGGACAAGCCGGATCGAAGATCAACCAGCAAATGCAGACACTAGCAGACTTCCTTATATAGGCCCATGTGACCTGCTGGTATAGATACTGGGTCCTAAAGTCCTTCTCCTGCCAGAGATGCTGGGTCCTAAAGCCCTTCTCCTGCCAGAGATGCTGGGTCCTAAAGCCCTTCTCCTGCCAGAGATGCTGGGTCCTAAAGCCCTTCTCCTGCCAGAGATGCTGGTCTATAAAGCCTTTCTCCTGCTGTTGGTTCCCTGACAGGTGGTTTCTGAAGCACCGAGAGGAGGTTCAGGTCCCACAGAGGTAATGGAGGACGGACTGGCGGGGCCACATGTCGAATCCCCTGCACAAACATACTCACTAGAGAGTGAGCCGCCAGGCGTCGTTGAAAAAAGGGCAGAAATCTGACCCTTAATTGTACTTAAGGCAAGCTTTTGGTCCACCTCCCACTGTAAGAACAGCAGGACTCTGGAAACCAAATAAGTACGCAGATTCCACCTCATTTCTTCACAAATTGATATGTAGGCCTTCCAAGTGCGATAGTAAATCTTCCTAGAGGATGACTTCCGAGCACTTCTCATGGTAGATATCACAGAATCTGACAGGCCCGGGCCCCTAATGTACCTGGCTCTCAATAGCCATGCCGTTAAAGCCAGCGACTGTAAAGCAGGGTGGCATATGGGACCCTTTGTATGACAATAACTTGCTCTTGTGAGACAAAGGAAATTGAAAGCATGGCTCTGTACAAAGTCGTGTACAAACCAACTCACTGCTACCATTGCCACAAACTATACCTAATCATGGATCAGATAACCATAATTTTCGTATAATTATGCTATAGTTCCCATGTACGCAGATCTGTCCACTCAGAGTCATTTAATGCAGTCGACAAGTGGCCAGTCCCTTGCTGAGGCATAAATGAACATCCCTAAAAGGAGGGCGCAAATCAGCTGTGTCCATGATAAGGTGTTTGCGCCAATGGTCTTCCACCAACGTCTGTATGTGTGAATACGCTCACATGAGCGCATTACAGCAAAACCGACACTGGGGGACATCTGAAAACATACATTAATAGAAATTTCCACAACAGGTCATATGATAGGAGATGCTGGGTTTAGCCTGGGGAGTGAAAGCCAGTGTGGCTGGGGCGATAACTTGCCTGCTCTCTGTCTGTCCCCCTGTGTGAGAGTCTCATGGCTGAGACACGACCGCCATCTTGGATTCGGCCTGGCTTCCCACGGCGGAGAATTGCGGTCCCAGGTCGCATCGGACTGAGCTGCCTGACATGGGGTTGCTGCCGGGACATTCCCCGATCGATTCCCGTTGACCTGCAGGTGACCTGCTGCTGTGGTCCGGTGCTAGGGCGGCTGGATGGCTGAGGCAGAGCGGAGCTCCCGGCTTACGCGGTCATTATGGAAGCTTCCGCGCATGCGCCCCGGTATTTGTAAATTTAAATCATATACCTTCTCAAGCATCTCTTCTCCAGAAACAATAAGTTCAGTGCTCGCAACTTAAGCTCATACCCGGGGGCGTGGCTTGACCTGACTGAGGAATGGACGGTTGAGCTCTGAGCTCCTGCCACCCCGGGCCGAAAACTAGATAATTAACGGAGATCTTGGACTCCATTCACACCCAGAATAATGGGTACTGCCTCAAGAACCTCGTCTGCTTCCAGGTCCTGCTCGCCGAGGGAACAACCCGGTGCTCTCAGTCAGCATGTACCGTAGATGTTCCGAACGGGCCGAGGGAACATGGTGGCTTCCCGCCACACACCATCTCAGGGGACCTCACACGCTCCCTCTCTATCGCAGCCAGAAATTATCCTGATTGCGACTCAAGTGAATGGCACCCGGGCTACTGAAGAAAGCCAAGACGATTTGCTGGCCGCCCCACAACAGCATATCAGTATTCAGGATCTGAGGGCCGTAGATTAGAGGAACTGAATTTATTCACTCTTGAGAAGAGGAGAATTAGGGGGGATATGATCAACATGTACAAATATATAAGAGGTCCATACAGTGAACTTGGTGTTGAGTTATTCACTTTACGGTCATCACTGAGGACAAGGGGGCACTCTTTACGTCTAGAGGAAAAGAGATTTCACCTCCAAATACGGAAAGGTTTTTTCACAGTAAGAGCTGTGAAAATGTGGAACAGACTCCCTCCAGAGGTGGTTCTGGCCAGATCAGTAGATTGCTTTAAGAAAGGTCTGGATTCTTTCCTAAATGTACAGAATATAACTGAGTACTAAGATTTGTAGGTATAGTTGATCCAGGGTAAATCCGATTGCCTCTCGGGGGATCAGGAAGGAATTTTTTCCCCTGCTGTAGCAAATTGGATCATGCTCCGCTGGGGTTTTTTGCCTTCCTCTGGATCAACTGTGGGTATGAAGTTGGGTGTATAGGATTTTACTGTGTTTTTTTATTTTGTTTTTTGTGGTTGAACTGGATGGACTTGTGTCTTTTTTCAACCTGACTAACTATGTAACTAACTATGTAAGCAGCGGACATTAAAGATACCCTGTCTGTCGCCATTGCAGAACTGGGACTGGACATGCGAGCGCTGAGTGACAGGGTGGCCACCACGGAGAAGGTGCTCGAGGACCATGACATGGTGCTTCAAAGATCCACCCGGAAAATAGACTCACATACTTTACAGCTCCGTGAGGTGAACGTCACCTAGAGGACCTCGAGAACCGGAGCCGCCGCCATAACATCCGCGTGCGGGGTATGCCTGAGGAGGTGGATGGTGAACGCATGCCTCCAGCAGTGGTGGCTCTATTCAACTCGGTGCTCGGGAGGCCCCCCTGAAACACCCATGTCCCTGGAAAGGATTCATCGTGCTCTGCGTCCCCGCGGTAGAGATACTGACCCGCCAAGGGATATAATTTGTTGCTTGGTGGACTTTGTCCTGAAGGAAGACATCCTGCAACGAGCAAGAGGCAAACGGCTCACCCACGGAGACACCCGGTGCAGATATTCCAGGACCTCTCGGGAATTACACTGCAGCATCGCCGAGACCTCAAGCCGCTTCTGGAGGTACTCCGAGCGAAGGAGATTAGGTACAAATGGAAATTTCCATTTTGTCTTGCGGCCTCTCATATGGGCCGCAACGCATTCCTCAAGGTGCCAGAGGATCTGCCCCATTTTTGTGAGACACTTGGTTTGCCTTTGGTATCTGTCCCGGATTGGTACGCCATATACAGGCGCTCTGTTGGCAGATGGGGCAAGTCTCCGGAGGAACGAATGGAGACTCAATCCTCTGGAACCCGCAGACGGCATTCCCCATCTGGATCCAGGACCCCCCCCTAGTGCTGGCGCCCCGCAGAGAGGCCGTGATCCCCTGGCATCCCCCGGAGCCAGGAGAGCACGCCGTGCTCTCCTGGCTCCGGGGGATGCCAGGGGATCACGGCCTCTCCTCTCTCAGTGTGCCTAGCTCGGAACGTTGCCTGATGTTCCTACAGTTACACATTTGGTTCGACATGTTTCAGATGCTGGGTCAGTTTACTAATTTCCATGGTTCTAATTAGGGTTGTCCCGATACCACTTTTTTAGGACTGAGTACAAGTACCGATACTTTTTTTCAAGTAGTCGCTGATACCGAATACCGATACTTTTTTTAAAATGTGTCCCCAAATGCAGCCATGTCCCCCCACAGATGCAGCCATGTATCCCCCCATCCAGCCATTGTCTCCCCCCATGCAGCCATGTATCCCCCCATCCAGCCATTGTCTCCCCCCATCCAGCCATTGTCTCCCCCCGTGCAGCCATGTATCCCCCCATCCAGCCATTGTCTCCCCCCATCCAGCCATTGTCTCCCCCCATGCAGCCATTGTCTCCCCCATGCAGCCATTGTCTCCCCCCATGCAGCCATGTATCCCCCCATCCAGCCATTGTCTCCCCCCATCCGGCCATTGTCTCCCCCCATGCAGCCATTGTCTCCCCCCAGGCAGCCATGTATCCCCCCATCCAGCCATTGTCTCCCCCCATCCAGCCATTGTCTCCCCCCATGCAGCCATGTATCCCCCCATCCAGCCATTGTCTCCCCCCATGCAGCAATGTATCCCCCCATCCAGCCATTGTCTCCCCCCATGCAGCCATGTATCCCCCATCCAGCCATTGTCTCCCCCCATGCAGCCATGTATCCCCCCATCCAGCCATTGTCTCCCCCCATCCAGCCATTGTCACCCCCCATTCAGCAATGTATCCCCCCATCCAGCCATTGTCACCCCCCATGCAGCCATTGTCACCCCCTCATCCAGCCATTGTCTCCCCCCATCCAGCCATTGTCATCCCCCATGCAGCCATTGTCACCCCCCATGCAGCCATTGTCACCCCCCATGCAGCCATTGTCACCCCCCATCCAGCAATGTATCCCCCCATCCAGCCATTGTCACCCCCCATGCAGCCATTGTCACCCCCCATCCAGCCATTGTCTCCCCCCATGCAGCCATTGTCACCCCCCATGCAGCCATTGTCACCCCCCATGCAGCCATTGTCACCCCCCATGCAGCCATTGTCACCCCCCATCCAGCAATCTATCCCCCCATCCAGCCATTGTCTTCCCCCATCCAGCCATTGTCTTCCCCCATCCAGCCATTGTCACCCCCCATGCAGCCATGTGTCTCCCCCCCATCCAGCCATGTGTCTCCCCCCCATCCAGCCATGTGTCTCCCCCCCATCCAGCCATGTGTCTCCCCCCATCCAGCCATGTGTCTCCCCCCCATCCACCCATGTGTCTCCCCCCCCCCCATCCAGCCATGTGTCTCCCCCCCATCCAGCCATGTGTCTCCCCCCCATATGCAGCCATGGCCCGCTTACCTGCTACCGCCGACTGTGTACAGTACTACGGCCGGCCAGGAACATTACAGCTTTGAATAGCTTTGTAATGATTGGCGCCGCGCTGCGTGTATAGACACTCCCCCTCGCTCGGGATGGGACAGTTCATCGGAGCAAGGGGGAGTGTCTATGCGTGGCGCAAATCATTACAGCTATTCAAAGCTGTAATGTTCCTGCCCGTATTACACAGTCAGCGGTAGCGGGGATGCGGCGTAACAGCGGCGGATCGCGGCCCCCGGTGGCGGCGGCGGCGGGGTAAGTATTCTATTTGTGTATCGGGGCGGGGTATCGGCGTCTGAGTACCGCCGAAAAAACTCGGAATCGGTCCCGATACCGATACTAGTATCGGTATCGGGACAACCCTAGTTCTAATGTTAATGTTGCCTTGCCGCCCTGAGTTATCGCGGTCCAAGACTATCGGTTCTAGACTTTACTGTCTCACAGTGCCCGCAGCCCGACACTCCCCCCACTCAGGGCATAGTTGTGGAGAGCGCCTCTAATACTACAACACCCAAGAGGCTTTGCGACTAGGCATGTGCATTTCGTTTCGTTCCGAATCGAAATTCGGACAAATTTTTCATTATTCGGACATTCGGATGCATACGAATTCCCGAATTGCAATATTAATGAATTTACCGAATCCGAACGAACGTTTTCGATTCCGAATCGAAAACCCGCGGACGAAATTCGATCGGAATTCAAATTTTTTTTTTTTTTTGGAATTCCGATCGAATTTTGTCCGCGGGTTTTCGATTTGGAATTCGATTTTTTTTTTTTTTTTTTCGAATTTCGAAATTATATTCGAAGAGAGAATTTTCAAATTCGACCGGATTTTTCGAAATTCGGTCGAAAACGAACGAGTTCCGAAAACAAATTTAACACATGTAACGAACCTAACTTAACGAAATTAATTAAATAACGAATTAAAACGAAACAAAACGAAACAAAATTTTCCCTTTTGCACATGCCTATTTGCGACAGGACATCGCAGAGAAAGCTTAGGAGGTGACGCACGCTAACCGTGACTATGGCTTTCTACCATGTCATGACTCCACCCTTCGGACCCCGCAAGGGACCCCCCCTCTAAGCCTCACCGGGACTGAGTATGTCCGAGCACGTTGTTTGTTTCGAATTTCTGGTGCTATTCCCCTGATGACCCTTGACTGCCTGTAAGAGACTATTCTCCGGTCACATTTCACACTGATAGTCCTCGATAGTAGCCTGACCGCTGACTTTGTACCTCTGCACTGCCTCTTGTCGGAGCCTCGCGGTGGTCCCTCATGCACTAAGGCACAGGCTCCTGAACCGCTGATGGACTTGCGTGCCGAGGATGGCCCCGGGGGTCCGTACTGGTTGGGGTGTCGTTTTCCAGATTGCTGGGTCTGCTCCGGAGTTTGTTCACACCCTGGTTCCTGTCTTTGGACCCCGAGCCACCGTCAGCCTACTTCGATCCGGGCGTGTGTTAGATACTGAATGATGCTCATACTTACATATGCTGCTCTCCACAAGATGCTTGTTAGCAAGGATCGGGTTGTTCACAGCTTCTTCCCGCTATTTGGAACGTTGACTATAGACTTTACTTGCAATGACTCCGTATCAGATCTGTTTCTCTGACTTGCAGGGGTGTTGACAGAATGCTCGTATGTTGGGGCACTCGTCGAAGAGCTGCATGGCACGTAGCCACTGTTGGAAGCCTTGCTGTGGGACCCTCGAGATCGGTAGCTCCTGTCTTGCTGATGAATGGAAGCTCCTACATGAGCTACGGCCGAATATGGTAAAAGGATCAGGCTGCCAGGGAGTTTAGTGCAGGATGGCTCTTAGCGTACAGAATGGTAATGCACACTTCATAGCTGTAGCCTGACTTCTGGAGAACTCTTAGTCAATCTTCACAATTGTTTCATGTTTATTTTTTGCCATGTTTAGTTCATTTTACTTGGGGTATGCTAAGCATGTTAATTGGGTGTAGCCATGCGTTGCCCTCCTCTTACTGCCTTTGGGCCACGGGTCCGCGTGGGACCGCTGATGTGCACCTTTCTCTTGCGGGTGGGAGGGAATCGTATGGCACCTTATGTATAGAAGTGTAGGGGTGATGCCCTGACATGTTTGTGCCCTCACCCTTCGCATGCGGTCTACACCCCCCCATTGGGGGTGGGGTCACAAAACTTATGTTCACCCTGTGCCCTTGACAAGTGTGGTGCTCAAACTTTTTGTATAGTTTGACAATAGTTGACAATTGACAATAGTTGTTCGGTCTGGGGTGGCTCATTCACATTAGACTTGGATTATTTTTGCCTCTCACTTGTTCTCTCGGTCTGAGTCCTGCCCAACCCCCGGACGGTGGTGTTCGGAGTCCCCTGTGCTTCGGCTGAGGCGCAGGTGACCTGGGCATACCGTACCTATCCGATTTGGTCTCCCCCACTACCAGGTAAGGGGACATAGTCCTACTGCCTAATCGGTGTTCGTTCCCACTGTTTAGGGACATCTTCACTCCTTGGTTTGCTCTTGGAACCCGTCCCAGTCTTTTTCCCCTTATAGGGCCCGATTCTACGCCTCCGTCCCCCCCCCCCCCCCCCCCCGGAGATCTCAGTCTAGCAGGGATGGACGGACCGCCCACTTCAGTGCCACCGATACAGCAGACCCCTCGCCCTGCCAGGCTTAAGCTTCTTTCGATTAACATTCGCGGTCTGAATACCCCTGAAAAACGCTCGAAACTGCGGTACACGCTCCAAAAAGATAAACCACACATTGCACTTATTCAGGAGACCCACTTCCGTGCTGACTCTATTCCCAAGCTGCACAATCATTACTTCCCTATTGCCCACCATGCCACTAATGCGGTGGCGAAATCAAAGGGGGTTTCCATCCTCATATCAAAACATTGCCCTTTCCGGATTTCTGATACACAGAAGGATGCGGATGACAGATACCCATTTCTGAAAGGCACGCTCTATGACAAGCCATACACAATCGCAAACGTGTATGCCCCAAACTCCAAGCATGCGTTCCATGCCTTCACGCATGGAACGCTGATAGGGGGGGTGTTGAAATCACCTCCTACTATCACCCTCCCTTGACACATCCAACGGCTCGACATGCATGTCCTACTACGCTTTGCACGCCATTAGATCCCAGCTTAGCTTACTAACCTTACATGACACCTGGCGCACGCTCAACCCGAACGGGAAGGACTATTCCTTCTTCTCCCCTTTACATAACAAATACTCCAGGATAGACCACTTTTACGTTTCCCAAGCGGACCTTGCGCGTCTCGCAGGTGCGACCATAGAACCCATGACGCTCTCCGACCACCACCCTATCACCATGTCACTGGACATCCCAGACCAGGGCGCCAAGTCGGTAATATGGAGAATGGATGACTCCGTTACTGGACTCCAAAAACACCCGTCGGATTTCAGAGCGTCTTGCCCAGTACTTTACAGAAAATTATGTTGCAGATACGTCCGACTACCCTGTGGGCGGCACATAAATGTGTCATTAGGGGTGAACTTATCTCCCCATCAGCTCAACGCAATAAACTGAGAAAGGCCCACATGGCTGAATTATCCAACCGAGTTAAAAAACTTGAGAATGCTCACAAGCGCACTTTAGCTACCCAAACTCACTCAGCCTTACTGAAAGCGAGGGAGGAGTTAGAAGAACTCAATGTTGCCCTAAAACGCAAATTTGCATTCTCTCACAAGTTGTTTTACGAGTTCGGAAACAAGGCGGAGAAACTTTTAGCATCGGCAATTCAAAAGAAAAGGGCCAACAATACCATTCACTCTATCACCACACCGTCGGGGATTTCCGTCACCAGAACTGACCACATAGCACAGGAGTTTGTCAGATACTTCTCAGATCTCTATAACTTACCTAAGCCCAGTGACGTTTCACCCCCTCAGGACCGGACGACTCTCAGAGCAGTTCCTCGCGGAATATGGCCCCTCACCGATCCCACCCGACGAATTGCTACATCTAGACGCACTAATCACGTCTGAGGAAGCCTTGGGTGCCTTAAAACAGTTGAAATCGGGGAAGAGCCCTGGCCCGGATGGTTTGCCAACCGGCTACTACAAGGCTTTTTCGGACTCTCTGATCCCCAAGTTTGTTGCGGCCTTTAACGCGCTCCCTTCTGCCCCTCACCCACCCCGTGATCTTTTAGAGGCCCACATCACATTAATCCCTAAAACGGGTAAGGACATCACCCACGTCGCCAACTACCACCCCATTTCTCTACTCAACATAGATGTCAAACTGTACGCCAAAATAATTACCAACAGATTACTGCCGTTCCTCCCCGAATTTGTTTTAACGGATCAAGTTGGTTTTGTCCCGGACTCCCGGGCAGGGAAGCTCGAGACAACACCATTAAGGCCATCAACGTGCACCATTGGATGACTTTGACGGATACTGAAGGGTTTTTTTTTGTCGTTGGACGCGGAGAAGGCGTTTGACAGGGTGGCATGGGACTACATGTCCGCTGTTTTACGCAAACTGGGTCTCCCGAACCGCGTTCTCCAAATGATACTTACTTTATACTACGGCGCGGATCCGTGTGAACGGCCGGCTGTCGGACGCCTTCTCCGTGTCCAATGGTACCAGGCAGGGTTGCCCTCTCTCCCCCTTGGTGTTCGTCCTGGCCTTAGAACCCTTTCTCCGTTGGCTGCGAGACAATCCGGACGTTACGGGTGTTTCTATCGAGCAGAAGCAGTGTAAAATCGCAGCGTATGCGGACGACATTCGTTTGTTCCTCACGAACCCGACAACAACCATACCCAATCTCTTAAAAGATTTCACACTGTTTCAGAGGCTTTCCAATCTGAAAATTAATTTTGGCAAGTCGACTGCACTGAATGTATCCCTTCCCAGAGCGACGGTAGCACTTTGTAAGCAGAATTTTCCCTTCCGGTGGGAACCCGACGCGGTAACGTATCTAGGTATTAAACTCCCTATGGTCTTAACTGACCTGTACGCCAAAAATTTCTTGCCCATCCTACAAACCATTCGGGACGATCTGCGCGATTGGAACAAAGGACGCTTCTCATGGTTCGGTAGGACAGCCATACTAAAAATGAACGTCCTGCCCAGGATACTATACATAATGCAAGCCATCCCAATTAAACTTCCACCTGCGTTTTTCGCCTCATGCAAGCAAGCTTGCAGGACATTTCTGTGGGCGTGCCGACCCCCGCGGGCAGGATGGGGCAGACTCACTATCCCCAAACTGAAGGGTGGATTGGGCTTACCCGAGCTCTCAACATATTACAAAGACTGCCTTCTTACCATGATAGTGGACTTGCACCGGCATGGTCATAATAAGGACTGGGTCGTTATTGAAAATGCCTTTGCACGGTTCCCCATATCGCACGTTCCATGGATAAGCGCCGGCTCGGTGCCCAAATCGTGCACCAAGCACCCGCTGATCGGTCCTACAGTGGATACATTCAGGGCTGCCTGCCGAATTCTAGACTTGACCCCCTACCCTGGGCCTATGACGCCTGTCACCAAAAACCCTGATTTTCCGCCTGACATCTCCATGCTAGGTACACCGACAGATGCACATGTAGTTCCGGCTAGAGCGAGTCAATTCTTTAATGATGGAGCCATACTCTCGGCGTCTGAAATGTCTTCAAAATTCCTGTACCTTCACATTCCTTTCTTTAAATTTCTACAGATTAGACATTTTTGGCGGAGCGCCCCGTCCCTAGCCGGGTGGAGTAGGGACCGCACTCCTTTTGAAATCCTATGCGACGATAAGAGTCCTCAGACACATTTAGTCTCCATCCTATATTCCCTTATCATGTCTAAAACCGCTCCCAATGCCAAACTTTTCCACCAATGGGACAAAGACTTGTCAACCTCTCTTTCTCCCGCTGATTGGGAAAGGGTTTGGGACTGCGTGCATAAGGGATCAGTCAATGTGTCAGTGCAGGAAAACAGATACAAGCTTTACTCGCGTTGGTACCGCACGCCGGACAAACTTAATAAAATTTTCCCGGGAGTCCCCCCCCACATGTTGGAGGTGCAACGCGGAGGTGGGCACGCTTCTACATGTCTGGTGGGAGTGCTCTATGATACAACCGTTCTGGAAAAAGGTACATGATCTCAATTGTCCAGTGCATTCCATTGAGATGGAAATCCACCTCTCCCCCCAGTATCGAGGACTGGCTTTCTAGGGTCCATAAAATAGAGGACATGGAAAGGATCATCCACCAGGCCAAAGATGAACATGAAAAATTTAGAACTACTTGGGCTTGTTGGTCACACTATAGGCTGTCCGTAGGCTCAGTAGCCACGGACGCACTGGGCTCTGCTGTCGCGGTTGGTGACTGACATGCTAGAGGATTCCGTCCCCCTCCCTTTACTCTGTACTCATGTCCTTACTTCTACCCCCACGCCCCCCCAAGCCCCTCTCTGTGGGGACCTTTCCTGAGGTGTTCATTGTGACAATTAGTGAGTGGGTCATAGTTTCGTGTACTCCTTCTACAGCCTAGGATTGCTAGCTCTTACCATATTAGCGAAAAGTTTGCACGATAGCTTTTCCGCTAGAGTGTTGGTGCTCAATCTGTCCGTGCTCAGGGAGTTGGGGGTTACATTTTTTTTCAGCTTTCCCTTTCCCTTTCCCTGTGCCACGTGGACCCCGAGGGGTTACCCCCTCATGCCCCTGTTATGGTTACCGGAGGGGGCGGGTGGATGGAGGTGCCTTTTGATTCAGAGGTATAGTTTAGATAAGGCTTTAGGGTTTTTCCCTTGGCCCTCCTTAACGGGAATCCTACTCTTCTAGATGATTGCAGTTACCCTAAGAGGGGAGACTGTCATGGTATACAATTATTAGGCTTTTCTGAATACTTTACATTTTAGTCCAATCCTGTTGTATTAGCCCTGCTTATTTGCCTTGTGTAACGGCTACCCACTGGTAGTGAGGGGTATCAGCCGTTAGAGAAGTCCTTTTCCCTGGCAAGCTGCGATATGCAGGTACCGCCGGTATATCCCATCGAACGCCCTTCCAAGAAACGAGACGTGCTACGTTTAAAGGGTCAAGCAGACTGACTTTATTTGGCATATTCCACCTGCTTATATCTGCTTACAACTGTTACAAGAACAATGACAGTTTCCACCCCCCCTTCACCCAGTAGGGGGCTTCAACACAGACCCCCTGAAACAATGACATCTCCTTGAATTAATCACTTGACCAGTCTCTACTAGACGCTTCGGCACCGCAAACCACTTAACATTTCCTGGCCAGGCACATTCCTTTCTCAATAGAATTCAATTAACCTTTAAAACAATTATACATTCACACATAACAGCCTCCGTATTCTGAAGGGATTAACTAAACAAGGGAGCAAAGGGACTATTAGCATTCAGCAGTGAAGAGTCCCTTGCATGATTAACCCTTTGAGCTCAGAATACACTGTGGTAAATCCAACTGTAACAAGTCCTGCAGTTATTATCGATGTCCAGGCAGAATAGTCCATGATCCGTTACACCTTGTCTTACTGACTATATGACATTGCTGATACTGCTTAATTGCCTTGTCTTACTGACTATATGACATGGATGATACTGCTTCATATGACTTTGTATTGTAAAATCTTCAATAAAATATAAAAAAAAAAAAAAAAAACACTTTAGCTCATACCCAATATCCTCCAGACCCTTTATTAGCTTTGTTGCCTTCTTTGTACTCGCTCCATTTACAGTACATCCTTCCTGAGGACTGGTGCCCAGAACTGGACAGCATACTCTAGGTGCTGCCGGACCTCGTAGAGCCTTTTTTTTTTATTAGTCTTATGTAATATTCTAATTTTCA
This sequence comes from Rana temporaria, assembly GCF_905171775.1. Classification (NCBI taxonomy): domain Eukaryota; kingdom Metazoa; phylum Chordata; class Amphibia; order Anura; family Ranidae; genus Rana; species Rana temporaria. The sequence goes on along the minus strand of NC_053496.1, from coordinate 155,422,005 downwards.
GAGACACTGAACTTCGGGTTTTCACTAGCTGTAAGCCAAAATCATCAAAATTAAAAGCAAGAAATGCTTGAAATATATAATTGTGTGTAATGAATCTACATAATATATGAGTTTCAATCTTTAGATTGAATTACTGAAATAAATTAACTTTTTGATGAATCCAAATTTTTTGAGATGCACCTGTAGGATGACATGTACTCAGCGCTGTCAGACACCCGTGATGCATACTTCAAGTGGCCACGTGAATACATTTTGTGCAGACGTGGCACACTAGAGCTAGAACACGTGGACAGGTAGTAGCTGAAATAGGCTGGATGAGAACATCAGCACTGAAATGCAATGAACGGTGAAAACATTAAAAAAAAAACATGTCTCTCTGGAGAAGAGAAGCTTGAGAGGGGATATGATTTCAATTCACAAATACCATACTGGTGACCCCACAATAGGGATAAAAATTTTTTGTGGAAGGGAGTTTAACAAGACACGTGGCCACTCATTAAAACTAGAAGAAAAGAGGTTTAACCTTAAACTACGTAGAGGTTTCTTTACTGTAAGAGCAGCAAGGATGTGGAATTCCCTTCCACGGGCGGTGGTCTCAGCGGGGGGCATCAATGGTTTCAAGAAACTATTAGATAAACACCTGAAAGACCACAACATACAAGGTAATACTGACATATAATCACACACATAAGTTGGACTTGATGTGTAACTATGTAATTGTTTATGATATATAGTGTTTTCATCCAGTCAAAATTTTAGATTTCATTTTAAGTAAACTTCTTTTAAAAATAGAAACACAATATAAGGTCTGGTGTCACCCCAACATCAAATCCATCCCTATTACAATACATATATACATGGGGTTTGCCCTATGACTTTAAATGAGGTGAATATGGTAAGCCCAAAAAAACATCATGATAGTAAAAAAGTAGATTTATTACAATATGTTGCACATGTAAGACACAACAGCAAAAAAAAAAAAACAGGCCAATAAAATATGCATACAATGTAAACATGGGTCAGTCCACATACATGGTAAAAACAGTATATACCAATTACAAACATCAGAGAAATGTGCAAGCATCGGTAGTACAGACGACGTTTCTGTACCCAAGCAGGGAGAAAGCACTTTTACTAATTGAGGGATTTTCTGTGGATTTTCCTCTGCCCAGGATTGGGGTGCGCTATTGTGCCTAACCTTAAAGCGGGAGTTCACCCATTTATAAAATTTTTCCCCTTTTCCCCTTAGATTCCTGCTCGTTCGGTCTAGGGGAATCGGCTATTTGTATTAAAATATGATCCGTACTTACCCGTTTTCGAGATGCATCTACTTCCGTCGCTTCCGGGTATGGGTCTTCGGGAGCGGGCGTTCCTTCTTGATTGACAGTCTTCCGAGAGGCTTCCAACGGTCGCATCCAGCGCGTCACTCGTAGCCGAAAGAAGCCGAACGTCAGTGCGGCTCTATACTGCGCCTGCGCACCGACGTTCGGCTTCTTTCGGAAAATCGTGACGCGATGGATGCGACCGTCGGAAGCCTCTCGGAAGACTGTCAATCAAGAAGGAACGCCCATTCCCGCAGCCCATACCCGGAAGCGACGGAGAGGATGCATCTCGTAAACGGGTAAATAATGCTCATATTTTAATACAAATAGCCGATTCCCCTAGTAAAAACGAGCAGGAAGCTAAGGGAAAAAAGTGCCCTCTAAGGGTGAACCACCGCTTTAAGTCCGTTGACCAGTTTCCGGAGGTGGTGAGGGAAAAAAAAAGTGTTTAAGAAATCGCAGAGGGTTGCCCGTTCCAATCTTCCCGTTTAAGGATTTCTGCATCTCTCCACTTAGGGTGGTTCCCAAGAGGGAACCAAACTCGTTCCGCCTAATACAGCATCTTTCCTTTCCGAAGGGTGGGTCATTGAATGACGAGATTGACAAGTCGCTGTGTTTGGTCGCTTATGAGACTTTTGGGGAAGCGATTGTGAAAGTTAAGGTCGACTTTCAGGTTTTTGCCGATCTCGCCGGCGGCGTTTAGTTCGTTGGGCTTTTATGTTGACTGGTTTTATTTTTTTGACAAATGTCTTCCTATGGGAAGTTCTTTGTCCTGTACTTATTTTGAAACTTCCTCCACTTTTATTCATTGGGTTTTGTGTTTTGTGTCTGGTCAGGACTCGGTAACACATTACTTGGATGATTTTTTATTTATCAATCCAGCGAACTCTTGCTCGGCTCTTGCGTTTGTTTGGCGTGGTGACGGAGCATTTTGGTGTTTCGCTGGCTGTTAAGAAGACTTGTCATCCTGCGTCTTCCATGGAATTCTTAGGTATTTTGATCGATATGAGGCAGAAGAGTTTAGTTGACAAGATGCGGAATCTTCTTGCAGTCTTCTTGCGGAGATGTAAGGTATTGTTGAAGGAGATGAAGTAGCTGCTGGTCCTCCTGGCTTTTGTGTGTAAAGTCATGCCGGTAGGGAGGATTTTCTCTCCGCGTCTGTATTTGGCAACCTCAGGTTTGAAATCTCCATTTGCTCACATCCGGTTGATGGCATCCCTCAAGGAGGCTTTAGTGGTTTGGGCAGATTTTTTAGGTTCGTTTAACGGGCGATCCTTTTTTCAGTCCGATTTTATTTTTGCCCCTTATTTCCGGTTGTTCACAGACGCGGCGGGCTCCAAAGGTCCAATTTGGGGATCGCATTGGAGTTGCGGTGCTTGGCCGGAGTCCTGGGTTCAGCGGAAGGCTACTAGGAACATTGTGCTTTTAGAGCTTTTTCCAATCTTGGTGGCCGTGGCGCTTTGGGGTGATTTTTTTGCAAATGGACGGATTCTGGTGGAAACCGACAACAAAGGGGTCCTCTTTGCTGTCAATTGTCTTTCTTCCAGCGTTCCTTTGGTGGTTAAGATTCTGCGTCACCTGGTTTTCTTATGTAACATCTGCATTGAAATGTAACATCTGCATTGAAGCTAAGTACACGCCCAGGGTTTTGAATACCATAGCTGACTCTCGTTCCCATTTCCAGAGGCAGCGTTTGTCAATTTCGGGAGCGGACGCAGAGGGGATGCTTATCTCGGGGAGCTAATTTAGCGCTGATTGGTGAAGCCATTAAACTCTCGGTCGCTCCTCGAACGTGGGAAGAGTACTCCGCCGTGTGGAGGAAGTGGATTATTTTTGCAGATACTTCTGGTTTTGCTTGGTAGGCTCCTAAGGAGCAGGATGTGTTGGCTTTCCTGGCTTTTTTGCTGGAGGGCCAGCCTTCTTATGGGTTTTTAGCAAAAACCTTAGCGGGAGTTTATTTTTTCTTCCGGATGAGGGGTCTTCCGCCCTGCTCTGTTTTTTTTACAGTGAGACAGGCCCTGAAGGACTATCGGAGGTCGACCGCTGCCCCGGATGGCAGGCAGCCTATAGGTTTACCTCTTCTTAGGCGCCTTTGCGATGCCACGCTGACACTTTGTTTTACCAGGTATGAAGCTTTGCTGTTCCGCGTGGCTTTTGTGTTTTATTTTGGAGCCTTCCGGATATCCGACCTGCTTCCCGAGTCCAAAAAGAGCTCTTCAAATATGCTGTCAGAGCATGTGCTGGTGAATCATGGTTGGGTACGCCATTTCCTAAGGCGCTCAGGCTAAGGCGTTGGTGGTGTTGCCGGCGGGGGGAGACGCTGCGGTATGTCCAGTGGCACTGGTGTCTGGTTTCCTCACTACGTGGCCATTTGGGTCCAGCCATTTTCTCAGTCATTTGGATCGGTCGCCCTTAACCAAGTATCAGTTTTCATATGTCTTGAAGTGCTGTCTTGAGCATTTGGGTTTACAGGATTTTAAGTTTTCCTCCCATTCCTTCAGAATAGGGGCGGCGTCTGATGCTGCTGTCTGGGGGTTTGCTGGCCAAAGCCATTATGGGTTTGGGTAGGTGGAGGTCCAAATGTTTTAAGCGGTATGTTAGATCTAACCTGTCACATTGAGTTCCTAGGTTTTCAGCATTGCGTTTGGATTCTGGGCCACTTTTATATACATTGGGCATGGAAGCGTGCGGCTCAACACCAGTACTCTGTCAACTTATCACTACAGCCGGAATCCTTCGCTCTGTATTGGAAAGGTATAAGAGGTCTGCGGTGGCAGCATTTGTTTTTTCACTTATCACAACTTCATCAGTTTTGGCCCCCACCTTCAATCCTGATAGTTAATTTGGGGGGCAACGATTTGGGTTCTGTGCGTACTTTAGATCTGTTATTTATGATTAACCGGGGCCTCTATCGGTTCCATTTGACTTCGTTTTTTTCAGAAATAATTCCCACGCTTCACTTTCACTTTCTTTCCCGTTTCAGAGAGTGGTGGAGAAGATGAGGAAGAGGGTCAATCAGGCGATGGCGAAGTACATGCCACTTTTGGGGGGTTTTGCTTACCGGCACGTGGATCTTGAGGGGGGCATCCCGGGGCTGTATAGGCAGGACGGGGTCCACCCTTCGGATGTGGGTGCCGATATTTTTAATCTTGGGCTGCAGAACAACATCGAAAGGGCCGCATATTTGGGGTAGGCTGGTCTAGTTTCACTAGTCCGGCTGGTGGGGACGTATTTCTGGATCAATAAAGGTTTATTAGCCCATGTTCTGAAAACTGGGCAAAGGTTTTTGCTGGATATTTGTTTTCCATTTGAATATTGAATTATGTTTATCTGTTTGATTATTTTTTAAACCAATAAATTGACAATTTTTTATTGACATGGGAGGGGTTAACGGTGGTAATGTATGTATGTATAAAGGTGATTGGTGTACTGTCTCTTTAAAATGTGTTCTTCAAGTTATTGGTGGTCCAATTAGGAACCACTGAAGTTTCTAGTGGTGCCTATGGAGGTGATAAAAGGGGCTGCTGAGGGTCTTTACTTCCTCTTTGCAGCAGCTGACCTACAGGTGAAGAAGCTCCCTCCCGGTCGCAGTATATTAGTATATTGATGTGGTTGGGTCACCCCAGCATCCGGGGGGGGGGGGCGTATTTCTGGATCAATAAAGGTTTATTAGCCCGTGTTTTGAAAACTGGGCAAAAGTTTTTTGCTGGATATTTGTTTTCCATTTGAATATTGAATTATTATGTTTATCCGTTTGGTTATATTTTAATCCAATAAAATACAGCGGACAATTTTTGCCAACTTATTGCGTGTGTTGTGGTTTACTAAAGCTATAAGGTTGTATCCGGGGAACAAAGGTATATGGGCAAGGTGTGGCCTGCGGTCCCAATTACAACTTAAAAAAAACTCACCATGCCTCTTACTAAATACATTGAACTGTCTACTTTCGAAAAAGGGGTCATTCGGGGGTATTTGAACTTTCCTGGATTGTTAGTGTCTCAAGAAATTAGATAGGCCTTCAGTACATCAGGTGTGATGAGATGTGATACATTTTTAGTGATTTGCACCTTAATTTGTAGACTCTATGGGCCAAATCCTCAGCCAGGCGGCGTAACTTAACTTTCAGCAGTTAAGTTACACTGACTTAAAGTTTTTACCTAAGTGCCTGATCCTCAAAGCACTTACGTAAAAATTTCAAGCAGTGTAAGTTAAGTGCCGCCGTCGTAAGGCGTTCCTCCTCTCCAGGGGGCGTTTACAATTTAAATGAGGCGCGCTCCCGCGCCGGCCGTACTGCGCATGCGTGTGACGTCATTTTCCCGACGTGCATCGCGCGAACGTAATTGACGCCGGGCGGCTTTGTGGATTGCGACGGGACACTAAAGTTACGACGGGTGAAAAAAAGACGCGCCGGGAAAACAAATAATTATAAAAAAAAATGACAGCGTCGCTCGGCATGCATTCCTGAGGGAGAACTCCATGCCAATTTTCAATGAAAAAAACGGCATGGGTTCCCCCTCAGGAGCATACCAGGCCCTTAGGTCTGTTATGGGTTGTAAGGAGACCCCCCTCCGCCGCAAAATTGACGTAGGGGGTCCCCCTACAATCCATACCAGACCCGTATCCAAAGCACGCTACCCGGCCAGCCAGGAAGGGAGTGGGGACGAGCGAGCGCCCCCCCCCCCTCCTGAGCCGTGCCAGGCCGCATGCCCTCAACATGGGGGGGTTGGGTGCTCTGGGGCAGGGGGGCGCACTGCGGGCCCCCCCACCCCAGAGCACCCTGTCCCCATGTTGATGAGGACAGGACCTCTTCCCGACAACCCTTGCCATTGGTTGTCGGGGTCTGCGGGCGGAGGCTTATCGGAATCTGGGAGTCCCCTTTAATAAGGGGGCCCCCAGATACCGGCCCCCCACCCTAAGTGAATGGATATGGGGTACATCGTACCCCTATCCATTCACCTGTAGGCAAAAAGTAAAAGTTAATAAACACACAACACAAGGCTTTTTAAAATATTTTATTATTCTGCTCCGGACGCCCCCCCTGTCTTCGTTATTAGCTCAATTACCAGGGGGGGCTTCTTCTTCCGCTCTCCGGGGGTCTTCTCCGCTCTCCGGGGGTGTTCCGCTCTCCGGGGGGGGCTTCTCCGGACTCCGGGGGGCTTCTTCCATCTTCTCCCCTCTTCCGCTCTTGACTCGGCGAACCCCGGTTCTTCTGCAGCTCTCCGGTGCCTTCTTCTTCAGCGCTGGCTGCCTGCTATGTTTGTGTGTTAGCTCGATTTCAAACAGGCAGCCGGCGCGGTCTTCTGTGACGTCAGGGTCTTCTGGTCTTCTGTTCTTCCTATGTTGCCTCGTCGCCTGTTGTCGCTGTAATGATGGAAGCGCGCCTTGCATCACATTTATATAGGCATCACCGTCCCATCATGCTCCGGTAGGTACCCACGTGGTGGGTGCACGTGGGTAGGCACCCACCACGTGGGTACCTGCCGGAGCATGATGGGACGGCGATGCCTATATAAATGTGATGCAAGGCGCGCTTCCATCATTACAGCGACAACAGGCGACGAGGCAACATAGGAAGAACAGAAGACCAGAAGACCCTGACGTCACAGAAGACCGCGCCGGCTGCCTGTTTGAAATCGAGCTAACACACAAACATAGCAGGCAGCCAGCGCTGAAGAAGAAGGCACCGGAGAGCTGCAGAAGAACCGGGGTTCGCCGAGTCAAGAGCGGAAGAGGGGAGAAGATGGAAGAAGCCCCCCGGAGTCCGGAGAAGCCCCCCCCGGAGAGCGGAACACCCCCGGAGAGCGGAGAAGACCCCCGGAGAGCGGAAGAAGAAGCCCCCCCTGGTAATTGAGCTAATAACGAAGACAGGGGGGGCGTCCGGAGCAGAATAATAAAATATTTTAAAAAGCCTTGTGTTGTGTGTTTATTAACTTTTACTTTTTGCCTACAGGTGAATGGATAGGGGTACGATGTACCCCATATCCATTCACTTAGGGTGGGGGGCCGGTATCTGGGGGCCCCCTTATTAAAGGGGACTCCCAGATTCCGATAAGCCTCCGCCCGCAGACCCCGACAACCAATGGCAAGGGTTGTCGGGAAGAGGTCCTGTCCTCATCAACATGGGGACAGGGTGCTCTGGGGTGGGGGGGCCCGCAGTGCGCCCCCCTGCCCCAGAGCACCCAACCCCCCCATGTTGAGGGCATGCGGCCTGGCACGGCTCAGGAGGGGGGGGGGGCGCTCGCTCGTCCCCACTCCCTTCCTGGCTGGCCGGGTAGCGTGCTTTGGATACGGGTCTGGTATGGATTGTAGGGGGACCCCCTACGTCAATTTTGCGGCGGAGGGGGGTCTCCTTACAACCCATAACAGACCTAAGGGCCTGGTATGCTCCTGAGGGGGAACCCATGCCGTTTTTTTCATTGAAAATTGGCATGGAGTTCTCCCTCGGGAATGCATACCAAATGCCGTCGCTTGAATGGGCCTTTACAAGGTGTGACTAACTTTACACCTTGTAAAAGCAGCCCTAGTTTTACACCAGGCAAACTAACACTTACGGCGAAAAAACTAGGTACAAAAGCTTTGAGGATCGCCCTAAGTGCTAATTTGCATACTAACAGAGGCATTTCGACTCGAAATGCCCCCAGTGGCGGATGCGGTACTGCATCCTAAGATCCGGCAGTGTAAGTCCCTTACAGATGTCGGATCTTCTGCCTAACTTAGGAAAACTGCTTCTGAGGATCAGTTCCAAAGTTAGAACCAGAGATACGACGGCTTACGCCGGAGTATCTCTTTTGTGGATTTGCCCCTATAACTTTCACACAGACTAAATAATATCCACTAATTTGGGGTATTTTTACCAAAGATATGTAGCAATATACATTTTGGCAAAAAATGTATGAAGAAAAATTACTTATTTGCAAGACTTTACAATAGAAACTAAAAAAAAAGGTTCAAAATTTTCACTCTTTTTTCGCTTATATAGCAAAAAACTAAGGGCCAGATTCACATACCTTTGCGGCGGCGTAACGTATCGTCTATACGTTACACCGCCGCAAGTTTTCAGCGCAAGTGCCTGATTCACCAAGCACTTGCGTGTAAACGTACGGCGGTGTAACGTAAAGGCGTCCGGCGCAAGCTCGCCTAATTCAAATGGGGCGTGTACCATTTAAATTAGGCGCGCTCCCGCGCCGGACGTACTGCGCATGCTCCGTTTTGAAATTCCCACCGTGCTTTGCGCGAAGTGACGTAATTTTTTTGAACGGCGACGTGCGTAACGTACTTTCGTATTCCCGGACGTCTTTTACGCAAATAAAAAAAAAAAAATTAAATTCGACCCGGGAAGGACGGCCATACTTTAACATGGCTCATCTAAAGTTAAGCCATGTTAAAGCAGGCTTAACTTTGCGACGGGAAAAATTACTAGTGACGACGTAACGAACGCGAAAACCTTCGTGGATCGCTGTAAAACCTCATTTGCATACCCGACGCTGGAAAACTACGCGAACTCCACCCAGCGGCGGCCGAAGTATTGCATCCTAAGATTCGATGGTGTAAGTCAATTAAACCTGTCGGATCTTAGGGCTATCTATGCGTAACTGATTCTATGGCCCCGTACACACGGGAGGATTTATCCGCGGATACGGTCCAGCGGACCGTTTCCACGGATAAATCCTCTCGAGGATTTGCGCGGATTTTAATGCGATGGAGTGTACTCACCATCGAATCGAAATCCGCGCCAAAATCCTCTGGCGATGACGTGTCGCGCCTTCGCCGCGATGATGACGCGGCGACGTGCGCGACGCAGTCATATAAGGAATTCCACGCATGCGTCAAATCATTACGACGCATGCGGGGGATCCCTTTGGACGGATTGATCCGGTGAGTCTGTACAGACCAGCGGATCAATCCGTTGGGATGGATTCCAGCGGATAGATTTGAAGACATGTCTTCAAATATTTATCTGCTGGAAATCCATCGCATGGGAGAAAAATCCGCGGAAACAGATCCGCTGGATTGTACACACCATAGAATCTATCCGCTGAAACCGATCCGCTGAGATATCTCAGCGGATGGATTCTATGGTGTGTACGGGGCCTATGAATCAGTCGCATAGATACGCCGTCGTATCTCTGTGAATCTGGCCCTAAAAACCTAGCGGTGATTAAATACCACTAAAAGAAAGCTCTATTTGTGAGAAAAAAAATATATAAATTTTGTTTGGATACAGTGTAGCATAACTGAGTAATTGTTGTTCAAAGTGTGAGAGCATGGAAAGCTAAAAATTGGTCTGGGCCGGGAGGTGTATAAGTGCCCTGTATTTGAAGTGGTTAAAGTGGAGCTCCGGCCGAAATTACACTTTTTAAATGAAAATACCCCTATAATACACAAGCTTGATGTATTCTAGTAAAGTTAGTCTGTAAGCTAAGGTCCGTTTTGTTAGGTTATTACAGCATTTTGAAAGTTTATAAACTAGCATTAGACTATAGCCATCTTAAGTGTGGGCATATGAAGCAAGACTGTATTACTTCCTGGATTTCAGCTTTGCAGATCTCGCACATGCTCAGTGCTGCACAAGCAGTATAATAGGTTTCAGGTCAGATTTCCACAGCAACAGCAGTGTCAGACAAAGTTGCCGCCCCTTATGCAAACCTCTCCTGAAATAACCCATTAAAAGTTGATATGCGGAGGGGATAGGGATTGCCGATCGTTGAAAGTAAATGACATTAAAAGTTGATAATAAAAAACAATGACATCGCCCACTAAAAGTTGATAAGTAGGCATGGGGGGGGGGGGGGATTGCCGATCGCCGAAGTTGATAACCCGGGGGGGTTGCCGATCGCTGAAAGTAAATGGACAGAAATGACAATCAACTGCCAATCGCCGAATATAAACGACACTGACATCGCACATTAAAAGTTAGAAAAAGAATGACTTAGGGGCTAGTCATGGACTTTATCGGCATGGTAGGTTGCTAAAGATAGGAGTCGCCACCAATCGGTAACTTTGTATAAAAACTATTTATTACAAAAATATACTTTAAATATATTAAAAAATAATTTTCTCCAAAAAATACATATCAAATCTAGTTAACACAGCGTTCACAGTGATTGAAGTAACTTTGTCATAGAAGATTATATATGGTTATAGTACAGTAACAGACAATGTAAACAATACTTGATTGGACAAAAGATAATAATAAATAAATAAATGACGTCCTAAACGGACTGACACTTATGACCATAGATGGATGAACCTCTAGAAAAAGTCTTCAGATAGTATCAACTGGAGATCTTATCATTAGCGCTGAGTTGATCGGAGTCCCGACATGTTTCGCGCTGTAAGTAAGCGCTTCCTCAAAGGACCTAGTTAGATCAATGTGCTGCATTGATGGAGACATAGACATAAATATATGGTATATTGTTTTTTGAACATTTCAATTTGTATAACGAAATATATGTAAATTCGAAAATCTGGAGTGCTCCAAGAACATGCACCTCGGTGAAGAGAAGGACGGAAAAGTGCACCCCCAACATACCGCATATAGATGGAGTAATCCACACATGACAAAAGAGATGCCCAAAAACAAAGTCCCAAAAATTCCAAAACGAAGGGGACAGGAAGCATAGTAAAGAAAAGGTATGTTAATTAGCAAGATTAGATGAGGTTGAGGCCATATTGCTTACCTCAATAATATTCAATCCAAATTGGATAGGTGGATAGGTATAGAAAAAATTAGTACATGGACAATTTAACGTGGTGCTCTCTAGATAGAGGGCTGTGTAGCACAAACTGGCAACGAGTTGAGTTTAAAAACCCAAGCTTAGTAGAATAGCATACGGAATCAGCACAGCTGTAAAATGGAAGTAAATGTAAATCAATTACTTATGATTGGGCATTGTTATAGAGCAAAAATGGTCAATATAAACGATAATAAAGGGGAGCCTGCTGCTTACCGAGTGTTGAGAAAGAGTTTACATATAATTAAGGTCTGCGGATGGTGCGGCTGTATTTGGCCATTAATAGTTTCAATAATTAAATGGCACTGGTGCAGTCCTTAAGAAGAATAAAGAGGCAAAAAACATTTGCCAGAATATGCCAATTGCTGAAATAGAAATAATAATAAAGGACTTATAAATGCACAGGGTCTGCTGATCAGGCATATGTAGATAAAAAACGCAAAACAAACAAAACGGTAAAGTAAAAGATAAGAGGCTTACCTACAAGGGTACTTAACAGCAGGTGCACGTAGTCCACATGCCTCCCGGGGCCACACTTTCCAATCCAAGCCTCCCGGGAGGCATGTGGACTACGTGCACCTGCTGTTAAGTACCCTTGTAGGTAAGCCTCTTATCTTTTACTTTACCGTTTTGTTCGTTTTGCGTTTTTTATCTACATATGCCTGATCAGCAGACCCTGTGCATTTATAAGTCCTTTATTATTATTTCTATTTCAGCAATTGGCATATTCTGGCAAATGTTTTTTGCCTCTTTATTCTTCTTAAGGACTGCACCAGTGCCATTTAATTATTGAAACTATTAATGGCCAAATACAGCCGCACCATCCGCAGACCTTAATTATATGTAAACTCTTTCTCAACACTCGGTAAGCAGCAGGCTCCCCTTTATTATCGTTTATATTGACCATTTTTGCTCTATAACAATGCCCAATCATAAGTAATTGATTTACATTTACTTCCATTTTACAGCTGTGCTGATTCCGTATGCTATTCTACTAAGCTTGGGTTTTTAAACTCAACTCGTTGCCAGTTTGTGCTACACAGCCCTCTATCTAGAGAGCACCACGTTAAATTGTCCATGTACTAATTTTTCCTATACCTATCCACCTATCCAATTTGGATTGAATATTATTGAGGTAAGCAATATGGCCTCAACCTCATCCAATCTTGCTAATTAACATACCTTTTCTTTACTATGCTTCCTGTCCCCTTCGTTTTGGAATTTTTGGGACTTTGTTTTTGGGCATCTCTTTTGTCATGTGTGGATTACTCCATCTATATGCGGTATGTTGGGGGTGCACTTTTCCGTCCTTCTCTTCACCGAGGTGCATGTTCTTGGAGCACTCCAGATTTTCGAATTTACATATATTTTGTTATACAAATTGAAATGTTCAAAAAACAATATACCATATATTTATGTCTATGTCTCCATCAATGCAGCACATTGATCTAACTAGGTCCTTTGAGGAAGCGCTTACTTACAGCGCAAAACATGTCGGGACTCCGATCAACTCAGCGCTAATGATAAGATCTCCAGTTGATACTATCTGAAGACTTTTTCTAGAGGTTCATCCATCTATGGTCATAAGTGTCAGTCCGTTTAGGACGTCATTTATTTATTTATTATTATCTTTTGTCCAATCAAGTATTGTTTACATTGTCTGTTACTGTACTATAACCATATATAATCTTCTATGACAAAGTTACTTCAATCACTGTGAACGCTGTGTTAACTAGATTTGATATGTATTTTTTGGAGAAAATTATTTTTTAATATATTTAAAGTATATTTTTGTAATAAATAATTTTTATACAAAGTTACCGATGGGTGGCGACTCCTATCTTTACCAACCTACCATGCCGATAAAGTCCATGACTAGCCCCTAAGTCATTCTTTTTCTATAAAATTTGTTTCAGGACGTGGCATATGTTAAAATACTATGCATCCACATGCGCACTACATGTGAGGATGCATTTATCCTTTTGCACATTAAAAGTTGATAAGTGGGAGGGGGGGGGGGGGTGGTTGCTGCAGATCGCTGAAAGTAAATGACAATCAATGACATCGCCCATTAAAAGGTTCACAAGCGGGGGGGGTGGAGGGGGATGCCGTTGATCGCATATATATGACAATGACATTGCAATGACAACTTATAAAACTTCATGCCGCCGATCACTGAAAGTAAATTACATTCAATGACACTGACATCGCACATTAAAAGTTGTTAAGGGGGGGCGGGGATAGTGGCGCTGATGAAGTAAATGAAAATCAATATAAATAGAAAGTAAGTCAATATGACAGCGCTCATTAAAAGTAGATAAGCGGGGGGTGCCGCAGATCGCCGAATATAAAAGACACTGACATTGAACAATATAAGTTGAGAAGCGGGGGTGCCGCCGATCGCCCAATATAAAATACCATGAGAGGCGGGGGGGGGCCGCCGATCGCCCAACATACACTGCCATCGCACACTATAACTTGAGAAGCGGGGGGGCGCCGATCGCCCAACATAAAAGACAATAGACATGATGGGTGCCACCAATCGCCCAACATACACTGCCATCGGACATAAACACTGAGAAGCGGGGGGAGGTTCTGCCGATCAGCTATCATAGAAGACACTGAGAAGGGGGAGTGTTTGCCGCTGATCGCCCATCATAGAAAGAAGACACTGAGAAGGGGGTGCTGCCGAGAGAAGCGGGGGGGAACCGCCGATCAACCATCATAGACGAAACTGAGATAGGGGGAGGGGGGCCGCGGTACTTTTACAAAAATACTGAGAACTGAGAAGGTGGGCGGGGGTGGCTGTGTGCCGCGATCACGGGACATTAAAAAAATCGGAGAAGAAAAGGGGGGCCACGGGTGCCGCAAGTGGGTGGGGGGGTTGCGTGTGCTGCCACCGATCGCCGGACATTAACAAATACTGTGAAGTGGCTAGTGGAGCTTCACTAACGTCCGGCTCCATGGTAACAGGGAGGACATCTCCCAGGAGGCATTGCGAGGGGGGGTGACGTGCTCGGGGCTCAGGCCGTGGCTGGAGGATATCTATAAAACAAAAAAAAAATATATGCCAAATTCGTTAGGGGACTGAGCTGCAGGGGATGAAGAGGAGTTGAAAAAGAGGGTGGAGCTCCACTTTAAGATCTGATAAGTGGTCTGGCGTAAGGGAGGGTGATGCAATGGATCCAGGAACTGGGACATACGAGTGGCTTCTGGATTAGGGGTAGCTATGGAGGTGTTCAGATTGTATAGGGATGCATAGAAGTCCCAAAGGCAGTTGGCGCTGTCTATGTGGTTGCTGACTCTATGACCCTGAACTGTCTGCATGTATGGGATCTTGGAGGCAGCAGCTTTGCATTTCATTTGTCTGGCTAAAAGAGCGCCTGGTCTATTGCCAGAGGCATACCAAGTAACTTTTAGTTGTTTGATGTGACTGTCAAAGGAGGTTTGTAGGAATGAGCAGAATTCTTCTGAGTGTACGTAAGCAGGTGGTGTCTGCATTATTAGGAGAGGTTTTGTCTGACTTGTCAAGTTTGCATATCTGATCAAGGAAGTGATTGTATTTCTCGTTTCGCACTCGTTTCTCCAGGGCCACAAGAATAGTGAAAACACCTCTCATAAAGGCTTTATGTTAGTTCCAAAGCAGTACATTATCTGTTACAGAGTTCATATTGCAAGCATAGTAGGTCTCTAACTCCTGTTTAAATTTTCTTGACAATTAGGTAAGGATAGGGAGGTGTTCATGCGTCAGATGGTGGACCGGTTGATCGAAATGGAGATCATGACCGATGCGTGGTCCGACCATGTTATTAGGCCTATATTTGCTTGGGATACGGTTTGCAGGGTACTTTTGTGTAACAGGAAAAGATCAATTTTGGAGTATGAGTAGAAGGTAAAGTACCTTTCCATCCCATGCAATCATCACCAGGGATCATAAAGGTCTTCCAGTTGTGTGGAAAGGGACGCAGATCTTAGTCTACGCTGGTTAGAGGAGTCAAGTGCGTTCTCAATCGTGTCATTAAAATCTCTGCACACTTCCGGTTCCGGCGCCGCATGGAGTAACTGCTCCTCTCCTCGGCTCCCGCAGCATGACCCGAATCTGCCTGGAAAATCGGCCTGAGACGCCCAGCAGACCCCCCTCCACCTCCGGGGATGCACCGCGGTCGCCATGGACCGATTTGTAGAAAAATCAGGTGCTTGCACCCAAACGGCCCAGACGGCTCCTCCACAAATCGATGCCCCGGTCTCGGCCTACTCCGCAACGCCCGCGGCGGCGCCACAAACGGCGATGGAGGTAAGCGGCAGCTCTTCCTCCCCCCCTTCTACACGCACCATGGGGACACCATTGGATGGGGACAATACCACAGAGCGAATAGCTCAGGCAGTGGCAGCACTTTTAAACCCCATGATAGCTGCATCTGTGGAAAAGGCAGTTAATGCAGGGATGGTGCAGATTAAATCACAGCTCAAGGAGCACGGCACTAGGCTAAATGATCTGGAACACCGCATATCTAATGCAGAGGATGAAATGTACCAAGCACAGGCCTCCGAGCATGCACAAGACAAAACCAATCAGTTTATACTGCAAAAGCTGGACGATTTAGAAAACCGTTCCAGAAGGAGCAACCTTCGTTTTGTGGGGGTCCCTGAATCACTTCAATCGGCCGCACTCGCTGATTTTTGCGCGCAGCGCATACCAGAGGCCCTGGGCCTCCCAGGCCCCTACACAGTGGAGAGAGCCCACCGCATGGGAGCGTTCAACTCTGACCGTAAGACCCCTCGTCCTATCATCGCTAAGTACTTAAACTACTCCGACAAGTCCCTAATTCTGCAAAAGTTCAGACAAGTTCGGCAAATACAAATCGATGGCATAAAGATCCTGATATTCGCTGACTACTCAATAGAGGTCTCAAAAAAGAGGAAGGCATTCCAGCAGGTATGCACGGAACTTTTTAAGCAACAAGTCAAATTCACTTTGGCCTTTCCGGCCATTCTCCGCCTCAGGGCCCCGAATAGCGATCAGCTTTCATTTCACGACCCCTCCGAGGCCGAAGCCTTCCTGCGCACACACCACCCTGGTCGACAATCCCAGACCCCCTCGAAAGTCCCTCCACTCAACCGTCCCATGGACCAGAGGAGCCCTCGTAAGGACTCCCCTAAACGCTTCAGAGCTACAATCTCGGACCCCTCCCGGATCACCCTGAACCTGACCTGATCCAGCCTGTGTGACATCTAGGCCTTTATTTGTCTTCCGACTGCATCGGATGCTTCGCCCCGATCCCTGTTCCCTTTTGCTCTCCTTCTTGTGAAAAGTCCACGGTGACTCACCCCGTTGGAGTTACCTCGACCGCCCCTCCCTACCTACACTTGAACTGACCCGTGACGGTCGCCCGGCCAAGGTACCCCTCCTTTTTGTATTTCGCTTATTGTTTGCTTTTATTGATGCTCGTTACTTGGGCCTTGATTGCCTAATACACTGTCTTAATCTAGGTCTGCTCATCTAACATGAGCAGCAGTTACACTGTACATGTTTTGGTTTTAACCTTTATTGTCAATTTGATCTTGTTATTTTTCTACAAGCGCCTTCTGGCCTCACTGCGCACAGCACGGTGTCTTCCTCCCCTATTGCGACTCTCCCTGACCGCATGATAGCACCTGCTTATTCGCAGGCTCTCAGGCAACATGCTGGCAGGGTCGTGACATGGGAGCTGGCTCTCGCAGTGATCCCATGCGGAAAAAAGTAAAGTTCCTAACTTTGTGGTTAATTTTGTTGTTTTTGTTTTTGGTTCCCCCTCTCCTTCCCTCCCCCTCCCACGTTGCCTCCTTCCTTCCTGGCACCAGTACGCACTTTTGTCCTCCACCTCCCCGTGGCACGCACGACACTCCTCCCCTCGCTCCGGAGACCCCCCTCGAACTGAACAACACCGCTGTGACTTATATGCAACACCCCCTCAGACCCCCCCTTTTGCTGATTCCATAACATGAAAATAGTCTCCTGGAATGTAAAGGGCTTAAGATCCCCTAATAAGAGAATGAAGGTCCTCCGTCATCTCAAAAGACTCAAAACTGATATAGCACTCTTGCAGGAGACCCATTTGTCCACTCCCGATTTCCATCGCATGCAGAAATTATGGGTAGGTACGGTCCTGGGCTCAGACGCAATTGGCCGCAAGGCAGGAGTTCTACTCCTGATCCATAAAAATCTCCCGTGCTCGGTCCTCGCGGTAAAGTCAGACACTCGGGGCCGTCTTCTATCAGCCCATGTGAAAATAGGTACCAAAGAACTGGTAATTTCCAACGTGTACGCCCCTAACAGCCCTGGTAAGACTTTCTATGGCGAACTGTCTGCCTGGCTATTACAAAACACGCACCTTCCCCATCTAGTTGGAGGCGATTTTAATGACGTTGTACATCAGGTAGATGACAGATCCTCCCCTAAATGCCACAGGCCAGGGACTGACCCTCTCGTCCCATCACTTTTCACTTCCACTATGGACTCTCTCCACCTTCGAGATCTTTGGCGCCTGCAACATCCCGCTGACAGGGAATTCACCTTCCACTCCAATCCCCACACCGTCTTCACTAGGATTGACTACTTCTTTGGCTCGGACGACTTAATCCCTTTGCTGTCGGGTACGGACATCTTAGATATTGCCATCTCAGATCATGCCCCGATCCTCATTCACCTTGACAACCTTAACACCTTAACACCCTCGGATTTGGCGTTTCCCTTCGTACCTTTACAATCTAGCTGACTTCCAAAATTTTATGGAGAAGGCATGGTCAGAATATTCGTCTGCGAATGCCTCTCATTCTGATAACCCCAACCTCTTCTGGGACGCTGGCAAAGCATTCCTCAGGGGTCAAATTATCTCTTACGCATCTTCCTTTCGTAGAAACACCCTATCCAAATACAAACTAGCCAGTTCTCGACTTCACCGGGCACAGAGGTCTTTATTTTCCACCGACTCCCCTAGTGACAGAGAGGAATGGCTAGCAGCTAAAAGCTCTTTCGATACTTGGGCTGACACCCTTGAACTGTTTAAGAAAGCGAATTTAGACGCTACACTTCATAAATTCGGTAATAAATCGGGCAAGCTACTTGCTAGACTCTGCAAGGGCTCTTTTCGTCCCACCCACATTACGTCCCTGAGAGACTCCAAAGGCATCATAAATACCACACTCCAAACTATAAATAAGGCAATGCTTCAATACTATTCAGCCCTTTATGCACCAGACCCTATCGATAAACAGACAGCTGAAGCCTTCCTAAAAAATTTGGACATTCCCACGGTTACCCCCTCCCAATTAGAGGCCCTCAACGCCCCCATATCCCTCTCCGAAATATCATGCACTATCCGCAAGCTTACCCCCTCCAAGGCACCGGGCCCAGACGGATTCACGGGTGAATTCTATAAGACACTTGTGTATGGTGTATGCTGGTGTATGCTGGCATGTGGTCCGGTGGCCCTTATCTTCCCTCAGGGAATCAGGCCATCATCAAATTGCTGTCAAAGAAGGGTAAAGACCCCCTAGAACCAGGCTCTTATAGACCCATCTCCCTTCTCAACCTGGATGTCAAGATCTTATCTAAAATCATAGCCAATCAGCTCGCTGACATCATCCCCTCCCTAATCCATCCAGCACAGTCGGGTTTTGTTAAAGGCAGAACGGCCACCCTAAATATACGCAAGGTTATGTTGGCCCTGGAACACGCTAAACTACATCCTAACGGTGACTTCGCTTTCATTATATTGGACGCGGAGAAAGCCTTCAACAATGTCAGCTTCGATTGGCTTGCCTTGACCATGTCGAAAATGGGTTTCTCAGGTCCCTTCTGTCATCTCATTAGTACCATGTACTCTACCCCTTCGGCAAAATTGGTGGCCGCGGGCCTACTCTCAGATGAATTTTGTTTACATAAAGGCACCCGTCAAGGCTGCCCCCTATCACCACTTTTATTTAACATTGCCCTAGAACCCCTTTCCAGACACCTCACGCAGGTGGCACCCCTCCACGGTATACAAATCGGCGAACATGACCTGCGCTCCTCTCTCTTCGCGGATGACGTCCTTATCTTCTCAGCCAACCCCTCCTCCGATATGTCCACTATAAAACAAGTCTTCGACATATTCCGGTCCTGTTCGGGCCTCCGAATTAATTATGGCAAAAGCAAAATTCTCCCTTTAGGGTCTAAACCTGCCCCCTCCTGGTCCCATAACTCCATCTTCTCTGTTGCTAGGTCCCACATCACTTACCTTGGTATCTCGATTGGGAAAACTCCTTCCTCCTTATATAGCCTGAACTATCCCCCTGAATCAGCCGTATCCAAATTCATATGGCGGGGAAAGAGACCAGGCATAGCATTAAAGAAACTTTTTCTTCCCAGACGCGAAGGGGGTGTTGGGAAGTCTCCCAAATGTTAGGACTTATGACTTAGCTTGCTTGATGAGAATTGGTTTAGATTGGATTGCACACTCGTCCCGTTACTCCAACCACCCCCTGGAATCTGCTATGGCACGCCCTTTCTCTCTCACAGCCCTTCTCCACTGCAAATGGAAGTCGGTCCCGACCCCCTACCAACACAACCTACTGCTAAGAGACACTGTTATTGCTTGGAGAGAAATCAGGAAAAGCCTTCGGCTTCCCCCTTTCATGTCTCAACACATACCAATCCAAGGAAACCCGAGCTTCCCCCCCGGTCTGGACCACAGGCCCTTCCAAATCTGGAGAGACAAAGGTCTCACAAAGTTCTCATCCCTGTGTGACATTCCTTCTGGCCGTCCCCTACCCTTTGACTCTGTTGCCTCTACCTTTTCATTACCCCCCTCCCATGTGTTCCACTTTTGGCAGTGCACCAACTATCTGAAAACTACCTGTAAGGAAGCGGCGAAACGTTTTTCTCCCAACTTCTCGGACCACCTGCTCGCGGAAGGATCCTATAAAATTTTAGCCATTTACAAGCAACTACTTCTTCAGACGACACCTACTCTGCATTCCTCATCTGCAGCCAACTGGGGCAAGGATTTCCCAGATGATGAATTGGTCAACAAGCTGATCCAGGGCTTCAACAAAGTTCAACGCCTGACCCCCAACGAAGTCTGGAGAGAAATCCAATTAAAAATCCTCCACCGGGCCCACATACCCTTTCTATATTCCACAACAGACCAATCTGCTGCCAAATGCCCCCTGTGCCATCATCAGAGACCTTCCCTAACCCATCGTTTTTGGTCATGCACGTACATATCCTCCTTCTGGGAACAGGTACTGGCCTACATTTTCGGAATCACCTTGCTAAAACTACCCAAAGACCCCCTGCTCCTCATCTTTGGTTATTGGGACCCCCTACTGCTACAATGGTCTCGGGGGACTCGCCCTTCCTCATCTGCTCCCCAGCCTCCTGCAACTCTCAACAAAGACTGGTCTCTGCTCTGCCTCCTGGTCGCAAGGAGAGCTGTCTTGAAAAACTGGACTTCTGCACACTGCCCCTCTGTGTCCCAAGTACAGCGTGAGCTCCTCCTCCTTCTCTACAAGGAACGTGCCACCACAGACTTCAAACGCGATACCTCCAAATCCCGCTTTCTTTCCACCTGGGGGCCCTTCATGCACTCTCCTACTCCACCTTCTCCTACTCCAAATCTCCCCCACCCAGTGAAAATCTCCCATGATGTCTCTAGCCCACAATGCCACGATACCCCCCCCCCCCCGGTGCCCCCCTACCCTTTCTCCCGAAGTTATTTCTTCTATAAAGAGTTGTATGTGTTACTTTTGTTCCTGTAGTATTCTTAGGACCTTACTAAATTACGAGATCCATCCAGTAGCCTGGAGCTGGAGGAGGAGGTAATGGCTCTGTGTGAGGTGGAGGAGGAGAGCGGCCGTTCTCTTTGGCGCCATTTTGAGAATGCATGCTGGCCGCTTTTGTGAAGTAGTCTGTCAGGCAGCCCAGTCTTGGTGTTTTGTTTCATCTGCGGGACATAGCCGGGTGTTCCCCACTGTTAGTGTCCCCTTTTGGGGCTGGTAGCAGCTGGCTAGTGCGCTGTGTGCCACGTTAGAGACCCGGTGTGACAGGGAGATCAGGAGATCTTTCGGAAAGTCGTGACGTGCAGTATGCGCCGGTCGGAGGAACGTCAATCAACTAGGAACGCCCAGCCCCGCTAGAATCGTACCGGGAAGCCGAGGGATGAAACACCGCTAACAAGGTATGTATTAAAAAAAAACAAAAAAAACAGCATCCTCGCAGTATAACCGGTCAGCTCAAGGTATTAGAAATGTATTTTTGGGTGAACTTCCACTTTAATATGGTACTCAGTGTCCTTATTTCATAGCCCCCCGCAATGTCATTCTGCCGCAAAAGTGATTTTATAAAAATTGATGGACGCTTCCATCTTGCTTGTGGGCAGAAAGACCAAAGGACACTCCCCCTCCCGCGGGAAGAGAACCAGGAAGTGAGAGATAGACACTGCATATACAAGGTTTGTGATGATATGGGAAAAAATGGATAGCGATTAGTTGATATACACACTAAGATGGTCCGATTAAACATTAGATGTGATTTAGGGTGAACCTCCGCTTTAACTAAGTGAAGAGCGGCAGATGCATATAAAAAAAAACGTATTCCCGCGGAACCCCCGCTTTAAGGATAAATATCCAGTTGTGACTGGTTCTTTTGAAACTATACAGTTTGTTTACTTTCAATTGACTACAGAAACATTTATAGACGTTAGTGGGGTTTTTGAATACAGTGTACCAAAAAGTCCCTTTATCCATCCACTACCCCTTCCAGCTCAGCTTTCTAAAAGAATACAGTGTAGCATAACTGAGTAATTGGTATTCAAAGTCTGAGAGCACGGAAAGCTGACAATTGGTCTGGGCGGAGAGGTGTATAAGTGCCCTGTATTGAAGTGGTTAAGATCTGCTAATTGGTCTGGAGTAAGGGAGGGTGTTTGCAATGAATCCAGGAACTGGGACATACGAGTGGCTTCTGGATTAGGGGTAGCTGTGGCGGTGTTCAGGTTATATAGGGATGCATAGAAGTCCCGAAAGCAGTTGGCGCTGTCTATGTGGTTGCTGACTCTATGACCCTGAGCTGTCTGCATGTATGGGATCTTGGAGGCAGCAGCTTTGCATTTCATTTGTCTGGCTAAAAGAGCGCCTGGTCTATTGCCAGAGGCATACCAAGTAACTTTTAGTTGTTTGATGTGGCTGTCAAAGGAGGTTTGTAGGAATGAGCAGAATTCTTCTGTGTACGTAAGCAGGTGGTGTCTGCATTATTATGGGAGGTTTTGTTTGACTTTTCAAGTTTGCATATCTGATCAAGGAAGTGATTGTATTTTTTGTTTCGCACTTGTTTCTCCTGGACCCCAAGCCTAGTGAAAACACCTCTCATAAAGGCTTTGTTAGTTCCAAAGCAGTACATTATCTGTGACATCTGAGTTCATATTGCAAGCATAGTAGGTCTCTAACTCCTGTTTAAATTTTCTTGACAATTAGGTGGGGATAGAAGAGAGGTGTTCATGCGCCAGATGGTGGACTGGTTGATCGAAACGGTTATCGTGACTGATGCGTGGTCCGACCATTTTATTAGGCCTATATTTGCTTGGGATACGGTTTGCAGGGTACTTTTGTGTAACAGGAAAAGATCAATTTTGGAGTATGTGTAGAAGGTTGTAACGAGACCCTTGCTCGCTCCCGCTCCCCCGACACTCCTCTGCTACTATTGAGTCAGCTTGCAGATCGCAACGTCTGATGGTTCGGTCATCCAAGGCTCCGGGATCCGAACTACAGCTATGTGCCGTTCGGAATCCATTAGAACAAACACCAGGCAGGCTGTATGCAAGTTCAAACAGGAAGACTTTTATTGGAAGCACACAACACATTTTTATACAGAATTTGGAACATCCCGCCCCCAACAACCGCTTTCCTATTGTTCAATTGTAAAGTACATGTAGTTCTCCTTCAGGTCCTCCTAGCCATGCAAATGAGGACTTGAAAATGGGTTCAGCAGGGATTGGTCCGATAGCTTGAGTAGAAGGACTGCTATGTGTAATGAGACAGAAGCCCCAGGGGGCAATCAATGTACACAATAGCCAGACACAGAACAATGGAGCCGTCTGGAGCCTTAAGACAGGGCAGAAGACCCCCCACTGTGTAACAGATTTCAAGGAGGAACACTTCTGCATTCCAAGGTCCATGACAAAGGTAAAGTCCCTTTCCATCCCATGCAATCATCGCCAGGGATCCTAAAGGTCTTCCAGTTGTGTGAGTGTGGAAAGGGACGTGGATCTTAGTCTACGCTGGTTAGAGGAGTCAAGTGCGTTATCATTCGTTTCATTAAAATCTCTGCATAAGATTATGCATTATTTTGGATAATGAGAAAGCTTATTCATTATCATTTTGTAGAATTGTTTTTGGTGAGAGTTGGGTGCATATATTGTATGTTAGCAATAACATATGGTATGTTGTCAAAGAGAGCATCTAGAATTAGGCATCTACCACAGGGATCAGCTTCTAAGTGACCGAGCTGGAAAGATAGGGATTTGCGTATGGCAATCATGACACCTCTCCTCTTTTTGGTATGGTTCGCAAAATAGGTACGGGGGTAGAGGCGGTGCTGACAGGGCGGAGTTTTGTCTTGTATAAAATGCATTTCTTGGACTCATAGTATGTCTGTTTTTTGAGTGATGGCTTCTCGCCATAATCGGGGACCTTTTGTATGTGCTATTAAGGCCATTTGCATTGATAGTAGTAATAAGGTTGGACATGTTGATCAGTAAAAGTATCGGTGGAAGTGTGCAGAGTAAAGAGGTATAAATACTAACTGTGACGGTATTAGCATGATATCCCCGTCAAACATTCCCTTCTTCCATAAAGAACATCACCCAATATTCCACGAGGAGGAACATTCCTGGAATCGCCCCAATAAGCCACACATGAGTCAGTGCTTACTGCTGGAACAAGACAGACTTTAATGGTACAACACACAGCTTATATGTAATTTACAAAACTGTTACAATGACAATCTCTGCCCCCTCACACAGTGGGGGCTCCCATACAGATTATAGGCAGACACTTTGGAGTCGACCCTGAAGACATTTCTATAGATAATGACATCAGTGACGTTAATTACTAGTTGTAACAGAATACGTTATCTAGACAGCCTGGCCCCGCATATAGAAGAGGTAATTACCACAATGAAGCAATCAGAATAATTAACATGAGCCACTTCTAATCACAGTAAACAGTAAACACAGGTCTCCTTCACACACACAATAGATCAATAGACTGAAATAGGACTGGCCGAGGAAGGGTCATTAACATTTCAACAGCCTGTTAGCAGAGGAGTGAGTCACACCTGAATACACCTTCCCTCTAGCACACACACACAGCATTAAACATGCAGGGAGAATTACACTGAAGCATATCCTTCACACTAATGAGTTGTGGGTACATGGGAGGGTAAGGAACGGTACCTGGACTGAATTTAGAACTATTGTAAGCAGTAGGTTATGACTAAACAAACTGTTGTAATTAAAACAAGAATTAGTAGAAACAGTTGCAGTGAGTGTAGGCTGTGTGCTTAGCACACTTCATGCCAGGGGTGTGTGATAACCAGAAACGGATTAAACAAGTTAAAAAGTTATGAGATTTTGGTCCACATTCCGGGCCTCAGAAGGAGTGGGTAATGAGGAGCTAGACCTCTTGTGTCATGAATCAGATGTGATCAGAACTGTGTGGACTGCAACAGAGGGAACCCAGATGTGTTTTAAGTGAAAATATGGTTTAAGGATAGTGAAATAATATATTAAAATAACAACCTCCAAAAACACTCCAACCAACACCAACAGAAACCACAAATAATAACAGTAATTGACTAATATGTACAAGTAATAAGGACAAACCGGAATCACAACAGGGCCAGGCCAGGATCGTCAACGGGAGGTCAGCAGCTGGGGAAAGGGAGCACAAACAGGACAAGGAGGGGATGGATGGATCACAGGGGGAACAGGTGTAGGTGTAGGTACAGAGCACAGGGTACAGGATAACAGGTTCAGGTTCTGGTTCAGGTTCAGGTTTCAGGTTAGGGCGCAAGAAAGATATCAAGGCAAGGTCTAATTGTCACTGCCAGGTATTTATACACATCTCCTGCAATCAGGCTCAGGTGACGCCTGATCGCAGGAGATGTCGGCCCCACACTGCCAAGAACTCCCCGCTGTTGGACGCCAGTACTGCAGCCCAAGGATCACATATTACCACCAGGTGAGAGCTCCCCTGGCAGTCAAAGACTGCAGGGAGACACCTGGTGGTGGGCCACAGTACTACACGCCAAATACCAGGAAGTATCACCAGCGGGGGGAACCTTCCCTGACAGTACCCCCCCTCAAAGGAGCGGCCTCCGGACGCTCCAACTAGCTGTTGCTGGGGAAAGTCCATGGTGTCAAGCCGGGCAGCGGATACAGACATCCCAGGCTGGGCAAAAAGTACATCAAGCTGAGTAGCAGACACATCAAACTGGGAAGCAGACAGGGGCAAATCAAGCTGGGCAGCAGACTCCGAGTCATTGAGCTAGGCAGCAGACAGAGGCTCCGGGTCGTCGGGCTGGGCAGCAGGCTCCGGGTCATCGAGCTGGGCAGCAGACAGAGGCTCCGGGTCGTCGAGCTGGGCAGCAGACAGAGGCTCCGGGTCGTCGAGCTGGGCAGCAGGCTCCGGGTCATCGAGCTGGGCAGCAGACAGAGGCTCCGAGTCATCGGGCTGGGCAGCAGGCACCGGGTCATCGGGCTGGGCAGCAGGCTCTGGGTCGTCGGGCTGGGCAGCAGGCTCCGGGTCGTCGGGCTGGGCAGAAGGCTCCGGGTCGTCGAGCTGGGCAGCAGACAGAGGCTCCGAGTCATCGGGCTGGGCAGCAGGCACCGGGTCATCGGGCTGGACAGCAGGCTCTGGGTCGTCGGGCTGGGCAGCAGGCTCCGGGTCGTCGGGCTGGGCAGCAGGCTCCGGGTCGTCGGGCTGGGCAGCAGGCTCCGGGTCGTCGGGCTGGGCAGCAGACAGAAGCTCAAGAAGTTGGGCGGTTGGCACTGCAACGTCAGGCGGGGTTACTGGAGCTGAAATGTCAGGCTGGGCAACTGGAACAGGCTGGACCGCTTGCACTGGAACAACAAGCTGGACTGCTGGCACTGGAACAACAGGCTGGACTGCTGGCACTGGAACAACAGGCTGGGCAGTTGGCACAACAGGCTGGGTAACTGGCACAACAGACTGGGTAACTGGCACTGGAACAGGCCGAGCAGCTGGCACTGGAACATGTAGAGCAGCTGGAACAGGCTGGGTAACTGGCATGGAAACAACAGGCTGAGCAACTGGCACTGGAACAGGCTGGGCCGCTGGTACAGGAACAGGCTGGGCAGCTGGTACAGGAACAGGCTGGGCAGCTGGTACAGGAACAGGCTGGGCAGCTGGTACAGGAACAGGCTGGGCAGCTGGTACAGGAACAGGCTGGGCAGATGGCACTGAAACAGGCAGGGCAGATGGCACTGAAACAGGCTGAGCAGATGGCACTGGAACAGGCTGAGCAGAAGGCACTGGAACAGGCTGAGCAGATGGCACTGGAACAGGCTGAGCAGATGGCACTGGAACAGGCTGAGCAGATGGCACTGGAACAGGCAGGGCAGATGGCACTGGAACAGGCTGAGCAGATGGCACTGGAACAGGCTGGCAGATGGCACTGGAACAGGCTGAGCAGATGGCACTGGAACAGGCTGAGCAGATGGCACTGGAACAGGCTGGGCAGATGGCACCGGAACAGGCTGGCAAACTGGCTCTGGCACCTCAGGCTGGCAAACTGGCTCTGGCACCTCAGGCTGGCAAACTGGCTCTGGCACCTCAGGCTGGCAAACTGGCTCTGGCACCTCAGGCTGGCAAACTGGCTCTGGTACCTCAGGCTGGCAAACAGGAACATCAGTCTGGCAAACTGGAACTTCAGGCGGAGGCACTGGCCGGGTAGCAGGTAGAGGTTTGGCAGAATTAGGCTGGTTATCAGGTTCAGCTGGCATGCAAGCAGACTGGAGCAGGTTGGTTGGTGTGGAGACAGGTTGGGTTACTGGCAGGATCGTCTTGGTTGGGAAAAACTTTTGTTTTTTCTTGGGCTTAGCCACAGAAGCTCTGTAGGTAAGGGGTGCAGCAGACTGGAAAGGAGGATTGGGATATGGCAGAGAAGAGGGAACAGTAGCTGGAGGAAGTTTTTGTGGGTTTGTAGGCAGCTGAGAAGAGACAGGTGGGTTGTATGCAGGATAGGTACAGGGAGCAGAGACTGGATATTGGTATCTGGTGGGAAGCAGTGTATACTGAGCTGCGACTGGGGTTGCCATGGGTGATGGGAGAAAAGACTCTTAAACAGGTAGGTGTCTGATGGTGGAAGTGGTTTGCTGTGGGTTGGCTGGGATTGATTGTAACATATCAGACCATGCAGAGAGTATTGGTTGGACAAAGAATGAATCACATGCTGCTTGTCTAACAAGGGTCTGTACTGACTGAATACATTCCAAAAGTTTTTGCCGGGAACAAACTGAATAATACTCACAAAAGCATGAGGGATCATCCTCTAGCAGCCACACCAGAGATTCCACCTGATCAGCACTGAAAGGGGGAGAAAAATCATCACAGGTCCCTGGAACACAGGACAGTGCTAGCTCAGCACATATTTGGATCAAAGGCTGCACCTCTCCAAACAAAACACAACCTTGGTCAACCTGGGAGTGGGCCAAACTGATGATCTCAAGCAGCTGGTCACGGGTCCACTCTTTTAGTGTCTGGCGTAGATAGTCACCACTTTTAGACGCCAGCAAAGCATAATAGGGAATCACGTTAGGGTTCATTTCAACAAGCCAATGGAACCAATATGGTTCCCCTGTGCAGCCACTTCTGATCAGGGATGGCCTTGATATACTGTCATGAATCAGATGTGATCAGAACTGTGTGGACTGCAACAGAGGGAACCCAGACGTGTTTTAAGTGAAAATATGGTTTATTAAGGATAGTGAAATAATATATTAAAATAACAACCTCCAAAAACACTCCAACCAACACCAACAGAAACCACAAATAATAACAGTAATAGACTAATATGTACAAGTAATAAGGACAAACTGGAATCACAACAGGGCCAGGCCAGGATCGTCAACGGGAGGTCAGCAGCTGGGGAAAGGGAGCACAAACAGGACAAGGAGGGGATGGATGGATCACAGGGGGAACAGGTGTAGGTAGAGAGCACAGAGCACAGGGTATAGGGTACAGGATAACAGGTTCAGGTTCAGGTTCAGGTTCAGGTTCAGGTTTTCAGGTTAGGGCGCAAGAAAGATATCAAGGCAAGGTCTAATTGTCACTGCCAGGTATTTATACACATCTCCTGCAATCAGGCTCAGGTGATGCCTGATCGCAGGAGATGTCGGCCCCACACTGCCAAGAACTCCCCGCTGGTGGACGCCAGTACTGCAGCCCAAGGATCACATAATACCACCAGATGAGAGCTCCCCTGGCAGTCAAAGACTGCAGGGAGACACCTGGTGGTGGGCCACAGTACTACACGCCAAATACCAGGCAGTATCACCAGCGGGGGGAACCTTCCCTGACATCTTGTCTGAGAGGAGTGTAGGCAGAATTTGTGGTAGTGAAAAAATCAGGCGGGTTGTTATGATTGTTATATTATGGCATCTCTCTCAGGACTTACGAGTTACGTTATTACTTGGGTAATTTGTAGATGAAGGAGGTGTTAGGGCCCAGTCGTGGAGCATCTTGTAGCCATCCTTAGGGGAGGTGATGGTAATTTCTTGGCTCTGAAATGTTATTAGCATTTTGGTGGGGAAACCCCAGTGGTAGACAATATTGTGGTCCCTCAAAATCGTAGTGATGGGAGTGTATTCTTTTCTCATTTTTGCGGTTGCTGCGGATAGGTCTTGGTATAGGGTTATCCCAGCATATGGAGGGGAGAGTACACGGGTGAATCTGGCTTCTCTGAGCAGGCGATCTGTGATGTAATAGAATTTGATCCTTGTTAGCACATCTCTAGGGACTGTGTCAGGCAGATGTGTTGGCTTGGGAATCCTGTATGCTTTATTCATTAATAGATCCCTAGGTGTGAGATCTGGGCTAAGCTTTAGGAAAAGCTGCTGCAAGTAAGGTATGAGGTCTTGTGGCTAAACAGCTTCAGGAATTCCTCTTATTTTTTTAATTATTGCGGCGAGAGCGATCGTCTAAATCTGCGACTTTAAGCTGCAGTTTACAGATCATGTCCGTCTGTTCCTCATAAGCATCCACCATTTGTCGCGTGTTTTCTGATACAGGGGCATCTGATGCAGGAAAGGACAGGGATGTCTGCCCAGTGATGCTTCTTAGCTAAGGGAAGTTTCTGTGGAGAGTGTGCAGGGGATTCCACTGCTCTCTAACCTCTGTGATAAGCTAGAGGATTGCCTTGTGGCTGTGGTGATTCCTCTATGTCAGAGAGCTCATCTGGAGCTGGAGGAGATAACGGCTCTGTGTGAGGTGGAGGAGGAGGAGAGCGGCCGTTCTCCTTGGCGCCATTTTGAGAACGCATGCTGGCCGCTTTTGTGAAGTAGTCTGTCAGGCGACCCAGTCTCTGTGTTTTGTTTCATCTGCGGGACATAGCTGGGTGTTCCCCGCTGTTAGTGTCCCCTTTTGGGGCTGGAAGTAGCTGTCTAGTGCGCTGTGTCCCGCATTAGAGACCCGGTGTGACAGGGAGATCTAGACCCCAGCAGCCATCTCGGTCTGCCGCATGGACACGCCACCCCACCCAAAAAAATAATGATTTTAATTTTTAAAAACCCAGTCTGAAAAATAGGCCCGGTCCTTAAGTAGTTAAAGTCACTGCTCCTGAAAAAAAACGATCATTTTATAAAAATGTTTGCATTGATACCTGTCCCCTAGGGCAGTACCCAGACCCCCCTACCCCTTTTATTGGCAATTACTTGCATATAAGCCTTCAAAATGGGGACTTTTGATCTTTCTTGTTCGGTTCCCATAGACTTCAATAGGGTTCCCCGTTCGGGTTAGAACTTTTCCCATGTTCTGGAGTTCTGCTTTGAACCGAACAGGGGTGTGTCCAGCCCATCTCTACTCTTTAATGGCTTCTGATTGAGAGACAGCAGTGTGGCTCCAGATTATGTGACTTTGAGAGCCAATCACAGCAGTCACATGACAGAGAATCCACACCACCTACTTTGCATCAAAGCCCACTTGAAGTGCAGTTAGGAGGTGGCCTTAGGGAGTTAATAGATTTTTATTTTTATGCAGACTTAGAGCCCATTCACACCTAGGCGTTTTGTCGCCTGTAGCGCGACGCTCACAAACGCCAGAGGGACCAAAATACATTAAAGTCTATGGGGATGGTTCACATCTGAACGCTGATGCGCCTGATGCCCATCGCCTGTAGCCAAAAAAAGTTCCGGACCCTTTTTTGTTGCGCGTATCGGGCGGCTTGAGCGTATTTGAGTGTTTCCATTTCCCATAGAAAGTAATGGAAACGCTCGATTCAAGCGACTTGCGCGACAACGGGCGTTTGCTACGGGCGTTTCGTCGCTTTAATCAATAGAACTTGTCGCCCATGCAGAAGATTAAAAAAATCTACCAACATAGCAACAAGTGATGAAAAGATGATAGTTTTTCCTATTGGCTAAAATAAAAAACGTCAAAGTACAAAAACGTCGGACAACGCTGTATGCAAACGCGCAAATAAGCATGAATACACGCGACAAAACGCCGGAAAAAAACGCTGAAAAAAACGCTGAACGACCGACGCTCAGGTGTGAATGCAGCCTTAGTATTATCCCAATATGCCCACTTATTTACCAGTAATCTGACCATTGCAGCCTTCAGCTCAAGCACTGTCTTCTAGCATTCATCAACGTAACCCCGCCCCCCCCTATAGTACCTATGTGTATTGTTAAGGATAAATATCCAGTTGTGACTGGTTCTCTTGAAACTATTCATTTTTTGTTTACTTTCAAGTGACTACAGAAAGATTTATAGACGTTAGTGGGGTTTTTGAATACAGTGTACCAAAAAGTCCCTTTATCTATCCACTCCCCCTTCCAGCTCAGCTTATTTCTTGTTGGCAGCCGTTCTCTGGGAATTTCCAAGATTTCACAACGTGTCTTTTTGTTCCCGGAAGAACAGACTGTAAAGCAGCTTACGTCCACTCTAATGAATTTATATGATGCAGTACACTGGAGCCCTGTGCTTATAGTTCTGCACTGATGCACTCTAGTGGAAATACAATTGTTTATAAAACAAAATACCCAAGATTCACAATATAAATTTAGGCAGATTTGAAAGTAACATAAATGAAGTTCTGTCATCTTTGAATGTTTTTTTTTTTTTATCTAGATACAAAGAGTTGGACTTTCAAGTTACAAAAAAGTCTCAATACATGTTAATTATGTAAAACAATATTGATTACATTAAAAAACAAATAATCAATTTGTAGGTTTAAATAGTTCACCCCTTTACTTATATCTTATCTTGAAGAGCAAGCTTTTTCTGAAACTTTTTATTTACAAGTTTAAATCAGTATTTTTTGCTAGAAAATTACTTATAACTGCCAAACATTATATACATTTTTATTAGCAGAGACCTTAGGGAATAAAATGGTGATCGTTGCAAATTTTTAAGTCACACAGCGGTTTTTCAAATGCAATTTTTTGGTAAAAAATACAGTTTAACTGCTTGCCGACCCACCGTAGCTGTACAACGGCCGCTTTTACAGGCTATGCGGCCACCGGTGCACGTGGCCGGCGCCGCAATGTCCGCCGGCAACCTGCGATCACTCCTCAGAGATCCAGAATGGGTCAGGGATCTGTCAATGTAAACAAGCACATCCCGGTTCTGACAGGCAAGTAGAGATCTGCTGTTCCTAGTGATCGGGAACAGCGGTCTCTCTACTTCCTGTCAGTACACTGCTCCCACAGTTAGAAACACCTCTCAGAGAACACATTTAACCCCTTGATCACCTCCTAATGTTAACCCCTTTCCTGCCAGTGACATTTATACAGTAATCAGTGGCTATTTTTAGCTCTAATCGCTGTATAAAATGTCAATGGTGCCAAAAAAAGTGTCAAAAGTGTCCGATCTGTCTGCTGCAATGTCGCAGTCCCACTAAAAATCGCAGATCGCCACCATTACTAGTAAAAAAAAAAAAAAAAAGCCATGAATCTATCTCCTATTTTGTAGACACTATGGGCCAGATCCACAAAGAACTTACGGTGGCGTATCTATTGATACGCCGCGTAAGTTCTACGATGCACCTTCGTATCTTTGTTTTGTATCCACAAAACAAAATATGCCTGAATGTGGGCTAGAACCGACTGACGTACGTCTTAGTACGCTATCGGATCTTAGGTGCATATTTATACGCTGGCTGCTAGGTGCAGCTTCCGTTGAGTTCCGCGTAGAGTATGCAAATTAGCTAGATACACCGATTCTCAAACGAACGTCCGGCGCATTTTTTTACGTCATTTACGTAAGGCTTTTTTCGGCGTAACGTTACCCCTGCCTCTATGAGGTGTACGCAATGTTAGGTATGGACATCGGGACTGCGTCAAATTTTCCGTTGTTTGCGTAAAACGTTTGCGAATAGGGCTTTGCGTAAATTATGTTCACGACGAAAGCATTGACTATTTGCAACGTGATTTCGAGCATGCGCAATGGGATACCCCCACGGACGGCGCATGCGCCGTTAAAAAACATCATTTACATGGGGTCAAGATGAATTAACATAAAACACGCCCACATCTTAGTCATTTGAATTTCGCGCCCTTACGCCGACACATTTACACTACGGGGCCATAACTTACGGCGCAAATTCTTTCTGGATAAGGAACCTCTGCTCTAAGTTACGGCGGCGTAGTGTATCTGAGATACGCTACGCCTGCCTAAAAATAGGGGGCTAGATTCAGGTAGGACTTACGCCGACGTATCTCGAGATACGCCGCGTAAGTCAAAATGTGCGCCGTCATAACTATGCACCGTACCCACAAAAATGGATACGCCTTGTGCTTCAGTTTAAATTCTCCCTGCTAAGTAATATTGTGTGTGGGTTAAGTGTAACAGGCTTTTGAAATGTTAATGACCCTTCCTCAGCCAGTACTATTTCAAAGGGTAATTGTGTGTGTGTGTGAAGGAGCCCTGTGGTTACTGTGATTAGATAAGTGGCTCATGTTAATTATTCTGATTGATTCATTGTGGTAATTATCCCTTCTATGTGCGGGGCCAAGCCGTCTAGATAATGTATTCTGTACAACTAGTAATTACCTTCACTGGTGTCATTATCTAAAGAAAGTGTTTTCAGGATCGACTCCGAAAAGTCTGCCTATCATCTGTATGGAAGCCCCCCACTGTGTGTGAGAAGGGAGTGGAGATTTCATTGTTCCTTGATTGAGGATTTAGCTTGAAAACTGTATATATACCAGCAGCAAGCTGCCATTAAAGTGTCTTGTTCCAGCAGTAAGCTTGGCATGTGTGGCTTATTGGGCGACTCCAGGAATATTCCCCCTTGTGGAATATTGGGTGATTATCTTTATGGGAAGAAGGGAAGACTTTGACGGGGATATCATTCTAATACCGTCACAAATGGTTGGCAGCAGCTTGATTTTCCCTTCTACTCTCCTTTACACCCGGATTCCAAGCAGACACTGGGAACAGTGAATGGAAGCCTGGTACACCCTACTTAAAAGAAATACACTGAAAGAACTACTGGAAGTTCGTGGAAGGATTGCTAGCAACAAAACCAAGCGGGTCATCGAAGCAGAATTAATGGAGCTAGACCAGGAGAACGTGATTGCAGCAATGCCAGCAGTACAAGAGATGGAGACACCAGTGATTCAGGAGGAGGAATTGCCAGCCAACAAAGTAATGAGACGAGATCGGGCGCTTTCAGGGTGATGTGGCCGTAGGCGATAACCATAGCTGTCCTTAACTCTCTTGAAGATAGCATGGAAGAAAGACTCGTAAAAAAAAGATTCCAGGACTCCACCACAACAACAACCAAAAAAAAGTCTGCAGCACCTGGTATTCCCAGGCGGTCTCCCACCCAGGTACTAACCAGGCCCGACCCTGCTTAGCCTCCGAGATCAGACGAGATCGGGCGCTTTCAGGGTGATGTGGCTGTAGGCGATTACAATGGATGTCCTTAACTCTCTTGAAGATAGCATGGAAGAAAGACTCGTAAAAAAAAGATTCCAGGACTCCACCACAACAACAACCAAAAAAAAGCCTACAGTACCTGATATTCCCAGGCAGTCTCCCATCCAGGTACTAACCAGTCCCGACCCTGCTTAGCCTTCGAGATCAGATGAGATCGGGCGCTTTCAGGGTGCTGTGGCTGTCGGCGATAACCTTGGCTGTCCTTAACTCTCTTGAAGATAGCATGGAAGAAAGACTCGTAAAAAAAAAGATTTCAGGACTCCACCACAACAACCAAAAAAAAGCCCACAGCACCTGGTATTCCCAGGCGGTCTCCCATCCAGGTACTAACCAGGCCCGACCCTGCTTAGCCTCCGAGATCAGACAAGATCGGGCACTTTCAGGGTGATGTGGCCGTAGGCAATAACCATGGCTGTCCTTAACTCTCTTGAAGATAGCATGGAAGAAAGACTCGTAAAAAAAAGATTCCAGGACTCCACCACAACAACAACCAAAAAAAGCCTACAGCACCTGGTATTCCCAGGCGGTCTCCCATCCAGGTACTAACCAGGCCCGACCCTGCTTAGCCTCCGAGATCAGACGAAATCTGGCGCTTTCAGGGTGATGTGGCCGTAGGCGATAACCATGGCTGTCCTTAACTCTCTTGAAGATAGCATGGAAGAAAGACTCGTAAAAAAAAGATTCCAGGACTCCACCACAACAACAACCAAAAAAAAGCCTACAGCACCTGGTATTCCCAGGCGGTCTCCCATCCAGGTACTAACCAGGCCCGACCCGGCTTAGCCTCCGAGATCAAATGAGATCGGGCGCTTTCAGGGTGATGTGGCCATAGGCAATAACCATGGCTGTCCTTAACTCTCTTGAAGATAGCATGGAAGAAAGACTCGTAAAAAAAAGATTCCAGGACTCCACCACAACAACAACCAAAAAAAAGCCTACAGCACCTGGTATTCCCAGGCGGTCTCCCATCCAGGTACTAACCAGGCCCGACCCTGCTTAGCCTCCGAGATCAGACGAGATCGGGCGCTTTCAGGGTGATGTGGCCGTAGGCGATAACCATGGCTGTCCTTAACTCTCTTGAAGATAGCATGGAAGAAAGACTCCACCAAAACAAAAAAGCCTACAGCACCTGGTATTCCCAGGCGGTCTCCCATCCAGGTACTAACCAGGCCCGACCCTGCTTAGCCTCCGAGATCAGACGAGATCGGGCGCTTTCAAGGTGATGTGGCCGTAGGCGATAACCATGGCTGTCCTTAACTCTCTTGAAGATAGCATGGAAGAAAGACTGGGGGAAAAAAGAGATTCAAGACTCCACCAAAACAAAAAAGCCTACAGCACCTGGTATTCCCAGGCGGTCTCCCATCCAGGTACTAACCAGGCCCGACCCTGCTTAGCCTCCGAGATCAGACGAGATCGGGCGCTTTCAAGGTGATGTGGCCGTAGGCGATAACCATGGCTGTCCTTAACTCTCTTGAAGATAGCATGGAAGAAAGACTGGGGGAAAAAAGAGATTCAAGACTCCACCAAAACAAAAAAGCCTACAGCACCTGGTATTCCCAGGCGGTCTCCCATCCAGGTACTAACCAGGCCCGACCCTGCTTAGCCTCCGAGATCAGACGAGATCGGGCGCTTTCAAGGTGATGTGGCCGTAGGCGATAACCATGGCTGTCCTTAACTCTCTTGAAGATAGCATGGAAGAAAGACTGGGGAAAAAAGAGATTCAAGACTCCACCAAAACAAAAAAGCCTACAGCACCTGGTATTCCCAGGCGGTCTCCCATCCAGGTACTAACCAGGCCCGACCCTGCTTAGCCTCCGAGATCAGACGAGATCGGGCGCTTTCAAGGTGATGTGGCCGTAGGCGATAACCATGGCTGTCCTTAACTCTCTTGAAGATAGCATGGAAGAAAGACTGGGGAAAAAAAGAGATTCAAGACTCCACCAAAACAAAAAAAGCCTACAGCACCTGGTATTCCCAGGCGGTCTCCCATCCAGGTACTAACCAGGCCCGACCCTGCTTAGCCTCCGAGATCAGACGAGATCGGGCGCTTTCAAGGTGATGTGGCCGTAGGCGATAACCATGGCTGTCCTTAACTCTCTTGAAGATAGCATGGAAGAAAGACTGGGGAAAAAAGAGATTCAAGACTCCACCAAAACAAAAAAGCCTACAGCACCTGGTATTCCCAGGCGGTCTCCCATCCAGGTACTAACCAGGCCCGACCCTGCTTAGCCTCCGAGATCAGACGAGATCGGGCGCTTTCAAGGTGATGTGGCCGTAGGCGATAACCATGGCTGTCCTTAACTCTCTTGAAGATAGCATGGAAGAAAGACTGGGGGAAAAAAGAGATTCAAGACTCCACCAAAACAAAAAAGCCTACAGCACCTGGTATTCCCAGGCGGTCTCCCATCCAGGTACTAACCAGGCCCGACCCTGCTTAGCCTCCGAGATCAGACGAGATCGGGCGCTTTCAAGGTGATGTGGCCGTAGGCGATAACCATGGCTGTCCTTAACTCTCTTGAAGATAGCATGGAAGAAAGACTGGGGGAAAAAAGAGATTCAAGACTCCACCAAAACAAAAAAAGCCTACAGCACCTGGTATTCCCAGGCGGTCTCCCATCCAGGTACTAACCAGGCCCGACCCTGCTTAGCCTCCGAGATCAGACGAGATCGGGCGCTTTCAAGGTGATGTGGCCGTAGGCGATAACCATGGCTGTCCTTAACTCTCTTGAAGATAGCATGGAAGAAAGACTGGGGGAAAAAAGAGATTCAAGACTCCACCAAAACAAAAAAGCCTACAGCACCTGGTATTCCCAGGCGGTCTCCCATCCAGGTACTAACCAGGCCCGACCCTGCTTAGCCTCCGAGATCAGACGAGATCGGGCGCTTTCAAGGTGATGTGGCCGTAGGCGATAACCATGGCTGTCCTTAACTCTCTTGAAGATAGCATGGAAGAAAGACTGGGGAAAAAAGAGATTCAAGACTCCACCAAAACAAAAAAGCCTACAGCACCTGGTATTCCCAGGCGGTCTCCCATCCAGGTACTAACCAGGCCCGACCCTGCTTAGCCTCCGAGATCAGACGAGATCGGGCGCTTTCAAGGTGATGTGGCCGTAGGCGATAACCATGGCTGTCCTTAACTCTCTTGAAGATAGCATGGAAGAAAGACTGGGGGAAAAAAGAGATTCAAGACTCCACCAAAACAAAAAAGCCTACAGCACCTGGTATTCCCAGGCGGTCTCCCATCCAGGTACTAACCAGGCCCGACCCTGCTTAGCCTCCGAGATCAGACGAGATCGGGCGCTTTCAAGGTGATGTGGCCGTAGGCGATAACCATGGCTGTCCTTAACTCTCTTGAAGATAGCATGGAAGAAAGACTGGGGGAAAAAAGAGATTCAAGACTCCACCAAAACAAAAAAGCCTACAGCACCTGGTATTCCCAGGCGGTCTCCCATCCAGGTACTAACCAGGCCCGACCCTGCTTAGCCTCCGAGATCAGACGAGATCGGGCGCTTTCAAGGTGATGTGGCCGTAGGCGATAACCATGGCTGTCCTTAACTCTCTTGAAGATAGCATGGAAGAAAGACTGGGGGAAAAAAGAGATTCAAGACTCCACCAAAACAAAAAAGCCTACAGCACCTGGTATTCCCAGGCGGTCTCCCATCCAGGTACTAACCAGGCCCGACCCTGCTTAGCCTCCGAGATCAGACGAGATCGGGCGCTTTCAAGGTGATGTGGCCGTAGGCGATAACCATGGCTGTCCTTAACTCTCTTGAAGATAGCATGGAAGAAAGACTGGGGGAAAAAAGAGATTCAAGACTCCACCAAAACAAAAAAGCCTACAGCACCTGGTATTCCCAGGCGGTCTCCCATCCAGGTACTAACCAGGCCCGACCCTGCTTAGCCTCCGAGATCAGACGAGATCGGGCGCTTTCAAGGTGATGTGGCCGTAGGCGATAACCATGGCTGTCCTTAACTCTCTTGAAGATAGCATGGAAGAAAGACTGGGGGAAAAAAGAGATTCAAGACTCCACCAAAACAAAAAAGCCTACAGCACCTGGTATTCCCAGGCGGTCTCCCATCCAGGTACTAACCAGGCCCGACCCTGCTTAGCCTCCGAGATCAGACGAGATCGGGCGCTTTCAAGGTGATGTGGCCGTAGGCGATAACCATGGCTGTCCTTAACTCTCTTGAAGATAGCATGGAAGAAAGACTGGGGGAAAAAAGAGATTCAAGACTCCACCAAAACAAAAAAGCCTACAGCACCTGGTATTCCCAGGCGGTCTCCCATCCAGGTACTAACCAGGCCCGACCCTGCTTAGCCTCCGAGATCAGACGAGATCGGGCGCTTTCAAGGTGATGTGGCCGTAGGCGATAACCATGGCTGTCCTTAACTCTCTTGAAGATAGCATGGAAGAAAGACTGGGGGAAAAAAGAGATTCAAGACTCCACCAAAACAAAAAAGCCTACAGCACCTGGTATTCCCAGGCGGTCTCCCATCCAGGTACTAACCAGGCCCGACCCTGCTTAGCCTCCGAGATCAGACGAGATCGGGCGCTTTCAAGGTGATGTGGCCGTAGGCGATAACCATGGCTGTCCTTAACTCTCTTGAAGATAGCATGGAAGAAAGACTGGGGGAAAAAAGAGATTCAAGACTCCACCAAAACAAAAAAGCCTACAGCACCTGGTATTCCCAGGCGGTCTCCCATCCAGGTACTAACCAGGCCCGACCCTGCTTAGCCTCCGAGATCAGACGAGATCGGGCGCTTTCAAGGTGATGTGGCCGTAGGCGATAACCATGGCTGTCCTTAACTCTCTTGAAGATAGCATGGAAGAAAGACTGGGGGAAAAAAGAGATTCAAGACTCCACCAAAACAAAAAAGCCTACAGCACCTGGTATTCCCAGGCGGTCTCCCATCCAGGTACTAACCAGGCCCGACCCTGCTTAGCCTCCGAGATCAGACGAGATCGGGCGCTTTCAAGGTGATGTGGCCGTAGGCGATAACCATGGCTGTCCTTAACTCTCTTGAAGATAGCATGGAAGAAAGACTGGGGGAAAAAAGAGATTCAAGACTCCACCAAAACAAAAAAGCCTACAGCACCTGGTATTCCCAGGCGGTCTCCCATCCAGGTACTAACCAGGCCCGACCCTGCTTAGCCTCCGAGATCAGACGAGATCGGGCGCTTTCAAGGTGATGTGGCCGTAGGCGATAACCATGGCTGTCCTTAACTCTCTTGAAGATAGCATGGAAGAAAGACTGGGGGAAAAAAGAGATTCAAGACTCCACCAAAACAAAAAAGCCTACAGCACCTGGTATTCCCAGGCGGTCTCCCATCCAGGTACTAACCAGGCCCGACCCTGCTTAGCCTCCGAGATCAGACGAGATCGGGCGCTTTCAAGGTGATGTGGCCGTAGGCGATAACCATGGCTGTCCTTAACTCTCTTGAAGATAGCATGGAAGAAAGACTGGGGGAAAAAAGAGATTCAAGACTCCACCAAAACAAAAAAGCCTACAGCACCTGGTATTCCCAGGCGGTCTCCCATCCAGGTACTAACCAGGCCCGACCCTGCTTAGCCTCCGAGATCAGACGAGATCGGGCGCTTTCAAGGTGATGTGGCCGTAGGCGATAACCATGGCTGTCCTTAACTCTCTTGAAGATAGCATGGAAGAAAGACTGGGGGAAAAAAGAGATTCAAGACTCCACCAAAACAAAAAAGCCTACAGCACCTGGTATTCCCAGGCGGTCTCCCATCCAGGTACTAACCAGGCCCGACCCTGCTTAGCCTCCGAGATCAGACGAGATCGGGCGCTTTCAAGGTGATGTGGCCGTAGGCGATAACCATGGCTGTCCTTAACTCTCTTGAAGATAGCATGGAAGAAAGACTGGGGGAAAAAAGAGATTCAAGACTCCCCACCAAAACAAAAAAGCCTACAGCACCTGGTATTCCCAGGCGGTCTCCCATCCAGGTACTAACCAGGCCCGACCCTGCTTAGCCTCCGAGATCAGACGAGATCGGGCGCTTTCAAGGTGATGTGGCCGTAGGCGATAACCATGGCTGTCCTTAACTCTCTTGAAGATAGCATGGAAGAAAGACTGGGGGAAAAAAGAGATTCAAGACTCCACCAAAACAAAAAAGCCTACAGCACCTGGTATTCCCAGGCGGTCTCCCATCCAGGTACTAACCAGGCCCGACCCTGCTTAGCCTCCGAGATCAGACGAGATCGGGCGCTTTCAAGGTGATGTGGCCGTAGGCGATAACCATGGCTGTCCTTAACTCTCTTGAAGATAGCATGGAAGAAAGACTGGGGGAAAAAAGAGATTCAAGACTCCACCAAAACAAAAAAGCCTACAGCACCTGGTATTCCCAGGCGGTCTCCCATCCAGGTACTAACCAGGCCCGACCCTGCTTAGCCTCCGAGAT
Organism: Rana temporaria; assembly: GCF_905171775.1. Taxonomy (NCBI): domain Eukaryota; kingdom Metazoa; phylum Chordata; class Amphibia; order Anura; family Ranidae; genus Rana; species Rana temporaria. The sequence continues at coordinate 155,381,329 of NC_053496.1, read as the reverse complement.
CAGACGAGATCGGGCGCTTTCAAGGTGATGTGGCCGTAGGCGATAACCATGGCTGTCCTTAACTCTCTTGAAGATAGCATGGAAGAAAGACTGGGGGAAAAAAGAGATTCAAGACTCCACCAAAACAAAAAAGCCTACAGCACCTGGTATTCCCAGGCGGTCTCCCATCCAGGTACTAACCAGGCCCGACCCTGCTTAGCCTCCGAGATCAGACGAGATCGGGCGCTTTCAAGGTGATGTGGCCGTAGGCGATAACCATGGCTGTCCTTAACTCTCTTGAAGATAGCATGGAAGAAAGACTGGGGGAAAAAAGAGATTCAAGACTCCACCAAAACAAAAAAGCCTACAGCACCTGGTATTCCCAGGCGGTCTCCCATCCAGGTACTAACCAGGCCCGACCCTGCTTAGCCTCCGAGATCAGACGAGATCGGGCGCTTTCAAGGTGATGTGGCCGTAGGCGATAACCATGGCTGTCCTTAACTCTCTTGAAGATAGCATGGAAGAAAGACTGGGGGAAAAAAGAGATTCAAGACTCCACCAAAACAAAAAAGCCTACAGCACCTGGTATTCCCAGGCGGTCTCCCATCCAGGTACTAACCAGGCCCGACCCTGCTTAGCCTCCGAGATCAGACGAGATCGGGCGCTTTCAAGGTGATGTGGCCGTAGGCGATAACCATGGCTGTCCTTAACTCTCTTGAAGATAGCATGGAAGAAAGACTGGGGGAAAAAAGAGATTCAAGACTCCACCAAAACAAAAAAGCCTACAGCACCTGGTATTCCCAGGCGGTCTCCCATCCAGGTACTAACCAGGCCCGACCCTGCTTAGCCTCCGAGATCAGACGAGATCGGGCGCTTTCAAGGTGATGTGGCCGTAGGCGATAACCATGGCTGTCCTTAACTCTCTTGAAGATAGCATGGAAGAAAGACTGGGGGAAAAAAGAGATTCAAGACTCCACCAAAACAAAAAAGCCTACAGCACCTGGTATTCCCAGGCGGTCTCCCATCCAGGTACTAACCAGGCCCGACCCTGCTTAGCCTCCGAGATCAGACGAGATCGGGCGCTTTCAAGGTGATGTGGCCGTAGGCGATAACCATGGCTGTCCTTAACTCTCTTGAAGATAGCATGGAAGAAAGACTGGGGGAAAAAAGAGATTCAAGACTCCACCAAAACAAAAAAGCCTACAGCACCTGGTATTCCCAGGCGGTCTCCCATCCAGGTACTAACCAGGCCCGACCCTGCTTAGCCTCCGAGATCAGACGAGATCGGGCGCTTTCAAGGTGATGTGGCCGTAGGCGATAACCATGGCTGTCCTTAACTCTCTTGAAGATAGCATGGAAGAAAGACTGGGGGAAAAAAGAGATTCAAGACTCCACCAAAACAAAAAAGCCTACAGCACCTGGTATTCCCAGGCGGTCTCCCATCCAGGTACTAACCAGGCCCGACCCTGCTTAGCCTCCGAGATCAGACGAGATCGGGCGCTTTCAAGGTGATGTGGCCGTAGGCGATAACCATGGCTGTCCTTAACTCTCTTGAAGATAGCATGGAAGAAAGACTGGGGGAAAAAAGAGATTCAAGACTCCACCAAAACAAAAAAGCCTACAGCACCTGGTATTCCCAGGCGGTCTCCCATCCAGGTACTAACCAGGCCCGACCCTGCTTAGCCTCCGAGATCAGACGAGATCGGGCGCTTTCAAGGTGATGTGGCCGTAGGCGATAACCATGGCTGTCCTTAACTCTCTTGAAGATAGCATGGAAGAAAGACTGGGGGAAAAAAGAGATTCAAGACTCCACCAAAACAAAAAAGCCTACAGCACCTGGTATTCCCAGGCGGTCTCCCATCCAGGTACTAACCAGGCCCGACCCTGCTTAGCCTCCGAGATCAGACGAGATCGGGCGCTTTCAAGGTGATGTGGCCGTAGGCGATAACCATGGCTGTCCTTAACTCTCTTGAAGATAGCATGGAAGAAAGACTGGGGGAAAAAAGAGATTCAAGACTCCACCAAAACAAAAAAGCCTACAGCACCTGGTATTCCCAGGCGGTCTCCCATCCAGGTACTAACCAGGCCCGACCCTGCTTAGCCTCCGAGATCAGACGAGATCGGGCGCTTTCAAGGTGATGTGGCCGTAGGCGATAACCATGGCTGTCCTTAACTCTCTTGAAGATAGCATGGAAGAAAGACTGGGGGAAAAAAGAGATTCAAGACTCCACCAAAACAAAAAAGCCTACAGCACCTGGTATTCCCAGGCGGTCTCCCATCCAGGTACTAACCAGGCCCGACCCTGCTTAGCCTCCGAGATCAGACGAGATCGGGCGCTTTCAAGGTGATGTGGCCGTAGGCGATAACCATGGCTGTCCTTAACTCTCTTGAAGATAGCATGGAAGAAAGACTGGGGGAAAAAAGAGATTCAAGACTCCACCAAAACAAAAAAGCCTACAGCACCTGGTATTCCCAGGCGGTCTCCCATCCAGGTACTAACCAGGCCCGACCCTGCTTAGCCTCCGAGATCAGACGAGATCGGGCGCTTTCAAGGTGATGTGGCCGTAGGCGATAACCATGGCTGTCCTTAACTCTCTTGAAGATAGCATGGAAGAAAGACTGGGGGAAAAAAGAGATTCAAGACTCCACCAAAACAAAAAAGCCTACAGCACCTGGTATTCCCAGGCGGTCTCCCATCCAGGTACTAACCAGGCCCGACCCTGCTTAGCCTCCGAGATCAGACGAGATCGGGCGCTTTCAAGGTGATGTGGCCGTAGGCGATAACCATGGCTGTCCTTAACTCTCTTGAAGATAGCATGGAAGAAAGACTGGGGGAAAAAAGAGATTCAAGACTCCACCAAAACAAAAAAGCCTACAGCACCTGGTATTCCCAGGCGGTCTCCCATCCAGGTACTAACCAGGCCCGACCCTGCTTAGCCTCCGAGATCAGACGAGATCGGGCGCTTTCAAGGTGATGTGGCCGTAGGCGATAACCATGGCTGTCCTTAACTCTCTTGAAGATAGCATGGAAGAAAGACTGGGGGAAAAAAGAGATTCAAGACTCCACCAAAACAAAAAAGCCTACAGCACCTGGTATTCCCAGGCGGTCTCCCATCCAGGTACTAACCAGGCCCGACCCTGCTTAGCCTCCGAGATCAGACGAGATCGGGCGCTTTCAAGGTGATGTGGCCGTAGGCGATAACCATGGCTGTCCTTAACTCTCTTGAAGATAGCATGGAAGAAAGACTGGGGGAAAAAAGAGATTCAAGACTCCACCAAAACAAAAAAGCCTACAGCACCTGGTATTCCCAGGCGGTCTCCCATCCAGGTACTAACCAGGCCCGACCCTGCTTAGCCTCCGAGATCAGACGAGATCGGGCGCTTTCAAGGTGATGTGGCCGTAGGCGATAACCATGGCTGTCCTTAACTCTCTTGAAGATAGCATGGAAGAAAGACTGGGGGAAAAAAGAGATTCAAGACTCCACCAAAACAAAAAAGCCTACAGCACCTGGTATTCCCAGGCGGTCTCCCATCCAGGTACTAACCAGGCCCGACCCTGCTTAGCCTCCGAGATCAGACGAGATCGGGCGCTTTCAAGGTGATGTGGCCGTAGGCGATAACCATGGCTGTCCTTAACTCTCTTGAAGATAGCATGGAAGAAAGACTGGGGGAAAAAAGAGATTCAAGACTCCACCAAAACAAAAAAGCCTACAGCACCTGGTATTCCCAGGCGGTCTCCCATCCAGGTACTAACCAGGCCCGACCCTGCTTAGCCTCCGAGATCAGACGAGATCGGGCGCTTTCAAGGTGATGTGGCCGTAGGCGATAACCATGGCTGTCCTTAACTCTCTTGAAGATAGCATGGAAGAAAGACGGGGGGAAAAAAGAGATTCAAGACTCCACCAAAACAAAAAAGCCTACAGCACCTGGTATTCCCAGGCGGTCTCCCATCCAGGTACTAACCAGGCCCGACCCTGCTTAGCCTCCGAGATCAGACGAGATCGGGCGCTTTCAAGGTGATGTGGCCGTAGGCGATAACCATGGCTGTCCTTAACTCTCTTGAAGATAGCATGGAAGAAAGACTGGGGGAAAAAAGAGATTCAAGACTCCACCAAAACAAAAAAGCCTACAGCACCTGGTATTCCCAGGCGGTCTCCCATCCAGGTACTAACCAGGCCCGACCCTGCTTAGCCTCCGAGATCAGACGAGATCGGGCGCTTTCAAGGTGATGTGGCCGTAGGCGATAACCATGGCTGTCCTTAACTCTCTTGAAGATAGCATGGAAGAAAGACTGGGGGAAAAAAGAGATTCAAGACTCCACCAAAACAAAAAAGCCTACAGCACCTGGTATTCCCAGGCGGTCTCCCATCCAGGTACTAACCAGGCCCGACCCTGCTTAGCCTCCGAGATCAGACGAGATCGGGCGCTTTCAAGGTGATGTGGCCGTAGGCGATAACCATGGCTGTCCTTAACTCTCTTGAAGATAGCATGGAAGAAAGACTGGGGGAAAAAAGAGATTCAAGACTCCACCAAAACAAAAAAGCCTACAGCACCTGGTATTCCCAGGCGGTCTCCCATCCAGGTACTAACCAGGCCCGACCCTGCTTAGCCTCCGAGATCAGACGAGATCGGGCGCTTTCAAGGTGATGTGGCCGTAGGCGATAACCATGGCTGTCCTTAACTCTCTTGAAGATAGCATGGAAGAAAGACTGGGGGAAAAAAGAGATTCAAGACTCCACCAAAACAAAAAAGCCTACAGCACCTGGTATTCCCAGGCGGTCTCCCATCCAGGTACTAACCAGGCCCGACCCTGCTTAGCCTCCGAGATCAGACGAGATCGGGCGCTTTCAAGGTGATGTGGCCGTAGGCGATAACCATGGCTGTCCTTAACTCTCTTGAAGATAGCATGGAAGAAAGACTGGGGGAAAAAAGAGATTCAAGACTCCACCAAAACAAAAAAGCCTACAGCACCTGGTATTCCCAGGCGGTCTCCCATCCAGGTACTAACCAGGCCCGACCCTGCTTAGC